>NC_060120.1:752315002-752640835 GCF_021461395.2 Schistocerca americana
TCACTCTGAATGAGAGTGTCCGCACGTTCCAACACTGCAGGAGTCACATCCGTGTGCTGCCGCCCGGCTAGTGGGAGATCGGACAGTTTTGCGCGACCTTTTTGCTATGATTCACCGTGCGTTTTTTCGCTACTGGCTCTGTGTAGACATGTCACAAGCGCCTATAATTACCTGCTATGGTCTGGTTTTTCGCCAAAAGAACCTCAATGACTGCTCTCTGCTAGGAACGCAACTCCATTACAGACGACATTTTGAAAAAATGGCTCTGAGCTCTATGGGACTTAACATCTGTGGTCGTCAGTCCCCTAGAACTTAGAACTACGTAAACCTAACTAACCTAAGGACATCACACACATCCATGGCCGAGGCAGGATTCGAACCTGCGACCTTAGCGGTCACGCGGCCGACATTTTTAAGGCTGTGTATAACACCGCCACCTAGATGAAACTACACGGGTTGAAGCGGAAATATTCCACGGTGTTCCACAACAAAATCCGCAATTTTTCAACCGAAACTGACCGCCAAAAATGTATTCAGTTACATGTTAATCGTCCCTCGTGGCATCACTTATCCAAAAAATGTAACATCATTATGTTAGCTAATGAACCAACTGAAATTATATATTTTTTTGTTTCCATCAAATCCTAAAACTATACATAACTATAACTACAAATGTATTTACTGCTGAAAACCAATGTCTAAAACAATTGGCTGTTTGCTCAGTGCAGCAGCTGTCACATATATTGAGTGGGATACAAACGTATAATAAAAAAGTGTATAGTTCAGCTATACAACTTGGATCGCATGGGTGAACTTTCCATATAGGGCAGAAATAATTCTTTAATTAAATATTGCAGGTGACTGTCTACAACGCCCCACATACTTCGTTCACTATAGATAAAATGTGAATTGGAAAAGGAGTGCTGTCTGTAGAGT
Source organism: Schistocerca americana (assembly GCF_021461395.2). Taxonomy (NCBI): domain Eukaryota; kingdom Metazoa; phylum Arthropoda; class Insecta; order Orthoptera; family Acrididae; genus Schistocerca; species Schistocerca americana. Next base: position 752,315,939 of record NC_060120.1, read on the forward strand.
AACAGGTAAAATCCCAAAAGTGACAATGTACCACAAGATAATGTACGGCTCATGAAGAAAACACAAGTAATCTCATAGCTTAATGTGGTCGTGTATAAGGCAAAATAATGGGAAAGAAGTAGGCACCATGTGAGGTAGTGAATAACATATGATAAAAAGAGACAAAATAGTGATGATGCAATTGATCGCAAATCACCAATTCAGTCTCCCACATATTATGTCGGTCTGGGAGGAAAATTAACACCCATACCCGTATCCGCATAATACCACCAAAAAATAGGCCGCTACTAGCACCCAGACAACACGCCACCAAGAAAATATTTGCCAATGGCCATCTGCGTAACATGAGCAACACATATACCATCATGGTACTCTTGTACGAAGGCTTCCAACTGTATCGTCAGAAGACACATGCTCTAAACAGCATAGGTAGCCAAGCATGCAATCTTGAGCAAAAGAGCAAAATTCACCAACAGAAGCAGGGCAGCACAGCATGACCAATGTCATTATATGGCTCGCGATGAAACAAAACTACCCCCATGGTATCCTAAGGGCTAACACGGAACAACAGGAATCAGTAAGACATACGTGGAGTAGAAGGTATACAGTAAGAAGTATAGTAGAGATTTATAGAGAAAGCCCAGTCATATGGGAAATTTAATGGCGTAGATTCCAAGCGGCAAACCCCAGCACCTCGCACACATCAAAATGAGAATGCCTTCCAGATGAAAGAATCAAGTATGCACGTTATATCAAAAAATGAGACGCTACAGTACCAAGCTAACGTAATGTCAGTCTTACACTCGCCTTTGACAACCGATGCAACACGTGTAGCCATATAACGCCTGTGGCTATACATTTGTTAGCTTAGCAATAGTCACTAAACATGCATTCATGGGCAAGACACGAACTGATGTAATTTCATTTGGGTCAGAATAATATTAGCTAACATAAGTTTGTTTCATTGTACGCCAGACTGGCATGCTTGACTACCAATGCTGTTTATATGCAGTGTAGACCTGATATCTGAGCTTTTTTCGTATACATTGGATAGCCAATGCTACTGTTATACTGGCGGTGTCTGGGGGTCTCTTAACGATGGAGTGAACCACATAAACCGGTCGCAATTAAATAAGTAATAAATACAGGCACGTAGTTGACGGTGTTATTCATTGCTTTACATCCATTCATGAGTCGCTGTCCCATTATACATTATACGAAAAAAGCTCAGATATCGGGTCTACACTTCGCCATGCGCTGCATCCAGCCGTAATACTGTGCCTTCATCCTTCATAGACGCCACGTCTTCAAATGGGACGACCCTTCCCGCTACTTGTAATTGGTCTTGGAGTTAAAATAGTATGTGTGACTGCCCTATGTTACAGAATACGTTTCATCTGCCCGACAAAAACAGAAAAAAGGGTGAGGACCCAGAAAGGGAGGAGGAAATGAAATGAAACTTCACGAGTTAAGAGGGACTGTGATGTTATTTCGGTGATTACAATATATATATTTACAAAAAAATTAACGGTATGAGCCCACATACGTGTAGGGCGTTCCACTCATCCTCGCCTGAATGAACGCACCGATTCGACTGGGAAGGTTATTACAAAGCTGTATATCCTCCATTGAGGCAAGTTGGTTCACAACTGGTCCTTGATTCCCTGCATAACGACACTGGCATGAAATCAACGGCTTAGCTGCCTCCACACTTGTTCTATTCGGGTCAGATCTACAGATCTTGCTGACCGCGGTAGTACCCCACCAACACGCAGACAGTTCACGGATACACGTGGCATCCTTGGGCGAGAACTGTCCTGTTGAAAAATGGCGCGATTGTACTGTCGCTTGAGAGATAGCACATGAAGATGTAGGAAGTCAGTGATGTACTGTTGTGCAATTATAGTTTCTCAATCACTACCAGTCGTTATCTGAACTCATACCCGATCGCCCCTCACGCCGTGACACCAGGAACAACACAACTATGCCTCTCCACAACATTGCAAGAATGAGGCTTCTCTTTAGGTCACCGCCATTCTCGTCGACTGTGATCATGTGGGGCAGTGCAGAGCAGAAATTCATTTGTGAACGTAGTGCAACGCTATTCATCAGTAGCCTATGCTTCCCGGTCGCAGTACCACTCCAGACACGGCCGTTTGTGTTGGGTGTTAATGGCAGTCTGTGCATGGAACGGTAATTCTCTGGTCTGGCTGCTGCTAGTCCCCGACAAATATTCTGGGATGACACAGAATGTTGAAGGTAGTGCATTGCTTGTTATCAGATGGCAGGCGGTGGTGTGAAAACTCTGCGCTGTGCTTGATGGACAATACAGCGATCCTCCCTCGTGGTGGTCAGACACGATCGGTGTCAGCCCTGACGACGAGTCTAACTGCCCTCACATTCTCATGCAGTCCTAGCTGGACACTGTCACATCCGGAAGCCCAACAAATCTGGATAGTGCACGATTCGACCAGACGACCTAATGGGATCCCTCCAAGATGCCAGTTTCAAACTCTGTTAGGTGCTGATAACGCTGTCTCACTCGAGTACGAGACTACTCCGAAATCGCTCAATATCTGACGCAGTCAGTAGCCATGTACGGAAGTGAAACATAGACGATAAATGGTTTGGACAAGAAGAGAATAGAAGCTTTTGAAATGTGGTGCTACAGAAGAATGCTGAAGATTAGATGGGTAGATCACATAACTAATGAGGAAGTACTGAATAGGATTGGGGAGAAGAGAAGTTTGTGGCACAACTTGACCAGAAGAAGGGATCGGTTGGTAGGACATGTTCTGAGGCACAAGGGATCACCAATTTAGTATTGGAGGGCAGCGTAGAGGTTAAAAATCGTAGAGGGAGACCAAGAGATGAATACACTAAGCAGATTCAGAAGGATGTAGGTTGCAGTAGGTACTGGGAGATGAAGAAGCTTGCACAGGATAAAGTAGCATGGAGAGCTGCATCAAACCAGTCTCTGGACTGAAGACCACAACAACAACAACAACTGACGCAGTCCACGCTTTCCATACAGAATGTCTCAAACCTTTTGGGTCAGACTGAAAGAGATGATAGCAGGTCCACAACCGATTATATTGAGATAGGAAACTAATCGTCGGAAACGCATATTTATTGTGTTACGAACATTCACGGCGCACACCGTATAACAACAAAGCCTCCCCGTTTGACTGGTCCACGTGACCTGGTGCGAGATGTGATACCACAGTTCTTGGAGACTGTACGCCTTGCTGTCCGCGAAAGGGTGTGGTTTCAACACGACCACGCACCAAGCCCACTTCGATGTTAGGGTCCACTACCACCTGAACAACACGTATCCTCATCGTAGGATTGGAAGGGGACGTCCTGTCCCGTGATCAGCGCGATCGCCTACGGGGTTACCTCGAAACGTTGGTGTATGAAATCTCCTTCGAAACGGATGAAGACCTACTTGATAGGATCCAGGCTGCCTGTCTCCTTGTAAAACAGACACGAGGGATCTTTCAGAGAGTGCGGCAGAACTTCATGCACAGTTGCGACACACCCATTGAGACTGGCGGTCGTCATATTCGTTGCATGCTGTGTCCATAACACAATAAATATCTCGACCACTGCTTCCCTACCACAACATAATCAGTTATGGATACAGTGCCACCTGTTTCAATTTGACCTAAAACGTTTGAGACAACGGCATTAATGCACGCTGCTGGCCGATCTGGCTGTCACTAATGATTGTCACTCTTTTCACTTACATATCTGCCGACGATATGTACATATACGAAGCTAAATTCACATCCGGCCGTGTCTTCTGCGTGATTCAATTTTTTTGTCAGGCAATGTATTATAAGAAAAGCTAAACACAACCTTGGAGACTTTTTATGTTAATTTTGATTACTGATTACCAGTTTTGATTGTTTCAATCTTCAGATCCAAATCTAACTGCTGGAACCGCAGTTCGTCATTAGAGCGTAGTTTTTGTCAAAAATGGCAAGAGTCGAAACCGTAAACGAAATAAACACAAAAAATGATCCAGGTAGTGTTTTTATCATAGTTATTTTAATGTCTGTGACGTCAGACGTTGCGTGTTTAAGCACGGAAAACTTTGCCTAGGTCTGCGGGAACTCGTTATATCGAGTCTACGTCACATTTTTTTTCATGTAGCTGCGTCCGCTCTGAATGCGAGGTTTGTGCTGCCGGGGACAAACAGACGACCTGCGGTGGAGCTGACTTATGCAGTGGCCCGCAGCAACGAGCAGCGGCGGAGTGAGTGAGACGTAAAGCCGAGATGCGAAGGATCGCGCAAATTATTAGCGTTGACCCGGATTAGTGGCGGCTGCTACCGCAGAGCCCTCTGGCGGGGCGCAGTTTGCGAGTGGCTTTTGTTTGCCTGCGCCCGCGCGCTGCCGTGGACTTAAATTATTCCCCGCCGGAAGCGGCCAAACCACTGTTTGAGCTTCCTGTAAATACAGAAACCCAAATGTTTGCAAAAACGTGCTATCAGAGGGCGCAGATTCATCACCTTCGCTGTGGAATTTTCGGGCCCAGGTAGACTAACGAGAGCGATGAAAACGGCAAATGGCAATACAAATGAAGGCATCATGTTCTTCTGCTTATACATTGAGGGACAACAAGTTTGAACATGATAAATAAATCAAGGAAACGTGAAACTGAGGCTGCTAATAATAATATGAGTAGACAATTTTTGTTTTTGATAGTCGTATACGATCTTGGTGGACAGACTGAAGAAAGGCAAACGTACCTTTATAACCATTGTAGGTTTTTTGCAAGCTTTTGGTTTTACAGGAATACACCTTCTGAAGATCTGGGGGGAGTAAGGATAAGCATTGGGGAATGAAAGGTAATCTACAACTTGTGCAGAAACGAAGCCTTTGCTACAAGTCAGGGGGCATGAAAGGGAGGTAGTTGTTGAAAAGGAAGGGTTGCTGCCTTTCCCGTAAACTAATTCAATGTGTACCCGGAAAACTGTAAAAGAAACCAGGAAGATTTAGAAAGGAATTTAATGTCAGGGAGAACAACTAAAAGCCTTAAGAATTGCCCATGAGATTTCAACTCTGTGAGAATGTCAGCTGTATGGAATGGATAGCGTCTTTAAGTTTTAATGCAAACAAGGTTACTGTAATGTGGTAGAATCAAGTCGAGAGGTGTAATTAAAGGCAATTAAAGCAGGAAGCAAAATAGGGAGCAAAATAACTGTGGGAAAAGTCAAGAGGACATAAAATGCAGACATGAAACAGGAAGGAAAGATTTTTGGAGAAAGTGAAACATGTCCGCCTGGTGTACAGTGAAGTGAAAAGTGGACATTACACACTAGAAGCATAAAAGCCTTTGAAATGTTATGCTACAGAAGAACGCTGAGATTAGATTAATACACTACTGGACATTAAAATTGCTACACCACGAAGATGACGTGCTACAGACGCGAAATGTAACCGACAAGAAGAAGATGCTGTGATATGCAAATGATTAGCTTTTCAGAGCATTCACACAAGGTTGGCGCCGGTGGCGACGCCTAAAACGTGCTGACATGAAGAAAGTTTCCAACCGATTTCTCATACACAAACAGCAGTTGACCGGCTTTGCCTGGTGAAACGTTGTTGTGATGCCTCGTGTAAGGAGGAGAAATGCGTATCATCACGTTTCTGACTTTGATAAAGGTCGGATTGTAGGCTATCGCGATTGCGGTTTATCGTATCGCGACACTGCTGCTCGCGTTGGTCGAGATCCAATGACTGTTAGCAGAATATGGAATCGGTGGGTACAGGAGGGTGTGGCTCCCAACGGGCTCATATCACTAGCAGTCGAGATGACAGGCATCTTATCCGCATGGCTGTAACGGAACGTGCAGCCACGTCTCGATCCCTGAGTCGACAGATGGGGACGTTTGCAAGACAACAACCATCTGCACAAACAGTTCGACGACGTTTCCAGCAGCATGGACTATCAGCTCGGAGACCATGACTGCGGATGCCCTTGACACTGCATCACAGGTAGGAGCGCCTGCGATGGTGTACTCAACGACAAACCTGGGTGCACGAATGGAAAAACGTCATTTTTTCGGATGAATCCAGGTTATGTTTACAGCATCATGATGGTCGCATCCATGTTTGGCGACATCGCGGTGAACGCAGATTGGGACCGTGTATTCGTCATGGCCATAGTGGTGTATCACCAGGCGTGATGATATGCGGTGCCATTGGTTACACGTCTCGGTCACCTCTTGTTCGCATTGACGGCACTTTGAACAGTGGACGTTACATTTCATATGTGGCTCTACCCTTCATTCGATCCCTGCGAAACCCTACATTTCAGCAGGATAACGCACGACCGCATTTTGAAGGTCCTGTACGGGCCTTTCTGGATACAGAAAATGTTCGACTGCTGCCCTGGCCAGCACATTCCCCAGATCTGTCACCAATTGAAAACGACTGGTCAATGGTGGCCGAGCAACTGGCTCGTCACAGTACGCCAGTCACTACTCTTGATGAACTGTGGTATCGTGTTGAAGCTGCATGGGCAGCTGTACCTGTACACGCCATCAAATGGTTCAAATGGCTCTGAGCACTATGGAACTTAACATCTGAGGTCATCAGTCCCCTAGAACTTAGAACTACTTAAACCTAACTAACCTAAGGACATCACACACATCCATGCCCGAGACAGGATCGAACCTGCGACCGTAGCGGTCGCGCGGTTCCAGACTGAAGCTCCTAGAAACACTCGGCCACACTGGCCGGCTTAAAAGAAGGGTCGATTGGTGTGACGCAGCCTGAGGGTCAAAGAATTAGTTAATTTGCGAAGTGTGCGAGTGTGTGTGTGCGTGTGTGTTGGGGGAGTGGCGGGGGGGTGGGGGAAAGGGCAAGCTGTAGAGGGAAATCAGTGCTCCACTACAGTAAACACGTTCAAGTGAATGTAGGTTGCGATAACTATGCCGAGTTGAAGAGCTGCGGCAGGAGACACTAGCGTGAAGAAGGGGATCACATAGTCTTCAGACTACAACAACAGTAATGGTAAAAACAACTACACCCGTACAAGGCAATGCATGTGAGGTAACCTACATCGCGCTGTTTAAGGGATGCTACTTCTCTTGCTGTGTCCTGTGTAGGCCACATGATTATTACGTCGAGTGGAGAACTGGAAGGCTCCTACATGATTGGCTATTTACACATCCTTCTTAAGGAGCGCATTGTTAACAAAGTGCCGGCGCTAAACACTCGACTTTTTGGCAAGACAAAAACCGTCCTGTTTAGCGACACCTTCGGACAAAATGCCATTACCGTCGTTGAAATTGTCAGTATTGCCTGAGTCAAATGTTCCACTGCCACTGTCTTTAAAGTGCTCATACCCGCTGTAAAAGGGCACAATTTACGTTAGTTACAAAAGGAAGTAACTAACACATTAACAGAATCTAAATCCAGCGTTTGACAATGTTGACTGGAATATTCTCTTTCAAACTCTAAAGGTGGCAGGGGTAAAATGCAGAGGGAGAAACGCTATTTACAATTTATGCAGAAACCAAATGGCAGTTATAAGAATCAAGGGGCACGAAAGGGAAGCAGTAGTTGGGAAGGGAATGAGACAGGGCTATACCTACCCTCGATGTTATTCAACCTGTGTATTGAGCAAGCAGTAAAGGAAACAAAAGAAAAAAAAAATGGCGTAGGAATTAAAATCTACGGAGAAGAAATAAAAACTTTGAGGTTTTCCGGTGACATTGCAATTCCGTCAGAGACAGCAAAGAATTTGAAAGAACTTTTGAACGGAATGGACAGTATCTTGAAAGAATGATATAAGATGAACATCAACAAAAGCAAAACAAGGATCATGGAATGTAGTAGAATTAAATCCGGTGATGCTGAGGGAATTAAATTAGGAAATCACACTTTAGATAGTAAATGAGTTTTGCTACTTGGGAAGCAAAATAATTGATGATGGTCGAAGTAAAGAGAATATAAAATGTAGACTGGCAATGGCAAAAGAGCATTTCTGAAGAGGAGAAATTTGTTAACATCGAGTATAGATTTAAGTGTCAGGAACTCCTTTCTGAAAGTATTTGTATGAAGTGTAAACATGTATAGAAGTGAAACATGGACGATAAACAGTTTAGACAAGAAGAGAACAGCTTTCGAAATAATGTGCTATAGAAAAATGCTGAAAATTAGATGGGTAGATCACGTAACTAATGAGGAGATACTGAATAGAATCTGGGAGAAGAGAAATTTGTGGTACGACCTGACTAAAAAAAGGTATCAGTTGGTAGGACACATTCTGAGGCATCAAGGGATCACCAATTTAGTACTGGAGGGAAGCGTGTGGGGTAAAAACCGTAGAGGGAGACCATGAGATGAATATAGTAACCAGATTCAGAGGGATATCGGCTACAGTAGTCACTCGGAGAGGAAGAGGCTTGCACATGATAGAGTAGCATGGAGAGCTGCAGCAAACCAGTCTTTGGACTGAAGACTACAACAACAACATGTAGACACGAACAGCAGATCAGTTACTCATATACTTTCTATTTTCGTTGTATACTATGAAGAATTGTTGTTAAGCTTTTAATTTATTACTGTTACCATAATCTCGTTTCCTTAGACAAATCAAATGAAGCATTGTACTTTATTGCTACGTCTCTTCATAAAAATATTTCCAGATTAGGATTGTTGTCATTCTACAGTACAACAGATGTCTGTCGACAAGGCGAACAACTACCGTGTAGACGAGGTGCAGGGCAAGTCTGGCATACTGCCCTTACACGCTTACCATAAGCCACGACACAAGGCAGCAGGGACGTGATTGACTCAGCGATGCTGTACCAATTCTTATGGCATGTGCATGTTGCTCGTTTCTGTCGGGATTATTATTAAAATAGCGCTTATCGCTTTTCCCTTTTTCTGTAGTAACGCACTATTTGAAACCAATGGGAATTTTACGAATAAAAATTACTCCTTTTTCAAAAAATGTGTATTAAAAACCAAAAATTTTAGGACTGCTGCTACGGTTAACTGATATTCAGATTTGTTTGCCCAGTTATTAGTAAAAGATAAAAAGCAGCTGTTATAACCGAGACCAAACACATACCGAAAAATACCGGTTGCTTAGAACTAAAATACCGATATCGGTTTTAACCGGTCTGTTTTATCCACATTTAATCCGTACATGCCTGAAGGCGATTTCTTAGGTTTCGCTCGGAGACGTTGACTCAAGATGTTACAACACCCCTTCACAAAAACACTGCGCGATTCGTCTGAGCTGTTATTTTACGCAACATTTTACCGTGATTTCAGTGCTATTGGTTAATTAAAGCAATCGGGATTAAAGTTTATTATTCTTCTCCAAAACATATCATAATCAGTATATAAAATAATGCTGATTGTAAATCGTTTCCATTAGGTTAAACAAATCGGTAATTATGTGCAGTAGCAAGGTAAAATTACGGCCACTAGTCCCATTCGGATATAAATTTTAACGACTTAAGAAATTGCAATAAATTAAAGTGAAAATTTCAGTTACTGATTAACTGCTTTAGCTACTTCATGACAAAGCTATTGAACTAACTTTTGCGTGTGATATTGATTGTACAGGGGGAACATTAATAAAACCGACGAACTGCAGGAACGGATTCCTGACTTGAAATGCAGGAGAAAAAGGTCCTATGAACATGTGTCGGGAAATGCATCGTTGCCATAGTAGGTGCCTTGTGTTCCTTGTGTGTTACAGGCTGTATGATTTACGCAGCATACTGCAAGCAGCAAAATGGTCCTTTATTAATGTCGGGAACAAGCCGAGATGGCTCTTGTGTACAGCGAAGCAGATGGAAACGATCGAGAGGCATACAATAAATGCTGATCCATGTGAGTTACGGTACTAAAGGAGTCAGTACATTGCATATAGGCGACGATGCGAAACACTTCAAAATGGCTCTGAGCACTATGGGACTCAACTGCTGTGGTCATAAGTCCCCTAGAACTTAGAACTACTTAAACCTAACTAACCTAAGGACATCACACACATCCATGCCCGAGGCAGGATTCGAACCTGCGACCGTAGCGGTCGTGCGGTTCCAGACTGAAGCGCCTTTAACCGCGCGGCCACTCCGGGCGGCTGCGAAACACTGCGTTGGGTCTTGGAATACTATGTGGTTTTACACAAAAAGTATTCGCAACTGCGAATATGAACCACCGGCGGCTCTATATTGGAAAGATGCCAACGAAACTTTGTGCCGGATCGGAACTCGAACCCATATTTCCTGCATTATGCGAGCGGTCGCTTTAACCGCTTTTTTCATTTGTTTAAGTAGAACCCCCAACCATTGGGTTAACAGCCTTGACATACACTCACTTTTTGTTGATATGTTTTCTGTTCTATGTTTTATTTTTCTTTATTAGAACTCTCCAACTTCAGGCGTTGGCCCCTATCACCCATACTACCCCCAAAAACCTATCTAACCTAAAAACAAAAACTAAGCTAGTGCCAGTGCCACTTTCACCCTAAAAGCTAACTAGGACGGTTGTTTGCCATCACTTGTGTCTCCGCCCACGAACAAAAATTAAACACGCTTGTGAGCGTTTTGTTAAAAAAAAGAAAAGGTTAAAGGAAGGGGTACAATACTTGCAGTGTATTTTATTTGTTTTTCATTTTTTGTTGTTATGTTTGTCATTTTTTATCTTTTTTTATCTTCTTTCGTGGGGCTGTCCACAGCAGCCAGACGGCAGGATGTCCAGGTCGTCTTCTCGTTCAGCGAGGGTGAAACACGCTATAATTAACATTGATGTCTCTCATCAATCCATCATGTACTAAATCTCAGTCTCTTCTCACACCCGGTACACCCCAATGGTTTGGATGGCCCGTAAACATCGACCCCAAGTAATTCGCAAAGAGCGAACCATACAACGCTTTGCACCGTAAAACCGTGTAGTTGCTCGTTAACTAATGCCAAAAATCTAACAATCTTGCAACTCCTTGACTAAAAAAGTATGACAGTTCCATATGCTTAACCCATACCGTGGCGTTATGACGAGTAGCAGGGTAGCAAGTGACGTTGGGGTGGATCAGTTCGGTGGGCTCTACCGTCGCAGCAGCAGTGTCAACATGCGCCGTGTGAGGAGCCGGCAGTTGGCAGCCGTACCACAAACGAAACAGTGCGTGTCGGTGTCGACAGCGGCGCATGTGGGGCAGAGAGGATCCTCGGCAAGATTTATCATGTATAAACGTTGTCGGTTGGGGAATTTTTCAGTTGTTATCATATACCACAGCACCCTGACGGTGGTGGGAAAGAAAATCGAGTGTATGTTACTCCACACCTTCCTCCAACGAACCGCCGGATGTCGGCGTTCAAAGACATTAGCAGCAGTGTCCGCTGAAAGTTGCGGTAGAAGTCCTCGGTTCTAGGATCCCGCGTGGTCGGTGAGACAGCGGTAGGAATTCTTGGTTCTGGGATCCCGCGTGGTCGGTGAGATATCCAACAGATAGGTGCGATTGTGACACAGTGCTGGCGTGGTACGTCCAACAAGAATCGGCGGCCGGAAGGATTGAATCGGTGTACCAGGGAGGATGTCCTTGTCCGAAAAACGTAGGCGATACATAATCCGCAGAAAGAGAGCGCGCGCCCTGTTGTGCACGTTCATCATTCCAATGCTGCCTGCATGTGTGGGCAACTTAGCGTCTCGTAACGGTTCCTGAACACCCTACCCTCGCTGACGAAATGACCTAAGGCCACCTGGAACTTGGCAGTTCTCCTTTGGGAGAACGTGTGTGTAATGATTAAGTTTCGGAGCGAGGTAGACATTGACATAATGTACCCGCATGATCAAGTCAAGTGTTCGAAAGTTATGGAGACGAACTTGCGTGCGCATCATATTACGTAGTCTGCGATACATATCTGCTGCTGTGCGGTGCTACAATTCCGTGTTAATTCCCCTCGTACAACCATACTAACATCGCAAACCTATAGACATGAATGATATGAGTATAAATAACAGCCCCGCCAATCCACAGCTGTTTTATACCTTGTATACGCGAAACTAAATTGTCCGCGGTCTATGGGTAGCGTATCTGATAAGTAATCAAAATTTCCTCGGCCCCGGGCTCGAACCGCACCACCCCTTAGATTTTGAATAAAAGTCATTAGCCTTAGTGGCTGAAGACTTCCGGCAAAAGAAGTCACCCTCATACTACCAAGGGTCTTGTAGAAGCGGGCGGAGGAGCGGAAAAATTTCCGGAATTGTCCCCAGATCGAATCTTCGGGAGGGGACTGCGGTGGGGGAGGTGACAGTGACAATGACAAGGGTTATTCTTATCAGAATCGACAGCAAACCAACACCGACAACGATAGTTCAAGTATACATGCCGACGTCGCAAGCTGGAGATGAAGAGTTGGAGGAAGTATATGAGGATTCAATACCTAAAGGGAGATGGAAATCTAGTAGTCACGTGGGACTGGAATGCAGTTATAGGGGAAGGAGTAGAAGAAATGGTTTCAGGTCTTGGGACAAGCAATTAGACAGGAGAAAGACTAATTGTGTTCTGTAATAAATTTCAGCTAGCAACAGCGAATACTATGCTCAAGAATCACAGGAGGAGGAGGTATGATTGGAAAAGACCGGGTGATGTTGGAAGATTTCAGTTAGATTACATCATGGTCAGAGATTCCGAAATCATGTGCCCTAGCAGAGACAGTCTCAGGTCACAGTGTAGTATTCAAATGTTCAAATGTGTGGGAAATCTTATGGGACTTAACTGTTAAGGTCATCAGTCCCTAAGCTTACACACTACTTAATCTAAATTATCTTAAGGACAAACACACACACCAATGCCCGAGGGAGGACTCGAACCTCTGCCGGGACCAGCCACACAGTTCATGACTAGTGTAGTATTGATGAAGAGTAGATTGAAGTTTAAGACATTAGTCAGGAAGAATCAATATGCAAAGAAGTGGGATACGGAAGCACTAAGGAGTGAAGATATACGCTTGGAGTTCTCCAAGGCTATAGATACAGCAATAAGGAATAGTTCAAAAGGCAGTACAGTTAAAGGCGAATGGACATCTCTAAAACGGGCAATCACAGAAGCTGGAAAGAATGTGGGTATGAAGAAGGAACCGCGAAGAAACCACGAGGAACAGAAGAAATACTTCAGTTGGTCAATGAAAGAAGGAAGTACAGAAAAGTCCAGGGAAATTCAGGAAGATAGAAATACAAGTCACTTAGGAATGAAATAAATAGGAAGTGCAGGGCAGCTAAGGCGAAATGACTACATGAAGAATGTGAAGAAACCTAGAAAGGAGTGACTATCGGAACTACTCTCAGCATATAGAAAAGTCGAAACAACCTTCGGTGACATTAAATACGTGGGTGGTAACATCAAGAGTGCAATAGGAATTCCACTGTTAAATGCTGTGAAGAGAGCGGATAGGTGGATTGGGGGAAGACTTGTCTGATGTGATTGAAGAAGTAATAGGAGTCGATAGGAAAGTGACAGTAGATCCAGTATTAGAATCAGAATTTAAAAGTGCATTGGAAGATTTAAGATTAAATAAGCAAGAAGCGACAGATAACATTCCATCAGAATTTCAAAAAATCACCAGTGTATGTGTCGACAAAATGGCTATTCACGTTGGTGTGCAGAATGTATGAGTCTGGCAGTATACCATCCGACTTTCGAAAAAATATAAACACAATTCCGAAGACTGCAAGAGCTGATAAGGGCGAGAATTATCGCACAAGCAGTTAACCACCTCATGCATCCAAGTTGCTAACAAGAATAATATACAGAGGAATGGAAAAGAAAATAGATGATGTGTTAGAGGACGATCAATTTGGCTTTAGGAAAGCTAAAGGAACCAGAGAGGCAGTTCTGACGTTGCGGTTGATAATGGAAGTAAGACTTAAGAAAAATCAAGACTCGTTCGTAGGATTTATCAACCCGGAGAAAGCGTTCCACAATATAAAATGGTGCAAGATGTTTGAAGTTCTAGGGAAAACAGTAGTAAGTTCTATGGAAGGACGCGTAATATACAATTTGTACAAGAGCCGGGACTGAATAATAAGTGTAGTAGATCAAGAACGAAGTTCTGATTAGAAAGGATGTAAGACAGGAATTTGGTCTTTGGCCCCTATGTTCAATCCATATACCGAGGAAGCAATGACGGAAATGAAAGAACGGTTCAAGAGTGGGAATTAAAACTCAAGGTGAAAGGATATCAATGATACGATTCGCTGCTGACTTTTCTATCTTCAGCGAAGAATTACATGATATGCTGAATGGAATGACAGTCTAATTAGTACATAATACAGATTGTGAGTAAACTGAAGAAAGACGAAAATAATGAGAAGTAGCAAAAATGAAAACTTGATGGTCAGGAAGTAGATGAAGTTAAGGAATGACGGACTGAGAAAGGAGGACATCAAAAGCGGAATAGCACAGGCAAAAAGGGCATTCCTGGCTTAGTATCAAACATAGGCCTTAATTTGAGGAAGAAATTTCTGAGAATGTATGTTCGGAGCATAGTATTTTATGGTAGTGAAAAACTGACAGTGAGAAAACCGGAACAGAAGAGAATCGGATCGTTTGAGATCTGGTGCTACAGACAAATGTTGAAAATTAGATGGACTGGTAAGGTAAGGAATGAGGAGGTTCTGCACAGAATCAGAGTGGAAAGGAATATGTGGAAAACACTGCCAAAGAAAAGGGTCATCCGGATAAGAAATCAGAGAATAACTTCCATGGTACTATAGGGAGCTGTCGAGAGTAAAAATTGAGAGGAAGAGAGAGAGAGAGATTGGAATGCATCCAGTAAATCATTGATGATGCAGATTGCAAGAGCTACTCTGAGATGAAGATTTTGGCTGAGGAGAGACTGATGCCTCAAAAAGGAAAAAAAAAGAAAAGAAAGAGGACTGCACTATCGCCATCTGTATATGTGCGTATAGCTATCCAATGAGTTTCGTAATCAAATTCCACATTTTCAAAATTTGTTGTAATGATGACTTGGTAACTGATACAAAGTTTCTGTTCTAATTGGGATTCCCATGCCGCAGCATTTACCTTTCCATTCTTTTAACTCAGGCCCGGCCAAGATTAGCGCTTCTGGAGCGCGCTCACGCTCTGCGAGCACTGTCTTATCCGCTCAGCGCTGCAAATGGTTCAAATGGCTCTGAGCACTATGGGACTTAATATCTGAGATCATCAGTCCCCTAGAACTCAGAACTACTTAAACCTAACTAACCTAAGGACATCATATACATCCATTCCCGAGACAGGATTCGAACCTGCGACCGTAGCAGCAGCGCGGTTCCAGACTGAAGCGCCTAAAACCGTTCGGCCACAGAGGCCGGCTCAGCGCTGCAGCCTCATGCACCAATGCGCTATTCCGAGCAGGTTGGCGAATGAGACGGCTGTATGTCTAAGGCTGCACACGCGGGAAAAAAGGACGAATTTGTAGCACAGTGCAACTGCTTGTAAGAGGCGAATATTGCAGCATTCTTGTATAAGCGGGATTTTTCACGTATGTTCATTTTCAACTCCTTATTTTTTCTGTCAAAGCAATAACTTTTATTATTTGGTTAAATAAATACATTAAATAGTGCTAATACGATGAGTAGAACTGCAAAAACTTTATATAGAGGCATTTACATAAATTTCTGAATTTTCATACATTTCGCTTGTAGAGTACGTAGTGTAGCTGAAACTAACGGTCACAATAATGTTTAACAGATGCGAGCCACTCAGTTTAAAATTTGTTATACCAAAACGCTGACTTTGTTAATTACATAACAGAAAAATAGACGTTATCACAGATGTGTTGAACCAAACACTGAAAGAACTGTAGCGACTTCTCTGAGCAGTTGAGGATATTACTCTTGGGTAACACTTTACAAAAGTCTTGTAAAATCCTGAACTGGACGAACAGGTCGCTCTCTCTGGGTGCTGCCCTATACATATGTCAGCTAAATTTGGGAGTAATGTGGTACATTAGCAGCGGAAAGCGAGAATGGTCTGAGAAATAAATCAAAACCCATCTTGCAAGGAAGCCCCTGAGTGCGAGGTCACAAGTTCAATCTTTAGTAAGGCTCATTTGAAAGTGTTGTTTTAACAATTATGTCAGGGAAAATAATAGCTGCTAATGACGCACCAAGTGCGTCAGGGGAGATACAGAAAATGAATGTCTTGAATGCGCAGAGATCAAACTTCTATGGGATGTATGTATTACACTTCACAAAATGGACGACGTCGAAATTCAAGAAATGTTGAAAACAAACCATTAACTCGCACTGTGAAAACTGAATGAAAAATGGCACTTCCCAGATATCACAAAGGCTCGCAACGTTAAGATCGAAGGCGAACTATTTGAGTGTTATAAACCGTGCGGGATGTTCAGTTAGGTATGGATGTTGTATGTACAATCATGTTGGTGTAACGAGCTGATGAGAACTGACGAAATGTGAGAGCATGCAACCGAATGCGATACAGTCTGTTGTTGAGCTTATAGCGAAATGGCCACCCTTTAGGGCATAACTCAATATTGCGATAATATGTTTTACAGGTACAGAAAAAACGAACATCCAGAGGCTGAATTTATCCAGTGCTTGCAGGTGATATGAATTGCAATGTCACACACTTTCAGGAGGGATAATGTGCTCCAAAGGAGTTTCAATTTTGTACGCAGAGCAGGAATCTAGCAAAATCAAGTCATTTTGACCAGCTATTGGCGAAAAGCAGAGCTCATACCATAGCTATAGTTCTCCTTGGCCCATTTTCCCACTCCTGCTTGCTGTGATGTAAATATCTTCTATTGCCCTTGCAAGATCACGCAAACGAGAAAGAATCGTAGGTGACAGAGCACCTCCAACCTTTCGCAGCACAACAAACAACGTTCCGGCCAATTTACCGTCAAAATTAAGTCAGCATAATAGTATAAGAATGCTTAAAGGCATTGATTTTAGTTGAGATTGATACTAGTCTCTTGCTACCTCTAAGTTCTTGGGTTCGTTTCATATGCATTTCCTCTTGAAATTCTGATTGGTCGGAGTTGAAAACTAATTCCTTACTGAACGATAGGATCTAAAAGTTTTCGGGCCGATTCTGCAGTTTGGTGTGCATCGTCACATTGACTCTTTGTTTGAAATTTCGTTATCTTACGTCTTCCAGTTCTGTAGCACTGAAGTTGGGCAACCATCCACGGCTTTCCTAGAAATAACTGTAATCTACACTACGTGATCAGAAGTATCCGGTCACCTGGCTGAAAATGATTTAAAAGTTCGTGGCGCCCTCCATCGGTAATGCTGGAATTCAATTTGGTGTTGGCCCACCTTTAACCTTGATGACAGCTTCCACTCTCGTAGGCATATGTTCAATCAGGTGCTGGAATGTTTCCTGGGGAATGGCAGCCCATTCTTCACGGAGTGGTGCGCTGAGGAGAGGTATGGATGCCAGTCGGTGAGGCCTGGCACGAATTCGGCGTTCCAAAATATCCCAAAGGTGATATAGGTTTCAGGTCAGGACTCTGTGCAGGCCAGTCCATCACAGGGATGTTATTGCCATGCAGCCACTTCGCTACAGGCCGTGCATTACGAACAGGTGTTCGATCGTGTTGAAAGATGCAGTCGCCATCCCCGAATTGCTGTTCAACAGTGGGAAGCAAGAAGGTGCTCAAAACACCAAAGTAGGCCTGTGCTGTGATAGTTCCACGCAAACCAACAAGGGGCGCAAGTCCCCTCCACGAAAAACACGACCACAGCGTAACACCACCGCCTCTGAATTTTACTTGTGGCAGTACACATGCTGGCAGATGACGTTCACCGGGCATTCGCCATACCCACACACTGCCACCGGATCGCTACATTGCGTTTCGTGATTCGTCACTCCACAGAACGTTCTTCCACTGTTCAGTCGTCCAACGTTTACGCTCCTTACACCAAGCGAGGCGTCGTTTGGCATTTACTGGTATAATATGTTGCTTATGAGCAGCTGCTCGACCATGAAATCCAAGTTCTCTGATCTTCCACCTAACTGTCGTAACACTTGCAGTGGATCCTGATCCAGTTTGAAATTCCTCTGTGATGGTCTGGATAGATGTCTGTCTATTACACATTACGACCCTCTTCAATTGTCGGCGGTCTCTGGCATTCAATAGACGACCTGTACGCTTTTGTGCTGTACGTGTCCCTTCACGTTTCCATTTCACTATCAAATCGGAAACAGTGGACCTAAGGATGTTTAGGAGTGTGGAAATCTCGCGTACAGACATGACACAAGACACACAAAATCACCTGACCACGTTAGAAGTCCGTGAGTTCCGCGGAACGCCTCATTCTGTCCTCTCGCGATGTCTAATGACTACTGAGGTCGCTGATATGGGGTATCTGACAGTAGGTGGCAGCACAATGCGCCTACTATGAAAAACGTATGTTTTTGGGGGTGTCCGAATGCTTTTTATCACATAGTGTACGTAGCGCGCAGTTTGTTGAGAATAACGTAGCAGGTCACTATTATGCACGTCCTGTAAATTTTATCGAGCATCCTTGAAACTCGGAAACTCTAGTTTTAGAACAAGTGGTCCTTGTACTCTTTTGAATATCCGTAGTTTTCCTGATGAACTTCACGGTCATATTGCTGCGCACTTATTCGAAATCTCTTCATAATTGTTTTCTTACGCTGCAGCGTATGATCTTCCATGTATGTAATTGTTTAGTACCCGCTCCTTGGGCAACGATTGTCCTTTACTACGTTTCACTGGAGACCGGATTTGTGGCTCCTTTACCGACAAGGATGATAAACTAATGTTTCAGTATCACTTTCACTTGTAAAACACATACCATCATCATTGTCGTCGTCTTCTAGACCACTGACTCATCTTACAGAAACGCTGATATTTCATCAGCCACTTTTTTCTCACTCTGCAAAGTTCCTTGGCTTCCTTTCTGACGAAATGTCAACTTCGGAAACTCTTGTTGTAGACGTAGTGCAATATTTGCTGTGTTTATCGTTGCCATTGTTCTGCTTTGTATCAACATCACTGGTACTGCAGCATTGTTGTGAGTTACTTGCCGATTAGGCAGTTCAACTACCTTCCGTAGCCTCATGCTGTGCTGACCATTGTGTACCTCCAGTCTCGCCTCCTGTTGCTATTAGCAACCAATATTGTGTTTGCATGGTACGCAATATGTGAGGCGTCGACTGCCATAAATATCATCGTCCTTTTGCGACCTCGCACTCAAGGGGTTCCTTGTTAGTCTTCGAATCTCTCTGAGGACTTATAATGAAACATCGCAATTACTGAAAAGTAGTCAGTGGTGTCTTGTCCGCAAATGACTGCCTTCAGTTATGGAAAAAGTTCCATTTCATGAAGGTAATTTTTCCATTGGATCTCTTTACTTTCCTTTCGATATCAGCAATCCTGTGCGCCATATCCGTTAAAATGATTCTCTCATTGGATTAAGACACTTACTGAATTAAAATGATTGGTTACGCCTACCATAAAATATTTTGTGACCACTACACAAACCATTAGCTCAGTTTTCCCCAAACAGCTGCTTAAAGTTCAACCAGCATTCACTGTCATTCAACAGAAAACCAGAGCATCATATCGTCTTCGTGGTTGGTGTTATAATGATGTTGCAGTAAGCGATTTCCAGCTCATAACAGTGCGAAGGCGTATTGAGCACTTTGCCTGTTCTTTAAATGATACGAAAAGTAAAGCAATTTGGATTCGGCATTGAAGGATGGGGCTCCTTCACTTTTTGTTCTTCGGACAAGTGCGTAGACGCCATAGGATTCCAAATGCAGAACGTAAGTCTGATTTAACGCAAGTCGTCTTGTCAGCAAACTGCTTGGCGTCTGACAGGTCTCCTGCCTCGATCTAGCGGCGTACCGCTGCCGCCTTCATTTTCCTCTTCCTGCTCACTCCTGAGGCCCGCTCGCCACTGCACTGGGAGCGCCAGGCAGGAGCGCGGCCTGAACGCTCGTACTCGTTCGATGTTCGGCGTGGTCTGTTTTAAAGGTTCCTGTAAAACAGACTGTGAATAGAACAGGAACTCAATTACATCGTTGTTGGAGTCCTTTTATGATTCTAAAATCAGCGGATACCTGCTTATACAACTGGTGGTTATAGTAAAAAAAGTCTGGGCTGATATGTAAGTCTTACAGGCAGTGCTGTTTTTTTGGGGAGAACGCTGGGGGATGCGTACCTCTAAACTTTTTCGTCTGCAAAGTAATTTTTTTATGTTATTGAGAACTTGGAAGAGTGCCAAATATTTATTTCACGGACGTAAATTTTTTATATCATTTTTCGTGTTGGTAATTGCAATACGAACGATACCAGTGCAGTTTTTGGTGGGAAAAGCGACTCACCTGTTTCATTTGAGGTGTATTATAGGCCAATTGAAGTGTACGATACCATTTTATTTTATTGCTCAGAGGTTGATGGGAATCGCATGCTTCATCTGAGGTAATGTAAACTGAAGAGTTCGATACCACATTCTCTTGTATGTTTGGGTGCTTCTCGGCAACGGCTGCTTCATTCGAGGTGTAGTAAAGTCATCTGAAGAGACCGACACCATTTTTTTGGTAGTTCAACACGTTGATGACGTCATGGCTAAAAGCAGACGGGTGGTATCCCATGCTTCAGTTATCAGCAATTTGCGCTGCATCATATCCAATGTCGGAGTACCCTCAAACTTTTTTTTTTGAAAAAAAAAAAGCACTGCTTACAGACATTATTCTTCAACATGTCCTTCCACAAGTTGCTCAGTCCTAGCGAGACCATGTTGTAAGCTTTACGTTGACCAAATGGATAACCTGATTTTTCGTCATTATCTTCTCTCTTAAATTTCGTTATGAAAATATTCCACAGATACAAGAGTGTCCAGGTTCAAATCCATTTTGCTCTCACATCTCAACTATTTGTTCATCTATCTGTTTCTTTAGGACCATACGATCTAGCTACTGAGGGCATCGTACTAATCCTTCTGTAATTTTTACACTCTCTCCAGTCACCTTTTAATACACTGAAGTGATGAAAGTCATGACATAGCGATATGCACATATGGAGAAGGTGGTAGTATAGTATAGCCAAGGTACACAACATCAGTGCTTTGGCGGAGTTATCATCTGTACTCCTGTGATTCACGTGAAAAGTTTTCGGACGTGATTACGGCTGCACGATGGGAATTAACAGTCTTTGAACACAGAATGGTTGTTGGAGCTAGACGCGTGGGATTCTGCATTCCAGAAATCGTTAGGGAATTCAAAAAATGGTTCAAATGCCTCTGAGCACTATGGGACTTAACATCTGAGGTCATCAGTCCCCTAAAACTTAGGACTACTTAAACCTAACCAACCTAAGGACATCACACAAATCCATGCCCAAGGCAGGATTCGAACCTGCGACCGCAGCGGTCTCGCGGTTCCAGACTGTAGCGCCTAGAACCGCTCGGCCACCCCGGCCGGCTAGGGAATTCAATATTCCGGAATCCACAGTGTAAAGAATGTGACGAGAATACAAATTTCAGGCATTACTTCCCACTACGAACAACGCAATAGCTGACGGCCTTCACTTAACGACTGAGAGCAGCGGTGTTTTCGTAGAGTTCTCAGGACTAACAGACAAACAACACTGCGTGAAATTACCGCAGAAAAAAATGTGGGACGTACGACGAAAGTATCTCTTAGGGAAGTGCTGCGAAGTTTGGCATTAATCGGGTATGGCAGCAGACGACAGGCGAGACTGTCTTTGCTAACAGCACATCATCTGCAGCGCCTCTTCTGGGCTAGTGACTATGTCAGTTGGACCATAGAAGACTGGGAAACAATGGCCTGGTCAGATGAGTCCAGATTTAGTTGGTTAGAGCTGATGGTAATATTGAAGCGCTGGATCCAACTTTTCAAGAAGGCACTGAACAAGCTGGTGATGCTTGTATAAAGTTGTGGAATATGTTTTCATTGAATAGACTCTATACTAACTGAACCGGTCATTGACTGGAAATGGTAATGTTTGCCTACTGGGAGACCATTTGCAGCCATTCACGGACTTCATGTTTCCAAGCAAATATAAAATTTTTATGAATGGTAATGAGCCAGAGTGTGTTAACGACTGGTTTGGAGAACATTCTGGACAATTCAAGCGAATGCTTTGGCTGCCTAGATCGGTCGACACGCATCCCACCGAAAATTTATGAGATATAATCGGGAGAAAGGTTCGTGCACAAAATCCCACACGGGGAAAACTTCCCGAATTATGATCGGTTATAGAGGTAACATGGCTCAATTTTTATGTAGCAGGTTTTCAATGACTTGTTTAGCCCATGCCACGTGGAGTTGCTGCTCTATGTCAAGCAAAAGGAGGTCTGACATGATATTACGAGATACCCCCTGATCTTTGTCATCTCAGGTGTATATGGAAGTAACATATGTGTTTTTCTTGTTTTTCAATTGTTTATAATTCATGAGGAATTTGATCGCACTTTAAACATTTACCACAGACCCTCGCCGGGATCTCACAGAGGATAATGGGTGCAGCTTTAATAAGCTGAATATTTATATTGACTGGTCAGAGTGCCTTACCAGTCCTCCTCATGTGACTGCACTTACTACTTCATCACGTCTTAAAGTCCGCAGCTCAGTGATTTTCACCTGCCTCGAGGACTGGGTGTTTGTGTTGTCCTCATCGTTTCATCGTCATTCACGCACGTGGCGAGATTAGACTGAGAAAAGATTGGGAATTTGTACGGGCGCTGATAACCGTGCAGTTGAGCGCCTCACAAACCAAACATCAACATCATCACCATCGACATGTCTTAAGGTTAGCAACTTGTTATACCCTTCACTTTCCATTCCTAGTGTGGTACAGCTTTCATATCCTTCAACAGTTCCTAAGCGTACTGCACCCAAAGCTCGCATTTCCGCCATGTTAACGATGTTATCGGTCTATCGGCGATGGTGTCGCGTTGTTCTTATCCCGAAGACCTGGATCCTTCGACCGGAGCAGAGCCCGAATGCATTGCATGCACGGGGAATATGTTGGCGACGGCAGAGTGCTCAGCTCAGCGAACAGCGAGAACATGGCTCTTGGTACAGTTCTCTTGTTCTTATCCCAAAGACCTGGATCCTTCGACCGGAGCAGAGCCCGAATGCATTGCATGCACGGTGAATATGTTGGCGACGGCAGAGTGCTCAGCTCAGCGAACAGCGAGAACATGGCTCTTGGTACAGGGAGGGGGAGGGGGGTTGAGGGAGTAGGGAATCCTCTGGAAAGGAAGGCGTCGTGTTGCCCGTGCGGTCGTTGTGAGGCAGCGCAGACGCCGGCGCTGTTAGCGTGTTATTAGCGCCGTGCAGCACACGTTGCCACGCGATGCGCTCTCAGCCCGCCGCGTGCGTGAAATTGTCGCGCCAGCGAGCCGCGGAAGCCGGCGACGTCTTCTGCACTCTGCCGTCTTTGTGGTGGCGCGAGCCGCGCCCTGCCGCGGCTAATAAACGGCGCCACACTCCGCGGCACAAGTAGCGTCTCGGGAGTGCTGTTTGCGGAGCCGCGGGACAAGTCGAGCAAAATTACGTCGTGTACGTACCGAGCGCACCTGCCAACGCGCCCGACTTGCGGTCTCGAGCAGGAAAATTAAACAGCAGCCGCGGCAGTCGAGGTACACATGCTTATCTTTTGGTGAGGCGTGAACTGCTTGTGCCGTGGCTGTAGCTTTCAGAAGACACCAACATCTCACTTCGTCGTTCCTGTTACGTCTTCCTTGCAGGCTGTTTGGTTTTTTAACGGATACAGGAGCGACGAACAAAGGAACATAAGATTCAGATATTAATTTATTCTACATCTCATATCAAATAGTAGAAATAATACTTCGTTGCTGAAGTTGCAGTGTCGGTTGTTAACAGTAGATTTCAATACAGAAATCTATACCGATACAAAAGATTGATAAATCTGCTATTCTTCAATACAGTGTCCATTCAGAAGATGCCGAGCTCCGGCCACTATTACAGTCTGTAAATCTTATTCAACAGGCAAACACTCAAAATTGGGGCCAGTGCATCAAAGTTAGAACTTAAGCACACCCGCCGTTCGACCTCCGGAGAGGGGGCGCTTGCATCTCATTGGCAGTAGAGAGCCTGTATAGGGAGAGAGTGGCCAACCGGACGATACGGCAGCCATTTTTCTGTCAAACTGCGGGCGGGACTTTTGAATGGCCAGTAGTGGAGTACACACTCACCGAATCAAAATCACGAGATAATATGGCGAAATCATTCGTTAAATACCTTTGTTTATAAGAATAATGTGTTATAATAATTTTCACACAGCCAATTGACAGGTCTGTTTTCAAATTTAACTATGTATATTGCAAGTTGTTTTATATGTAGTAAAAAGCAAAAACGACTTACTTCGCATAGATAAGGCTACTTGGTTGGTTTCCACAAGGGTCCTGTTTGATATATGTCAGCCCTGTTGACTGCGCCTGCCCACTGCTTTCGTCTTTCTTCATTGCGTGGAAATGCAAACATGTGAAATCGACCTTCGCCTCTATTGGGACAACCAAATGCAGCACAACCTGGCATCGTTGCAGTTAGTTGTATATCGTTTTTAGTGCGTAATTAGCGTTTGCGATCTTAAATACGAGTTGAAATAATGAAGCGTTTTTTGATGAAGTCGGTAGGCCTACATGTTTGAAGTAAACACGTTAGTAATTTTACAGTATTGTTTTTGACATCTGTAATTCGTTCTGCAGACGTCTGGACGTCCTCTGGGAGGCGACAGATGGCCTTTTCAGATCAATCTCAGATCAATCAGGTTTTGTGCTCCATCGGACACATAGCCGTTGGCTTGTGTGGCGTCAAACGTCTGAAACCAAATGCCCTACAACTGTCACCGGAAGGGTCCGGGCCGGACAAGCGAGCATTATGGTCTTGGGAACGTTTTCGCTGCGTTCCCTCGATTATCTCATCATTCTGGAAGTCTCAATGGATCAACACAAGTATGCATATACCCTTGGAGATCACGTCAACCTCTTTACATAGTTTATTTTTCCTTGGGGCGGTGGAACCTACCAGCAAGACAGTGCAAACTATTACACAGCTCGCAGTGCATCTGAGATGTTCGAAGAGCACCAGGATCAGTTTACCTTACTCCCCTCGCCACCAAACACCGGATTAAAACCCAATCGAGAATCTGTGAGGCCACCTCGATCGAGCAGTTCGTGCCATGAATCGTCAGCCTTGAAGCCTAGAGGAAGCGGACACGGCACTGGAGTCTAGATGGCTCCACATCCCTGTCGGTACCTTTCAGAATCGCACTGACTCTCTTCCTGCACGCCTCGCAGCGGTCCGCGCTCCAAAAGATTCACACTTTTGGGTGGTGGTCACATTAATGGACTAGAGAGTGTATCAGTGGACGTTATTGGGGATTCAAGTCTGCTGGGAGCACTATCAGTTAGCTATCTGAATGTTCGTGGAGAAATAGCAGTCCATTTTTCCTCAAGACCCGAAAGCGCAGAAGGTAGTCGTGTTGGGCAGAGGGGTCTGGAGCGAAGTGAACGTTACATCTCACTCATGTTCCAGAGGGTTCAGGTCGTGACTCTGGGCAGGCCAGTCCAGGAATGTTATAGTTCACAAATCATTGCCCCACAGGTCCTTCAGTTAAGTAACCAAGAGTCTGAAGTGTCTCCTCACAAGGAGTGCACCAGAAGGTTTACACGCAAGGCGCACAAGACTACACCGAACAGGAGGAAGGCCAAGAAAGATTCCACGGTCCTTTTCGTTCGGTACAGACCGACAAAGAAATATTAACAGAGCAAGGTTAATTACGTGAAAGCAACAATAACGGTATACCCGCGTCACTGCGAGATACCGCCTGCACAACTAGGCTGCAGAACCAAATTACATAGCCTCAGCAGTTGCAAAGTTTGAGACCCAGCCACCTCCCACGCTAATATAATTAACAGAGCGATGACATCTGCAATGCCCGAAGGTATCTGGAAACCGCACCCGGTATTTATCAGTGAGCTACGCCATTATGTTTTGGTTCCTCTAGTTGTGTGCCGCAGTTCTGCGGTGAGGGGATTTCAACCTGTATCACGATTGCAGATGAGTCCCCGTAGACAAACATTAAATTAATTACGTAACTTTGTTTTATGGAGTTTGTTTAAAACTTTATTACTGCGTCTCATATTCTTCTCGAATAGCACCAACGGGGCCGTTTCACTTAATGAGCTTTCGACAGACGCATCACCTTCAACAGAGACATATGTACTCACTCCATGAAGCACTGTATAAAGATTTGAGATTTAATCCGGGACACTGACACTAAGTCAGGTACTTTAGATCACCATCTCTTCTTCTTTTGTCTGACAAATGCTGTCTGCGAAAATTTCTTTAACCATCAGGATTCGAACGTCTTTGAATAAGCATGCGTTTGAGAGCTAGAGAGTACGGAAATCTAGCGCATGGATTTTGAAGGCATTGCGGTTTGCATAAAACCTATGGGTAGGGGCAGCTAACTCTATAACCAACTGGCGACCCATGAAATACGAGAGGATACAATACTAAACATATATTTTTACTTGGTGTTGCAGAGAATCGTGTTCCATAGAGTCTACTCAATCATTTTTCGACATGACACGTAACCTACAACACGTTAATATTATCATACAGAGATTCAAGTAGCGTCAATACAAATTTGCTCCCAGTGAGATTTCTTGTACTGAGATAGATGTCTAGTGGCAGAGCATTGCATTGTTTCATAGGACTGTATGGAAGTAGACAAACATCAGAGGAGAGCAGATATTTCTTCCGCAACGGGAAACTTTCAATACTGAAGTGTGGTCGCGGTGCAACAGTAGCTCTCGGCAGACTACACCATTCACCTCAACTCTAGCGTCCTTCACTACGCAGCCGCTGACATTTATCTGTTTACGTTACAAGAGAGAGCCAATGTGGCTATCACCCATTCTTAAACATCCTTCATCTCGAAACTTCCTGGCAGATTAAATCTGTGTGCCCGACCGAGACTCGAACTCGGGACCTTTGCCTTTCGCGGGCAAGTGCTCTACCATCTGAGCTACCGAAGCACGACTCACGCCCGGTCCTCACAGCTTTTACTTCTGCCAGTATCTTGTCTCCTACCTTCCAAACTTTACAGAAGCTCTCCTGCGAACCTTGCAGAACTAGTCTCGGTCGGGCACACAGTTTTAATCTGCCAGGAAGTTTCATATCAGCGCACACTCCACTGCAGAGTGAAAATCTCATTCTAGAAACATCCCCCAGGCTGTGGCTAAGCCATGTCTCCACAATATCCTTTCTTTCAGGAGTGCTAGTTCTGCAAGGTTCGCAGGAGAGCTTCTGTAAAGTTTGGAAGGTAGGAGACGAGATACTGGCAGAAATAAAAGCTGTGAGGACCGGGCGTGAGTCGTGCTTCGGTAGCTCAGATGGTAGAGCACTTGCCCGCGAAAGGCAAAGGTCCCGAGTTCGAATCTCGGTCGGGCACACAGTTTTAATCTGCCAGGAAGTTTCATATCAGGGCACACTCCGCTGCAGAGTGAAAATCTCATTCTGGATCCTTCATCTCCTCTTCTAAAAGGATCAAGAACTCGTGTGGAGTGTGATAGTTGAGTGTGTAATACACCAGTGAATTTAAATGTGTCCTTAGCTAGAAAGCTAACAGAATAAGGTGACGGGACTTCCTTGGCCAATTGATCTCTCATTTAACGTTATCGTCAGGTACTGTAGTTTAATACGTCCTAGTGGCAGATTTAGGGTAAAGTTGCAAGTACTATGTTTGCCAACAGCATGACAGTCAGGTAACTAATTACAGAGACAAACACAACCAACAAGAAATGAGCCATGAATGTAACAAGAAGACAGCCTTCACTACTCAATACTGACCGTCCTTAACATTAATAATGTGGCCCATATCTCAACAAGTATCTGTTTTAGGTTAATATTTAGTTTCTTGCTTTTACCAGTAATTTCTTTAAACGTCAATAAGAGGCAGAAACACAGGTTTCAAAGCGTTATACAGGGAGATTACATGCAGAGAACGGTCTGAGACTAGAAAGTAGTCAAAATCCATCCAATTTCTATAACGAGTCCACCGTTCTCGGATAGCTTGCATCTCATTAATTGTTTATAGGTCGTTGTCGATCTGGCTTATGCTTTGAATTTGAATTTTAAAAACAATATCTGAAATCGTTTCTAATTATAATTTCCGTAGGTAAACTGCAAATCTTCCTAAAGTACTGCTCGAAAAGAATTCGGCCACTGTCACGCTTCGCACCTGGGAACTTCACAAGGCGAAGGCGTCGTGGTAGAACGTCGGCCCAAGTGCTTTCCAGAAAGAGAGCCGCAGCGCTTCTGAGCGAGAACTTTGCTGGCCAGATTTGAATTTCTATTGCTTTTCCTTGTCTGGGTTGAGGCAAGAAAGTCCTTATTATACAGAACGCAATCGCTCGGAGTACTCCCGACGACGAATCGATAAGTTATGCACGGCCTTCTTCTGTGTTGCGCCTACATTAAGAATACATAAACTGAAGAAGTATAAGTTGTTTAAGTGCAAACTGTACTTCACAAATATGGCAGGACCCGTCGGAAATATGCTTCGTAAACTTACAGTATTACGACATGGAGTAGGTGTAAATTACTGAACTAAGTAACTTTATAATCACGTGTTAAATTTGTGAGGAATTAAATGTTGTCAGTTTGCTGCAGTTTACACGAACAGCCTGGACGAGTTTAAGCTCAGGATGCACAGTTTTCGGGATCAATATATTTTAGCAGCAGCCTGTACATAAGAAATTATCACACACTGACAAAATTTTAGATATAAGAAATTTTTACTATACTAATATGAAACTTGCTATTTCCGTTCTCAGCTTGATTACCAGTTGACACGGGACGTGGGAATAAAGGGCCCAATAGAATCTGCAAAATGAGTATGAAGTAAAATTAGAAAGTACCATTTTAAAATTTCAAAAGTTGCGCCAAGTCATCAGTATTCGTATTTCCGCTCGTTATTTTTAGGGTATCGAGTCTGTAGAAACTTGTACCGGAAGTACCGAATACGTTTAGCTGCTCGTATGTCAACACGAGACGAGTCGATAGTTTTCGAACATGTTGAATTCACGATACTTCAGACACTCTTCGTTAATATAGTGAAAACATTTCTGGATACAGAATTAATGACGGCTTAATATAGATCAGAGTACTCATTTATCATGGCAAAGAACTGTCACATTCACGGTGCAATATGTTTTAAAGTTCTGTATGTTGTACGCTGATAGGAGGGCAGCCTTTAGTCTACCGAGGGAGTTATCCCCCACTTTAGGCGACAACGAGACAATGACACGACAACAGCTAACATTTTGTGTGGCGTCATGACTCCTGTCCAGCTTGGTTGTACCGAGGTTTTAATGTTGCTTTTTAGTGGCTTGCTCATCCTTTTACTTATGCGACCAAACCAGCCCCCTTACTGACTTCCACGATTTTATTTTATTATGTGACAACGGTTTGACTAGATCTACTGGAACTTACATGTGACATTTTCTGTTGCTGTGCCTATCGCAGTGTAGCCTTTGCCTTTCGTTTTAACTAGAGTACTCATCACTCACCAGTAGCACGATCTTGGTAAAGGGTGCTGATGACGAAACTGTTTAGCACCCAAAAATTTTAAATCAATCCACACAGATATGTTTAAATATTGCGTATCATTCTTTTTACATTCATCTCGTAAAAGGGAATATGCTGGCGCAGACACTGAAGTACAGTTCCATTTCATCCAGGGTTGTAATTTATGAGCATTTTTGTCAAATAATGTACATGACATATACCGGGTGTTTCACAGTCCCTATTACAAGTTTCTAGGGTTTATGGGGGAGACATAGTAGATAAAATTTTGGTGAGAAACCCATGTACCGTCTGATAGAAGATATGTTTGAAGACCAGGTTACTTTAAAATCTTCCGCTACACTGTGCGCACGTAGAGGGGACAATGAGTTCTGTCCTGTGTACTGTACAGGAGCGACCTTCGTCGCGACCTTACTATTCGCTGCACAAGTTGTATCCGCAGTGCATATTTTCTACACATGGCCCATAAACGATGGTGTGCGTCCGAGGAGCACCACAATCAACCTTCCTAGTTGCGAACGTACAAATTTCAACACATAAACCTACGTATGTACTCCGCAAACCACCGTACGGCGCGTGACGGAGAGTAGTCCGTACCACTACCAGTCCTTCCCTGTTCCACTCGCAAATATGGCAAGGGAAAACGACTATCTACTTGCTTCCGTATACATCCTAATTCTCCTATCCTATCTTCGTGGTGCTTACGCGAAATGCGTGTTGGCGGCACTAGAATCGTTCTGCAGTCAGCTTCAAATGCCGGTTCTCTAAATTTTCTCAGTAGTGTTCTCGAAAAGAATGTCGTCTTCCCTCTATGTGGTCCTATTTGAGGTCGAGGAGCATCTCCGTAAGACAACTCCTCTAGGTGAAACGTGCGAGAACTCAGCAGTCACACAGACACTTTACGTCTTGGTCGGGCC
The DNA here is from genome assembly GCF_021461395.2 of Schistocerca americana. Taxonomy (NCBI): domain Eukaryota; kingdom Metazoa; phylum Arthropoda; class Insecta; order Orthoptera; family Acrididae; genus Schistocerca; species Schistocerca americana. The sequence goes on from NC_060120.1 coordinate 752,346,478, forward strand.
TACCAGTAACAAATCCAGCAGCCCGCCTCTGAATAGCTTCAGTGTCCTCCTCCAATACAAAATGGCGCGGGTCCAAAACACTCAGATGGTACTCGAACTCTCGCGACTTTGTTGCGATGACGACAGACGCCTCGCCCAACGACTCAACGTGCTTTTGTTCACGGCCATGTCTCTGTCGACATTCTGCAAGCGTCTATACCAGCGATGCCCTGGTTTTCCGCCAAAAGAAGCTCAATGACAGCTCTGTGCTTGGAAAGCACCTCCGTTACAACGTCATTTTGAAGGTTACGTACAGCGACGCCACCAATCGACCTTCATGAAACTAGGGGCTGAAGCGGGAATGTTCCACGATGTCCCACAACAAATTCCGCATTTTTTAAGATCAGCTGAGAAAAAAATGTTGCGTTATTTTCTGAAAACCCCTCGTATAATCGCCGGCCTGAGCGGCCGTGCGGTTCTGGGCGCTACAGTCTGGAGCCGAGCGACCGCTACGGTCGCAGGTTCGAATCCTGCCTCGGGCATGGATGTGTGTGATGTCCTTAGGTTAGTTAGGTTTAATTAGTTCTAAGTTCTAGGCGACTGATGACCTCAGAAGTTAAGTCGCATAGTGCTCAGAGCCATTTGAACCAACCCTCGTATAATCCAGTTACCTGCTCTATGTGGATCGGAGTAAGACTTCTTCAATATCTTCCGCCACTTATATACACTCATTCTTAAGGTTTTGTTGTTAACAATCAGCTTATCATTTTACTGATGTAACTAGCACGTAGATGCAACTCACTTGGTTAGCAGAACCTTATACGTCGGTGAAATAGTTTCGTCATACGACAGGCGAATTCACTAAAAAACGGATAGCATCAGCGGGAAGTGTCAATTAATATGTCTCTAACTAAAGTTGTTCGCGGTGATCTATCATCCCTGTACGTGTGATGCAAAGACTTCGAAATGGCCTGTACATGCAGACTTAAGGATTCTGCTACGAAATATATGGGGGATTTAAGAATTTTTTGAGGAGGGTGGGTAGGTTGAGGAGATCCCGATGGTTCGTTTGTTCCTCTAGAGCAGGGGTAGTCAACTTTTTTTTACATACCGCCCAGTTTTATATTTCTGTTAGCAGGAAAATTTTCTAACCACCCACCTGGTCGACAGTAATAGTGATTTACAAAGAAGGGAAGTAATTTTGGTTTATAAAATTTATAAAGCGAGCTACAAAAAGGTAAAGCGTATAATAGTAAGTTCTTACCAAATGCTTTATGTTAAAATTTCATGAAAAGTAATGAAAATATTTTTAAAATCCCTGCCGCCTGCAACCCACCATGGGAACTTGAACGCCCACTAGTGGGCGGTAGACACCACGTTGACTACTACTGCGCTACAGCCGTCCCAACATGTACAAAGGAAGAGTTGTGATAAATTAGGAGACTGGCACGAAAGAATCCTCAAATGGTTCAAATGGCTCTGAGCACCACGGGGCTTAACTTGAAGGGCGTCAGTCCCCTAGAACTTAGAACTACTTAAACCTAACTAACCTAAGGACATCACACACATCCATGCCCGAGGCAGGATTCGAACCTGCGACCGCAGCTGTCGCGCGGTTCCAGACTGTAGCGCCTAGAGCCGCTCGGCCACCCCGGCCGGCAAAAAGAATCCTCCTGGACATGAAAGCGTATCACTGCAAAAATCGTTCTGAAACTGAAAATGTCGTGAGACTGGTGGAAAATAAGCTGAGCGCTTTCGTTCGCTATATCCATGCGCCAAGTGACTAGGTATATGAAATATATAATAGAAACAACCGGATCTAAAACCAGTCTGACAGTCTCTTAAGTTACGCATTCATTTACAGAGACTTTTCGGTCTCTTTGCATGGGACTTTGGCAGGATGGATGACACAGTAGACGTTTCCGTGACAGCCGAGCATCTTTTTAATATCGCGGTACAATAGGGGGATTACCTGTGTGCGCGTTGCAGAGTAATATCGCGATCGGCGAGGAGTCGGCGGAGCGCCTACGCCGGCCCACGGTATTGGGTCGGGAAGGCTGAGGCGGGGCGGCAGCCAATACGGTGGGAGTGGGTGGGCAGCACCGCACCACACCGGCCGCGCCGCGCCACGCCGGGCCTTAAATATTTACGCAGCCGCCGGCGACGGCGGCAAAGACACTTGCTCCCTGGCCGACTTCTCGCTCCGCGCCTGCGAGAACTACTGTGCGAAAACTCCTTGCTACGTACTCCCGCAAGCCTTGCAGCACACAAAAGAGAAACGTGGCTGGCTCCCGCATTCATCTCGTGCTTTCGGAGTGGCAAATACATGTGTTTCCACAAACGAGGGAAATAAGAAACAATGTATCTTTATAACTGCCTAAGCTTCCCCGGCCATAATCAGTTGCCATAAATGTTTTCTCAGTATCATACCGCGTCATAATATAAGAAACTACACTGAAGAATCGAACATTTCGGCCTTTCTTACAGTGGCCTTTAGCTGTGTGGAATCCCTTTATTTTGTCATTGCTGCGCACTGAGTATAGGAAACAGAAGATCCCCTCTTCCTTTACCATAGAAAACTATTATAATAAATTTCCCGCTCCTTCTGCCTCAAGTACGATTCATAACAACGACCTTTTAAAATTAAGACGTAACGTCATGCTCAGCTAGCAGCAATGCAAAATGTAAGCGTCTCTATACAGTTAAGGCACATTAGTAGACCCAGAAGACCACTGTAACAATCATCGAAATGCTTGTTTCTCCAGCGTAGTTCTTTATATTATTACGCGAACGGTGCTTAGGAAACTTTTATGTCAATGTCTCTTTATTTTAAACATAGTCACAGACGAGGAGCATAAATGAGGAGTGGAAACATCAAGGCTCTAAGTGCGATTTTTTTACACAACTTGTTCTCAGTGCTATTGTGTTCTCGGTATTATATTGCATTACGCTAGATTTGCTTCAACTTCTAAGTAATGGAGACTGTTTCTCAAACAGCGCGATTGCCGTCTTGTAGCTTTGTTTTTTTACAAAGATATGAACAGTGTTATGACTTGTTTAAGTGGAACCCTGTATTTTTTATTCGGTAATTCGTTTCCTCTCCTAAAGACCTATTCAAAAATGTATCACAGTGTACCATTCACTGAAACACAAATTTATTAATTACGTAACACAACATTGACTTTGGGCCCGGATCACAAACTCGTCCACTTGCTGGAGTTGGCATAAAACAAATGAAAACGAAGTAAAAACATAACACAAAATTGAATTTGACTCTCCTGTATCATTGCCCAGGAGTCGAACATTCAAAGGTGCTCAAAGTGGTGACCCTGGACACCGATAAACTGGTGCACTCGTTGACTAAAAGAATTATTTACTGCTTCCAGTGTTGCCTGCTGAAGAGAATTTCAAGCAAGCACGATACGTTCCTGCGTGTCCGCTGGAGTTGTTTGAATATCGCGATAGACGTCTTTAATGCATCGCTAAAGAAAGAAGTTCAGAGGATTTAAATCAGGAGACATAGCATGCCAAGTAAGTGTTCCTCCTCGACCAATCCATCTGGCAAGGTACCTTCCGTTCAGAACACGACGTGCACGCAAGGCATTATGTGCCGAACATCCATCGTGTTGATACCACATAAGCATTCTGGTTCTTAGCAGCACTTCATCCAGAAGAGGAGGAAGAATTCGTCTGAGGAAGTTGGCATACGCTGTGTCGTTTGGACTACGATAGATGAAATAAGGGCCAATAATTGTAGTACCAAGCATCCCACACCAGACGTTAACCCTCCATTGACGCTGATGTTCCACCTGTCTAAGCCATCGTGAGTTGTTGGTGGACCAATATTACATGTTCCTTGTGTTTACCTGTCCTTTGTTTGAGAAGGAACAAATGGTTCAAATGGCTCTGAGCACTATGGGACTCAACATCTGAGGTCATCAGTCCCCTAGAACTTAGAACTACTTAAACCTAACTAACCTAAGGACATCACACACATCCATGCCCGAGGCAGGATTCGAACCTGCGACCGTAGCGATCGCGCGGTTCCAAACTGTAGCGCCTAGAACCGGTTGGCCACACCGGCCGGCGTGAAGGAACATTCATCAGTAAATAGAACATTGGAGAAGAAGTTCGGGTTGGCGAGGATTTGATGCTGTGCCACTGACAGAAGTGTACACGATTCTGGAAATCATTCCCATACAATTCTTGATGTAGGTGTACATGGTAAGGATGGAACCGGTGACGTGTAAGAATACGACGTGCTCTGGTTTTAGGAATGCCAGCTCACACAACTCTTCAACTGACGGTGGTTGACGGAATGACGGTTGTGCATTCTACTTATGTTTACATTTGTCACCCGTCAACGTCAGCACGTGGATTTGTTCCATTACCCCGAGTACCTGCACTAAGCGCTGGGAGCGTTGCGTAATTAATAACGTTGTGTTTCAGTGAATGGTACACTGTAATACATTTTTGAATAGGTCTTTAAGAGAGGAAATGAATTATCGAATAAAAATACAGGGTACCATATAAAAAAGTCATACCACTGTTCATATCTTTGTAAAAAAACAAAGCTACAACGAAGGCAATCATGCTGACTGATGTCCTCATGACGGCTAAAGAACAATTGCTCGAAACATTTTGTAATTTGCATCTGGACAAACAGTTATTTAGGGTGGTCAAGATAAATGGGACACCCTGTATAGGGGATAAGATAATTGATAGCGAAGCAGACACGACTGAAAATAAACGATAATAGAAGCAGAAACTTCCCAGTAAAAATGGTTGCGAAAACGAACCGCTTTTGAAATAACTGCAAATGCGTGTTTACAAGCTGCGTCTTACTTCAGTATGAAATGTTATCGTAGTTACTGCCAATATATTTGATATGTAAACGTTTCAAATAACTCTTCTTGTAATTGGGCTCAAATTTCACTCGTGGCGCCTGATTAGTGAATATGGCGGATTCATGATGGGGAACTAGCACATTTTGCTGGTAATGTAGGACATCTAATACACCAATATGGTTCGAGATGGATAGATTCAGCAGGACCTGCACCTTCGCCGCCAAGAGCACCAGACCTACATTTTCTGGAAATTTCTGTCTGGGGTCATCTAGAAAGAAAAGTGAACTGACATCCCTTTGATACGGTTGTTGAACTGAAGCTGCTAGCTGGATAATCTTATCAAGAGTTACGAGATGAGCCGAGGGTGTTTGAAAGAATTCGCAGCTCACTACAGAGAAGAGTGCAGTATTGTTTCCAAGTGACGACGCCACAGGGAGGACCTCCTTTAACTGATACAGTAAATTTTACTGTGTAAAGAGCTGAAGCAGTATTGTACACTGAGGTGACAAAAGTCATGGGATACCTCATAATATCGTGTCGGACCTCCTTTTTCTCAGGGTAGTGCAGCAACTTCACATGGCATGGACTCAACAAATCGTTGGAAGTCCCCTGGAGAAATATTGAGCTGTGTTGTCTCTGTTGCATTCTGTAGCTGAGAAAGTGTTGCCGATACAGGATTCATCCACGAACGGACCTCTCGATTATGTCTCATAAATGTTAGATGAGATTCACGTCGGGCGATGCAAACACAGCCCACACCATGATCTAGTAGATAGTGTCGGAAGTTCCATGCGGCTTTTCGCGGATGATGCTGCAGTATACAGAGAAGATGCAGCATTAGAAATTTGCAGCGAAATGCAGGAAGATTTGCAGCGGATAGGCACTTGGTGCAGGAAGTGGCAACTGACCCTTAACATAGACAAATGTAATGTATTGCGAATACATAGAAGGATCCTTTATTGTATGATTATATGACAGCGGAAGAAACACTAGTAGCAGTTACTTCTGTAAAATATCTGGGAGTATGCGTATGGAACGATTTGAAGTGGAATGATCATATAAAATTAATTGTTGGTAAGGCGGATGCCAGGTTGAGAGTCATTGGGAGAGTCCTTAGAAAATGTAGTTCATCAAGAAAGGAGGTGGCTGACAAAACACTCGTTCGACCTATACTTGAGTATTGCTCATCAGTGTGGGATCCGTACCAGGTCGGATTGACAGAGGAGATAGAGAAGATCCAAAGAAGAGCGGCGCGTTTCGTCACAGGGTTATTTGGTAAGCGTGATAGCGTTACGGTGACGTTTAACAAACTCAAGTGGCAAACTCTGCAAGAGAAGCGCTCTGCATCACAGTGTAGCTTGCTGCCCAGGTTTCGAGAGGGTGCGTTTCTGGATCAGGTATCGAACATATTGCTTCCCCCTACTTATTCATCCCGAGGAGATCACGAATGTAAAATTACAGAGATTCGAGCGCGCACGGAGGCTTTCCGGCAGTCGTTCTTCCCGCGAACCACACGCGACTGGAACAGGAATGGGAGGTAATGACAGTGGCGCGTAAAGTGCCCTCCGCAATACACCCTTGGGTGGCTTGCGGAGCATAAATGTAGATGTAGATAGAGCCACCACCACCTTGCACAGTGCCCTCTTGACAACCTATGTTTATGGCTTCGTGGGGTCTGCGCCAGACCCGTACTGCACCATCAGCTCTTACCAAATGAAATCGAGACTCATCTGACGAGGCCACTGTTTTCCAGTCGTCAAGGGTTCAACCGATTTCGTAACTAGCCTAGGAGAGGCACTGCGTCGATGTCGAGCTATTAGCAAAGGCACACGCTTCGGCCGTCTGCTGTCATAGCCCATTAACGCCAAATTTCCCCGCACTGTCCTAAGGGATGCGCTCGTCGTACCTGCCACATTGATATCTGCGGTTATTTCACGCAGTACTGCTTATCTGTTAGCACTTCAGCTCTATGCAGACACTGCTGCTCGCGGTCGTTAAGCGAAGGCCGTCGGCCACTGCGTTGTCTGTTGTGAGAGGTAATGCCTGAATTTTGGTGTTCTCGGCATTCTCTTGACGCAGTAGATTTCCAAGTATTGAGTTCTCAAGCGCTTAGAGAAACTGAATGTCCCATGGGTCTAGCTCCAACTCCACTTCCACCTTCAAAGTCTGTTAATTCCCCTTGTGCGCCCATAACCTCGTCGGTAACCTCTACACGTGAATCACCAGAATACAAATGACAGTTCCCCCTATACGCTGCCCTTATATACCTTGTGTATGCGGTACTACCGCCATCTTTGTATGTAAATATCGCTACTCTTTGACTTTTTTCGCCTCAGTGTATTTCTTGTTAATGTAATCCATTGGCCTTGTGTATCTCCTACAAGACCGCAACCTGCCACCAGGCAACACACACATGTCACGCAGGCGGCCACGTTTTATGTACCACCCGCCGCGACAGAAACATGTACCTATTGCCCGACCACGATATTATTGCACTTGGCCTCCCGCGGCCGTTATTGGAAACACACGGTGACGTTACAGTAAACAAGAACAGCAGTGACTAAGGAAAACGTATCAAACTGGGAATGCATTCACAACGGTTGTGCATATACTCTCAGACAGTTGAGCATCTCCTCCTAAAATATCACGCAGGACGACTGAAGGGCCCTCACTCCGAAGTGGAATAATATGTGGTCGACTAACACACGCCAAACAACGATTTGCGCTGGCCCCGCGTATTTGTAAATGTTCCATACAACAACATCGACAACAGCAGTAACACGACGATTTGTTGTCCCTGGAGTTTCTTGCAGCCGCCACGAGAGGCACCAAGTCCGCTTCCTGTAGAGTGCGCTTGTACCACCACGGCGCTGCGATCGCGGGCATTACTTTCTAACTATATGTCCGTCCCATTAGCTGACTGGTCAGCGCTTTGGAATGCCACGCACGGGGGCCCGGGTTCGATTCCCGACTGAGGTGGGAGATTTTCTCCTCTCATGGACTGGGTGTCGCAAGTCGCCCAATGTGGCATCGCACTCAATAAGACTTGCACTTAGCGGCCGAACTTCCCGGCTGCGAACTCCCGGTCACTGACGCGGTACGCTCATTTCCATTTTTCTTACGATATATCACATGCTCGCCAGCATATAACACCGTTTCCATGTATTTTGGCAGGCGGTCAACCATGGATCGGCAGTTGTTAATCTTGCCCTCGGCTACTTAATCGTTATTTGCCTTTATTCCGCGTAAACAACTACACGAAGGAGTTTTTGTTTATGTTCTTTGTTGCCGCGTTTCTCCTACCAGACAGCAACCTGCAGCTTGGCACCACACTACGTTATTTGCCTGGGCAGTGTTCTCATTGTGCCGCAACTGGCGCAAACTTAACAACTGGTGATATTTGATTTCAGTTAGGAGGCTACTTAATCGCAAAGTTTGCATTTGAAATACATTTGTAGTAACAAGGACAATATTTCATACCCAAGTGAGTGCTACCTCACAGTCACACATTCTCAACTATATCACAAGTGGCTCATTTGCGGGTTCATGTATAACGGAAAGCCAGTAATGCAGTTTTACGACAGTGCTAGTCTGCCTTTGATGTCCTCCTTGCTCTGTCCGTTGTGGGTTATTTTGCGCACCTAGGTAGCAGAAATTCTTAACTTCATCTACTTCACTATCACCAATCCCTATAAGTTTCTCGCAGATTTCACTTCTGCTGTTCCTCGTCATGTTCGTCTTTCTTCGATTTGCTCTCAATCCATATCCCAGACTCATCAGACTGTTAATTGCGTTCAGCAGATCCTTCACTCTTTCACTGAGGACAGCAATGTGATCAACGAATCTTATCATTGATATACTTTCATCTTGGATTTTAATTCGTTTCTCGATCCTTTATTTTATTTCAGTCGCTGTTTCTTTGGTGTACAGATTGAGCAGTAGGGGCTAAAGATTACATCCTTGCCTTGTACCCTTTTTAATCTGAGCACGTCGTTCTTGGTCTCTACCTTTTGTTGTTCCCTCTTGGGTTTTCTTCGTATTTTATATTAACTGTCTTTCCCTCTAGCTTACCTCTATGTCCCTCAAAACTTCGAACATCTTGCTCCAGGTCGACATATCCAATGAGCGTGTCTTGATTTTTCATTATTCTTGCTTCCATTCTCAATCGCAATGTCAGAACTGTCTCTCTGATGCCTTTATCTTTCCTAAACCAAATTGATCGTCATCTAAACGTCCTCAATTGTTTTTCCCATTCTTCTCTATATTATTCTTGTCAGCAACTTGGATGCATGAACTGTTAAGTTGATTGCGCGATAATTCTTTTACTTGTGGGCTCTTGTAATCTTCGGAGTTGTGTGTATGTTGTTTTTCCGAAAGTCAGATGGTATATTCTATACACCAGTATGAACAGTCGCTTTGTTACCACTTCCCCCAATGATTTTAGAAATTCTGATGGAATGTTATTTATCCCTTCTGCCTTATTCGATCTTAAGTCTTCCAAAGTCTTTTAAATTCCGACTGTAATACTGGTTACCCTATCTTTTCTCTACCGACTCCTTTTTCTTTTTCTATCACGTCATCAGACATTCTATATGTTATAAATAGCAACACAGTGAATGAGTGTTGCAGGTGCTTATACCGGGTGATCAAAAAGTCAGTATAAATTTGAAAACTGAATAAATCACAGAATAATGTAGATAGAGAGGTACAAATTGACACACATGCTTGGAATGACATGGGGTTTTATTAGAACAAAAAAAAAAAAAAAAAAAAAAAAATACAAACGTTCAAAAAATGTCCGACAGATGGCGCTTCATCTGATCAGAATAGCAATAATTAGCATAACAAAGTAAGACAAAGCAGAGATGATGTTATTTACAGGAAATACTCAATATGTCCACCATCATTCCTCAACAATCGCTGTAGTCGAGGAATAATGTTGTGAACAGCAGTGTAAAGCATGTCCGGAGCTATGGTGAGGCTTTGGCGTCAGATGTTGTCTTTCAGCATCACTATAGATGTCGGTCGATCACGATACACTTGCGACTTCAGGTAACCCCAAAGCCAATAATCGCACGGACTGAGGTCTGGGGTCCTGGGAGGCCAAGCATGACGAAAGTGGCGGCTGAGCACACGATCATCACCAAACGACGCGCGCAAGAGATCTTTCATGCCATTCCAAGCATGTGTGTCAATTTTTACCTCTCTATCTACATTATTCCGTGGTTTATTAAATTTTCAAATTTATACTGACTTTTTCATCACCCGGTACATTGTTTCCCTTACAGAAGAAATAAGATTAACTACGGCAATTTAATATTACTTCGTCTGCAAGGGAAACAAATTCTATAAATACCTTCACTCTCTCTCTCTCTCTCTCTCTCTCTCTCTCTTTTCTCCCTGTTGACCGTGTGTCTATTCTTGGTGCGAAAGTGAATATTGTGCGGTTGTACTAAGTATGACGCAGAAACCTTTCTGTTATTGTTAATACCTAAATGTGTTTAAGCAACATTTGTTCAGTTAACGATCTCTGTAGAATGACTCCACCGCTTTGCCACCATGGTTTTGCGTCAGTAGTGTATGACAGCTGTGCTTCCCAATAGGTCCCTGCTGACTGAGTGTGTAAAATCTTGTCACAGACTAAAATGGAAGAGCTTCCATATTGTCTCTCTCAGTAATTGCTCTGGGTCGCGTGTAAATGTACGTCGAGCACGAGTCTGTGTGTTGCGTGCTCATTATGTTCCAAGCAGAGGACGGCAATTGAAATACGTGAGAGAATGACACAGCACGCAAGCGTTTAGCTGACTGCTGTCGCCAAACACGTAAGGGGTCGGCATGCGAAGATCTGACATTAAATGAACTAATTATTGTGGCCAGTTTAGTGCGGAACCACTCCAGTCGAAAACATAGGAACGTTGGTGTTATTAATGGGCGATCACTCAATGGCTGGTCTCTTACAACTTCACATTAAGGAACCTCATTTTTTTCTCCTCAAATATCGTTCGGTACTTCATTTTCTCGATCATGACGATGTTATTTATGTTAACACACACACTGTTTGTCCGTCTTTGGAACGAAATCCTGCTTTTTAGGTTTGTGGAGGTATGTGGCTTTAGATGTCTACACAAAGGGCGCGTAATTCGAATAAATAACTGGTCGCTGATTTGCATATGCCTTGACGGCACCCTATAGCGACCCAGATGGGTTCTGTAGGATTTAAATCAGGCGAATTTCGTCACCGAGACATCAACGTGAGTTCACTGTAACGCTCCTTAAACCACTGTAGCACGGTTCTGGCTCCGAGACACGGACATTGCTGAAAGGTGACATTGTTGTCGGGGAAGATGTCAAGCATGATGGGATGCAGGTGTCTTCGGTTACTGTCACAGGACCCATGAAATCGCAGGAGAATGTCTCCCATTGCATAATACTGCTCCCACTAGCCTACGCTGCACGTTTCGAGTCGCCGTTCACCTTGATGACGGGGTTTGTGAAGACGACCATCGACTTAATGTAGCAAAATAGATTCACCTGAAGATCCGACGTGTTTCCATTGATCGACTGTCGAATCCCCGTGGTCCCACGACCATTGCAATCGTAACTGACGATATCGCTGGGTCGATATGTGAACACGTAGTGGTGATCTACTGCGGGGCTCCATGTTCAACAATGTACGATGAACGGTTTTATCCGAAACACTTGTGCGTACACCAGCATTGTGCTCTTTCGGCAGAGGTGCCACAGGTCGCCATCCATTCTAGTTTACAGAGCAGAAAAGCCTCCGAACTCCACATTTTGTGAAGAGTCGTGGACGTCCAGTCATTTAGAGCCTAGTGGTAGTTTCACATTTCTACCTGTTTCCATGGATGCTCACGACACTAGAACGTGAACATTTGACCAGCTTCGCCGTTTTCGAGGTACTCATTCACATACTCTGCGTAGTAATAACCTACCCTTTGTTAAAATCGGATATCTCAATGAGTTTCCCCATTCGCAGCCCATATCTTCGCTATGGTGATCCCTTGTCTGTGTCTACACCTCTTACAGACTTTTGTTATCGTGTCACGTGACCGAAACGCCACTAGGTGGCATCCAACGTCGCGGTGAGCAGTGGACATAATGTTTCCGCTTACCATTGCTTGCACAATTACTGAATATGAAGTTTATTATGTACACAGCTGTGATACTTGAAGTTTCACTTACTGCATGACAAATTTTGGAGTTACCAACATAGTTCTTAAACACGTACACTGATGAGCCGAAAGATTATGACGACCGCCCAAGGTGAGACGGAATGCAGCCTGGAGCTCTGGGAGGTATGAGACATGATGAAGACTATAAGCAGATGGAGAACAACTGTAGCGATGATGAGGGCTGGAATTAGGGCCATTTACTGACATAAGCGTCTGGTCGGTTGTTCGCATGCTACTGTCGCGAGTAGAGTTGTAGAGGTACCGTAGACTATCATAAGTAAGCGTACACAATGATAGTTCTCCTATCATCTTTGGTCATTTAAGATCGTAAAATCATTACCTGTACGATAGGTGTGTTGCATACTGATCGGGAGTCACCTCAGTCTATCGATTTGTTTTCATTTCGGTCATTGTCTTACCCCTAGAATCGGGAAGTGGTGACCCATCTAGAAATTGAGGATTGTAAAAAGAGCCGCGTAATTCGCCGAACTTGGTTGTTATACATAGTTATCTTCCTGTCTGTTACTTAAAAATAAATATTATTTGTGGCGAAATTGTAATTTTCAGCCGGACGCGGTGGTTTCGCGGTTCTAGGCGCGCAGTCCGGAACCGTGCGACTGCTACGGTCGCAGGTTCGAATCCTGCCTCGGGCATGGATGTGTGTGATGTCCTTAGGTTAGTTAGGTTTAAGTAGTTCTAAGTTCTAGGGGACTGATGACCACAGCAGTTGAGTCCCATAGTGCTCAGAGCCATTTTGTAATTTTCACTAATTCCGGTTTTATTCCAAAGTTGTTGATTGTAGCATAAAATAGAGGCAATGTTGTAGTAAAAATTTAAAAACGATGCAGATTTATCATACAGCGCTAGAAAGTGTAATTTTTAAAACTTCAAAGCAAGAACAAATCAAACATCGCTTCAGTGCTTCGTCAAGCTTATACAAAACGGGTTTATGTTAAATATAAACAACTCGCAAATTTTGGAAATTTGTAGTAATTCCTGTGGCACGAAGCTGCTGAGGTCATCGGTCCCTAGGCTTACACACTGCTTAATCTAATTTAAATTAACTTACGCTAGGGACAACCCAGACACACCCATGCCCCCCGATGGAGGACTCGAACCTCCGACGGGGGGAGCCGCGCGAACCGTGGCGAGGTGTCCAAGACCGCGCGGCTACCCCTCAAGAGAAACTCGCATTTATGAGTAATAACAGGAAATTGATCATGAAGAAGAACGTTCTATTGAGTACAAAATAACAGTAATTATATAGGTTTTTTATGTTCGTGTGTGTAACCTGTACTCGCATCGAAAGTAATTGGTTTCACATAAAAGCGCAGAAGTTCTGCTGCAAACTGATTTTTTACTTATAAGAAGTAATTCATATTCTGTAAAGGTATAAATTACGTAATGGACTAACAGTGGATGATGTGCGATTCTAATTACATGCAAAGTAAACAACTACACAGACACAGAAACACACACACACACACACACACACACACACGCAAGAAAAGACGAGAAGTATCGGCTCCCAGTTCCTCTCTTACACATTCATTTTTGTTTCTTTCCCTCTCAGTGTTACCAATACTACTGGTAATCCTATCATGTACCACTTCATTTATATACTGCACCATAACTACCGAACCATAACATTGGTAGAACGCATATGGCCATTTATGATACAATATTTAGAAATTGAAAATTTGGAAATTTGTGATAAGTTCCTACGCGACCAAACTGCGGAGGTCATCGGTTCCTGGGCTTACAGACTATTTAATCAAACTAACTTACGCTAAGGACAACACACACACCAATGCCCGAGGAGGGGACTCGAACTTCCGACGGGATGAGCCGCGTGAACCTGGCAAGGCGCGGATACCCCGCGCGGTCACGCTTTTTATTTTGAAAATATGAGTATGCAACCCTGTATTGCTTCAGGTGGTCTCTAATCTGCTACAACTTTGAATGACAGATGTAGCAAGTATTCATGTCATAAAAAGTAAAAAAAAAACAACATATAAATGTACATTAGTGCATAACCTGAACATACAGTGAAAGTAATATAATGCTGATTAGTTATGATCAGATTCCATTCTAATATTGGCAGACATATCATCTTACGGAGTTCTGTTATTTGTGACAAATTTTCCTGTCTTAATAATATTTGATCAGTTCCAAATGGCGGTAATATGAGCTGTACTCTAAAAAGAAACGGCATGTATTTATCGAAGTGCTGCACGATGGAACTTGAGATTTTGAAGTGCTTGAACTGTCTTTAATAAAGTACGTCTCAGTGGGTCCCCCTCCCCTCCCTATTGCGCATGTTGTAAATGCAGGTTGTAACTAGTGGCGTGTAGATGAATATGAGTGCTGTTTTGTACGCTGGGAGGTGTTCACGTGTAGTAATTGATTTATTAGAAATGTAAAAGTAATTAACAAATTAAAATAGGAAAATGCCTTCTACAAGGGTATAGAAATGGATCTCTTCCAACTTCGTAGATATTTAGATTCTACACCGGACGAAACCGGACGAAGAATTTTGGATTTGATGTATCTCTTACATGAGCGCCTAGGAGACATTTATGAGACACAATTGGTATTTACCATTTCGGTATGATAACTTTAGAAATGTCAATGACATGCCATTCAATTTTATGAAAATGTAGACGGATCTTGAGCGCTTCTGTATCTCAGGGTAACTGAATAGGAGAATGTCTTCTACGAGTGTATTGACATCTACATCTTCTAATTTTGTAAATATTTAGCCTCAACACACCGTGATAAAATTTTGGGTTTGATGTATATCTTATATGAACGCCTTCGGCACATAAAAAAAATTGGCAGCTATTCTTACGTATGATACTTTTAGAAATAAAAAAAAGCAATAACTTTATGTCAGAAGTTTTCTGTTGATTAAAATAGAAGGATTTTCAGCACTTCATTACTGTGCCAAACATAAGGGAGTGACATATAAAGTAACATAGCCTATTAACTGCTCTGTGGAAGTGAATGGAAATGCTGGAGCAAGTTTCCAGAGGTCACTCAGTTGTGCACAGAAAGTTGGACGTCAGGCGGCGTGAGGTCAGCGTGACAGCGCAAAATGGGGCTGGCCCCGCAACACGAGACAGATGAATGATTTGTCGACCTGAAAAAAGTGTTCGACAATGTAAAATAGTGCAAAATGTTCGAAATTCTAAGAAAAATAAGGGTAAGCTATAGGGAGAGATGGGTAATATACAATATGTAGAAAAGCCAAGAGGGAAAAATAAGAGTGGACGACCAAAAAGGAAGCGCTCGGATTGAAAGGGTGTAAAATAGGGATGTAGTCTTTTCCCCCTACTGTTCAATCTGTACGTCGAGGAAGCAATGATGGAAATAAAAGAAAGGTTCAGGAGTTGAATTAAAATTCGAGGTGAAAGGATATCAATGATACGATTCGCTGATGACATTGCTATCCTGAGTGAAAGTGAAGAAGGATTACATGATATGCTAAATAGAATGAACAATCTAATGGGGGATATGCATTGTGAGTAAATCGAAGAAAGATGGAAGTAATGAGAAGTAGCAGAAATGAGAACAATGAGAAACTGAATATCAGGATTGATGGTCATAAAGCAGACGAAGTTAAGGAATTCTGCTACCTGGGCAGCAAAAAAACCAATGGCGGACGGAGCAAGGAGGACATCAGAAGCAAACTAGCTTTCCTGGCCAAGAAAAGTCCCCTGGTATCAAACACAGGCCTTAATTTGAAGAAGAGATATCTGAGAATGTAGGTGTGGAGCACCGCACTGTATGGTAGTGAAACATGGACTGTTGGAAAACTGGAACAGAAGAGAATCGAAGCATTTGAGATGTTGTGCTACAGGGGAATGTTGAAAATTAGGTGAGGAA
This sequence comes from Schistocerca americana, assembly GCF_021461395.2. Lineage (NCBI taxonomy): Eukaryota > Metazoa > Arthropoda > Insecta > Orthoptera > Acrididae > Schistocerca > Schistocerca americana. The sequence goes on from NC_060120.1 coordinate 752,362,385, forward strand.
TGGGGTGGTTATGCAGCAGAATCGGAGAGGAAAGGAATATGTGGAAAACATTGACAAGGAGAAGGGACAGGACGATAGGACATCTATTAAGATATCGGGGAATTACTTCCATGGTACTAGAGTGAGCTGTAGGGGGAGACAGAGATTGGAATGCAACAGATAAATGAGGACGTAGGTTGCAAGTGCTGCTGTGTGATGAAGAGACTGGCACAAGAGAGGAATTCGTGGTGAGCGGCATAAAACCAGTCAGAACGCTGATGACCCCCCCCCCCCCCCCCCCCCTACAAAAAGGGTCCAGTTTTCATTGAGCCATGTTTCTTGACCGTAACACATAATGCGAAAGTAACTTTCTTTCTTAAGTTATTCGCACTGGTTTATCTAAGGACTGTACAATTTCCAGTAACAATTCCAAGGAATATTTATTTTGAAAAGTAGAAATGTATATTCTCAGCGTTTACCAACATTTTTGACTTTTGGCAGTTGTCTTTTGGATCCATAAACAAACCTCTGATGTAAAGAATCAGTTAGATAGGTGTAGAGGCCAATTCCGGTCTTTTTTCGTGTGTTTCTACCCTGGCAACAACCCAGCAAAGAAGCTCCTTGCAGCAGTCTCTACTTTGCGACCAGTGTCCGTCGCGCCGCACGTCGCCACTGTCTGCCGGGTTACTGCGCCTTGGCCTTCAGCCCCCTGTTGCTGTGTCACTAAACGAGAAGAGACGAGCCCCATCCTTTGCTGAGACTGCCTGTTAGCGGCGCCGGACAGAATGGGCTGCTGAGGGATAACGTGTGACGGCGGAAAGGGTAAGCCCGCAGCTACGGACTGCTGTCTTCTCGACGAGACGCGGCTGAGCCAGCCAAGGTCAAAAGCTGCCGACGATATTGCGCATCACGCTTCAGTTCCTAAATAATGTGCGACAGTCCCGACTTTCCTGTCGAAAACTTGACTCCCGATTAAACCTTTTCGGGGTACGTAACAATTTCGATCACACCAAAACGGATAGTATTTCACACCATATAGTTTGTTCATTTTATTAGTGGTTAAATTAACAGGCAGTTTTGTAAACGGAACCGAAGTTGTCATTCAGCTATTGTTCCGAAGATGGCTTAGTTTGCAAACCTGCACCCAACAGCTGTTACATTGAACTTACTCGCATTCAGTAACGATTCAACAGTCGACCAACGGTCGATTGTCATTGCTGCACATTTTACAGTTCGTGAAATATTTCAGCAACTAGATTCGTCGTCAGATGATGCACCAGTGAAAAAAAAAAAAACACTAAAATGGAAAACCAAGTTTTATAAGGAAAGGGGTAAGACTTACTCAGGACAGAAAAAAGGCAGAGATATTATGAAACTCTTTGTTTTATGTTCCCCTCATATTTAACTGTGTCTCGTGGAGATGAAAATTATATTATAAAATGCAGCTGCTAAAAAGTTCACACTTCGTTCAATTTATAAGCGCCAGGATCGTGAGAAATCCCTCTTTTTCCAGAAAAAAAAATCCAGCTCGACACGTAAGTCCTTAGAAGCCGACAACGCTTCACTTGCTAACTGGTCGGCCGATGCTTTTTGTCCTCGAATCTTCGTCAGTGCCAAATTATAAATCACTGTGCCATTTAATTTTATTTAGACACTGCTAGTGAACAAAATGACCACGTGTATGGGTCTTCGTCCGTGAGACGAATGGAGTATTTTAGGTACTGTATACTCAAATTCGATAGCCACGATACTGAGCCAAAACCTGTACCCAAGGTAAATAAAAATGTAATATGAATCACAGTATTAAGACTTGGATTTCGCTGGAAAGATAGTATTTAGTTTGCACAATTGTAGTTGCGGCTTTGTAGTGTGATGGCCTACAGTTCATAGAAAGAGATAAAATATGTACAGAGTGGCCCAGAAAAATGTAGACGGTCCTTGATAGTTAATATATTAGGAACAATTTTCTCATCAGATCTAGTCGCGCATTTGCAGCAGGTGACAGTGCAGCAGTGAATGAAATAAGATTGTCGTTTGCGTAACGCAAGGCCGTATTGAAATGGTACTGGAGGTACAGAAACATGATGGAAGTACAGCGGCAATGGCCCTGAGTGTACGGAACTTACAAGGGGACCCTCCATACTGTAAATCACGGATTTTGATGCGCTTCAAAAATGTTGTAGAGGCACTTACCCTGAGTACCTGGCTATCCGGTTTTTTAGCGACGGGCCTTGGTTTTTGAGAAAATAGATTTTGAAGTTCATTGCGCGCTTTGTGTACCCGTAACATAACAAATATTCCCAGCAAGTCAGCGTAGCGCAGCAGTAAATGTTCACGGCCACTGCGCTGGAGGTAACGTGTTAGAATCCTGCTGGTGTAATTTTGATTGTTTTTTTTTTTTCAAAATCGACCGAATTTTTCAATTTTATTTCAAAGAATATCAACAAACAGTGTAAGGTGTGAGAAATTACAAAGATATATTCAGTTATTAATTTTTTGTCACACAATATTAAAAAATCTTATGTTTCATTGTCCTCATTGCTTGATGTGCCAGAACAATATTGTGGGTGATACTTATCATAGAAACAACCGAAGCACAAATTTTCGCAGCACCACGCGCATTTTATGAAAGTAACCATCTTGCAGGCGCACTGTTTCTTCATGAGCGATACCGGGAAACACAATTCTTTTGCATCCAAAAGGATTTCTCTTTCATCCGCTAATTTCGACACGAACCATGCCTACCTAATTATGCTTTCAAAATTAGGTGCGCTGAATTGATGTAGGACTGGCGAATGCAATTTTATCGAATCTTCCCTAGAAGCGATCTCTCTATTGTCTTTCATCAAGTCGGGAGCGTTCTGAATAATTTTCGCGAAGATTTTCACCTGTCGGTAAAAATAAACACCGCAGGGCTGGGAATAAGGAGTGCGCTTTGGTGGGACCACTTTTAGGGTGCAGGTGCTCGCTTTTCTTTTATCAGTGAATAGATGAGCGTTTGAAGTTGAATCGGTTAGCCCTCCCCACGAATCGATAATGTACAAACAATTTTTTTGTCCTACGTACGGAAGAATTACAGAACGCAAAAATTCTTCGTACACCAGTTTCGTGAACTTGTCGGATTTCGCGCAGGACACGACTACATTAATTGGTCTACTCGTTTTTGAACGTTAGGACCAAATTTTCCGAACGGTTCTTACATACATAAAAAAAAAACACATGGGAGCGGGATTCGAACACGGTACCTGCAGCGCGATAGCCGTGAACCTTTACCGTTGCGTTACGGTGACTTGCTCGGAATATACAGGGTCTTTCAAAAATGACCGGTATATTTGAAACGGCAATAAAAACTAAACGAGCAGCGATAGAAATACACCGTTTGTTGCAATATGCTTGGGACAACAGTACATTTTCAGGCGGACAAACTTTCGAAATTACAGTAGTTACAATTTTCAACAACAGATGGCGCTGCAGTGAAAGATATAGAAGACAACGCAGTCAGTGGGTGCGCCATTCTGTACGTCGTCTTTCTGCTGTAAGCGTGTGCTGTTCACAACGTGCAAGTGTGCTGTAGACAACATGGTTTATTCCTTAGAACAGAGGATTTTTCTGGTGTTGGAATTCCACCGCCTAGAACACAGTGTTGTTGCAACAAGACGAAGTTTTCAACGGAGGTTTAATGTAACCAAAGGACCGAGAAGCGATACAATAAAGGATCTGTTTGAAAAATTTCAACGGACTGGGAACGTGACGGATGAACGTGCTGGAAAGGTAGGGCGACCGTGTACGGCAACCACAGAGGGCAATGCGCAGCTAGTGCAGCAGGTGATCCAACAGCGGCCTCGGGTTTCCGTTCGCCGTGTTGCAGCTGCGGTCCAAATGACGCCAACGTCCACGTATCGTCTCATGCGCCAGAGTTTACACCTCTATCCATACAAAATTCAAACGCGGCAACCCCTCAGCGCCGCTACCATTGCTGCACGAGTGACATTCGCTAACGATATAGTGCACAGGATTGATGACGGCGATATGCATGTGGGCAGCATTTGGTTTACTGACGAAGCTTATTTTTATCTGGACGGCTTCGTCAATAAACAGAACTGGCGCATATGGGGAACCGAAAAGCCCCATGTTGCAGTCCCATCGTTCCTGCATCCTCAAAAAGTGCTGGTCGGGGCCGCCATTTCTTCCAAAGGAATCATTGGCCCATTTTTCAGATCCGAAACGATTACTGCATCACGCTATCTGGACATTCTTCGTGAATTTGTGGCGGTACAAACTGCCTTAGACGACACTGCGAGCACCTCGTGGTTTATGCAAGATGGTGCCCGGCCACATCGCACGGCCGACGTCTTTAATTTCCTGAATGAATATTTCGATGATCGTGTGATTGCTTTGGGCTATCCGAAACATACAGGAGGCGGCGTGGATTGGCCTCCCTATTCGCCAGACATGAACCCCTGTGACTTCTTTCTGTGGGGACACTTGAAATACCAGGTGTACCGCCAGAATCCAGAAACAATTGAACAGCTGAAGCAGTACATCTCATCTGCATGTGAAGCCATTCCGCCAGACACGTTATCAAAGGTTTCGGGTAATTTCATTCAGAGACTACGCCATATTATTGCTACGCATGGTGGATATGTGGAAAATATCGTACTATAGAGTTTTCCAGACAGCAGCGCCATCTGTTGTTGAAATTTGTAACTACTGTAATTTAGAAAGTTTGTCTGCTTGAAAATGTACTGTTGTCCCAAGCATATTGCAACAAACGGTGTATTTCTATCGCTGCTCGTTTAGTTTTTATTGCCGTTTCAAATATACCGGTCATTTTTGAAACACCCTGTATGTAATGTTACGGGTATACAAAGCGCGCAATAACTTCAAAGACGATTGTCTCAAAAACCAAGGCCCGTCGCTAAAAACCGGGTAGCCAGGTACTCAAGGTAAGTGCCTCTACAACATATTTGAAGCGCATCAATATCCGTGATTTACAGTATGAAGGGTTCCCTTGTCAGCCACCAACACATACAACTTATCACATTCGGGTTACATTTGAAGCAGACGGTACTGTTCGGGATGTGCATAAGTAAAGGTGTCACTGACCGGAAATGTCAACAAGTCCTGCTTCCAGCGCTGTTATGTTGGAACATTTCACTAGGTCACCTCTAAAATCTGTGAAGCAGGATGCACGTGAAAGTGGGGTAAGCTGATTCAAGCGTACGAGGAATTCTGAAGGCTGCAGTGTGGCAAGTGTACATTCCGAGATCGCTGCATGCTATGAATGAGGGCGACCCGGATTGAAGGATGGAGTACTACGAGCTGTTTGAAGGGATGTTTCGCGAGGATGAACGGTTTTCAGGGATGGTTATCTGGTCTGACGAGGCGCAGTTCAAACTGAACAGTACTGTAAACAGCCGCAACTGCGTGTACTGGGCTCCTGAAAATTCTCACGTTCACGCAAACAAACATTTTAATCTATCTGGTGTTAATGTGTGGTGTATCATCACAGGTTTTGATTGACCTTTCCATATTTGAATGTACAGTAACTGGTGACGGGTATCTTCATTTGCTGCGAACATCAGTTTTACATGCCATCTGAGAGGTGTTTGGAAATGGACGATTTTACCTACAACAAGATGGCCCTCCGCCTCACTCCCACAGAGATATCAGAACCTACTTGGACGAAAATCTACCTGGATGATGGATAGTTCCAAGAGGAGCTATTGAGTAGCCCGCTGCGATCTTCAGACCCTACACGTCTTGACTTCTACCTACGAGGGATCTTGGAAAATGAACAGAAGCCAGCTACACTGACCGAACGTCCTGTGTGATAACACCGGTAATAGTGACAGCCGTAGTTTGGTCAACAGTTCAGGGCCGTCGACATTGTTTGGCTGCTAATGAGGTTCACTTTGAACACATAAAATAACCTTTCCCCCGGTGAAAGAACTGTAACCTTATGTCATTTTGTTCCATTAATACTGACTATCACAGAGTGTCTACATTTTTCCAGGCCTCTGTGTATATCTCAATTATTTTAAAATATTTTCTTACACTTACCATATTATTAGTTGGGACGCTGGAGCCACTATCTACGCTGCCAGAAAAAGTAGTACACCTAGGAGGACAACATCGACTTTGATCCGTTGACGGAGAATGCCACCTGGGGGAAAGAAGATGTGTTGACAATGGTTTCAGTGTCGTCCGACAACAGACAGCGCAGTGGTATAGCCACTAGAGAACCATGTACGTGTACGTGTAGAGAATGTTCACAGCCAAAAGCCCCAGTGTGGAGCAAGCAGGCAACCATGCCACGGAGACGCATCGTGCTTCCTACAGCCAACTGAGCGAGTTTGAAAGGGGTCAGATTGTGGCTTTCCGAGAAGCGGGATGGGCCTTTGGGAGAATTGCCCGTCTCAAGTTGGATTTGCTGTGTCAACTATGCAACGACGCTGTTATCAGTGACGTGAACATTATCATACGCGTAGACGAGGTTCTGGATGTCCACGCAAGCATAGAGGTCCGCCAGAGGTGGCAGATCGTACAGGTAGCACAGCACTGACAAGACGGCTTGTGAGCCCAGAGATGTCGATACGAACTGTTGCCACACGTCTAGCCCGTCTTTTATCACGCCACAGCATCGGCGTGCATCGCTCGACTGGTGTGCCTCAGAGGCACTGGCCCACCCACACCTCCCCCCCCTCTCCCCTCCCCCAGGCAGTATGGTCTTGGGTGTTATAAGCTGCAACACTCGTTCACGTTCAGTGTTTCTGGAAGGAACGCTAACCAGCACTTGGTACGTGCACAATGTTTTTACATTCGTTCTTTTGCGGTTTTTGCAACAAGAAGGTGATGTATTGTTGCTATGGGACAATACTTGCCCAAACACTGCCCGTGAAACTCATTGCTCTGCAAGACGTGCAGTAACTTCTCTGGCCAGCACGACCCCGGACATCCCTCCAATCGGCCATCTGTGTGATATGACGGGACGAGAAGTGACTCGTGCGGCTCGTCAGCCAACAGGTCTCACAGAACTACGTGAACAGGTCGAGCAGGCCGGGCATAACGTATTCCAGGACAGTATTCGCCACCTGTACGGTCCACTGGACGCCAGAGCCAGCGCCTGCATTGCCCAAAATGTAAAAGAAAAAGGTTAGTGCAACGCGCTAGTTCTCGAGGCAGGGAAACGAGCTAGACTCAGACCAGATTGCGCGCCGCGGATTAACTATCATGGCTGGCTCTGAGCACTATGGGATTTAACATCTATGGTCATCAGTCCCCTAGAACTTAGAACTACTTAAACCTAACTAACCTAAGGACAGCACATAACACCCAGCCATCACGAGGCAGAGAAAATCCCTGACCCCGCCGGGAATCGAACCCGGGAACCCGGGCGTAGGAAGCGAGAACGCTACCGCACGACCACGAGATGCGGGCTAACTATCATGGCTGGTGCACTTGTCAGGCTGAGTTTGGTTTTTAGGCAGTTCTCCACACTCGTTCAGGGAAATGTCGGGTTGATGCCCAGTTTACGCCTCAGAAAGTACGATAGACAGACAGCTAAAAATACGATCAAACACAGAACAAAGTTTACACAATTCCCAAACAGGTGACGTGCACGACTTCCTTATCTCTGGTAACTGGCGGCTGCGAAGACGAAAGGATATCTCACCGCAAAGTTAAGCAAATTAGAGTTCCAAAATTTGAAATGCAGCAGACCATGCACAAGGTGGGATTAAATGTGAACCATTGGCGGCGCCGGATGCTGTGGTGGGTGGAGGAAGTGTAGCGGGGGCCAAGCAGAAGTTCTGCTGGTGATGGTCCGTCTTGTGGGTGGGAGCGATAGGAGGCGAGAAAGATTTGCAGATCCTGTTCCCGAGTGTGGGTGATGTGAAGCTTGGCCATCTGCTGCTTGTAGGTGCCTACGAAGCTTTCAGCTTTACCGTTCCATTGCGGGTGAAATGGAGTACTTGTTAGATGAAGAATGCCACTGCGTTCACAAAACCGTTTAAAGGTACGTGATGTGAACTTCAGTCCGTTGTCCGACACAAGAACTTCTGGCAAGCCTTTGACCGCAAAATATTGAGGACATCGCTTGAATGAGCTACGTGACGTGGTTGAGTTCATAGCCACTGCAAATGGAAACTCGTTGAAAGTGTCTACCACTATGAGCCAACGAGTGTTCCAAAATGGTCCTGCAAAGTCAATGTGCACTTGTTGCCCTGGCGATTGAGTCTTAGGCAGTACAGTTCAAAAATGGTTCAAATGGCTCTGAGCACTATGGGACTTTAACTTCTGAGGTCATCAGTCCCCTAGAACTTAGATCTACTTAAACCTAACTAACCTAAGGACATCACACACATCCATGCCCGAGGCAGGATTCGAACCTGCCACCGTATCGGTCGCGCGGTTCCAGAATGTAGCGCCCAGAACCGCTCGGCTACCCCGGCCGGCTAGGCAGTTCAGTGCCGGCCCGCTAACTATTTAGTGCGAACAATATCCTTGATGAAGCAATCGTAACACATCGTTTTGCAACACTTTGGGAATAAGCACACGCGATTGTCCACTTTCATTTTGAACTAGAATACTAGAATCACACCCTAATGAACTGAAAGGCTATGCCGCCGTTCAAAATATCAGCGCACAAATGAGGTCTGGATACTGACGTGCGAATGTATTGCAACAAAATCTCGAGATCTGGGTCTGGTTCCGAGGCCTGTGCAATTTTTCTGCAGTGCAAGGGAAATGATTGCAGCAATTCAGAGTCCTGCTCATCGATTTGGCAACAAGATGCTGCAGATGCATCAAAATCAGAATCTTGGCCAATCGGAAGGCGAGATAGAACGTCTGCATTGCCACACTTTGCTGTAGGTCTGTACACAATTTCATACTGAGACTGCGAAAGCAACAAAGCCCATCGTTGCAATTTTTGGGCAGTGTGTGTAGGAACCGGCTGTGACTGACGAAACAAGGACTACAAAGGCTTGTGATCTGTCAACAAATAGAACTTGCCACCACACAAGTAGTGATGGAGCTTTGTCACACCGTACACAATAGCGAGAACCTCTTTCTCTATTTGAGAATAACTGCAGTGAGTTTGAGTTAACAGCTTTAAGGCAAAAGCAATAAGTGTGTCTTGAGCACCAATTCTGTACGGAAGCACAGCGCCGATTCCATAGCGTCGACTTGCAGAACTACTGGCTTGGCAGGGTCAAATTGTACTAAATAGCTGTCACCAAGCAAAGCATTTTTGAGTTTCTTAAATGCTTATTGACAATCTTTAGTCCACACAAAAGGCACATCTTTTGCGACCTAAGCGATGTAACTGAGCCACGATCTCAGCGGCACTCAGTATGAACCGAATTTCGTCATCGCTAACCATTAAGTCACTGTAAAAGTTGCCACAACTACACTTAAATGTTCGCGTCCTAGTAATGCCCGGCCGGCCGAAGTGGCCGTGCGGTTAAAGGCGCTGCAGTCTGGAACCGCAAGACCGCTACGGTCGCAGGTTCGAATCCTGCCTCGGGCATGGATGTTTGTGATGTCCTTAGGTTAGTTAGGTTTAACTAGTTCTAAGTTCTAGGGGACTAATGACCTCAGCAGATGAGTCCCATAGTGCTCAGAGCCATTTGAACCTAGTAATGCCCGTTAATTCTGTACACCACTGATAGTACGTCTGTTCCGACTTTTTCTGCATGCGAAAAAACTGATATCTGGTTGCAGCTACTTGAACTTGCTGGTCATAGTACTTGGTTAATGCAGCGATGATTACTGAGTTCGTTGGGAGATGCAATTGGGAATAGTTTATGTGTTAACCTGAACACTGGGGACTCCGCAATCGAAAGAAAGTATTGTAGTTTCACAGTAGCTTCAATTCGATGAACTGCACAATGAGCTTGTAACTGTGTTGGGTAGTTGAGCCATTGTTCTGCTGTCTGGTTAAATTGCCAGAACGGTGGTATGCTTGTCGGCGGAACTTGTTGGTCTTGTTGGTCGGTTGTCTGTTGTTGAGCGGCCGACGCTGCGTGTGCAGCTAGAAGTTGTTGTACCGTCGTCAGCAAAGCAGCAATTTGTTGGTTGAAAAAGAGGAAAGCTTATGTTAGGCCCATCACATTGGCCGTTTGCAGCTGAGGCGCGGGGGCATGGGTGGCCATGGCTTACACAAATACGTTATAGCAAAAAAGCAAGCAAAGCCTTTGAAAACAGAAATTTGATTAGTTCTGCGGCACCCCTCCTGGAATACATGCGAGAACACAACAAGAAATTAGCGAACACTTGAAAAGGATCACCCCTGCAATCTGGAAACACAAGAGGAGCAAGCAAATTCTTCTTTTTTGAATTATTCTCATTGCCATCTTTTATGTCGTCTCGTTGTATCTGTAGAGCAAGGACAGGATGTTACTTGGTGGTCGATGTCCTCTGTCTGTAACACAAACTGCACACATGTATTAACTGGGTTCTTTATTCATAAGAATAGAAAGTCACTTATCTCAAGATAGTCGTTGTGGTACAAGTCCTCTGTAATAGTCCACGTTAGCCTCACTGCTGATCAAGTACAAGTCCGGTATGTACACTATTCTGTCGCTATGTGCTGCCTGATTCTGAGCTAGAGGCTGTGACTGCGACTTCGATTCGGTGACTCGCTGGATAACAGACTGGAACTCACTGGGTACGACTGACTACGACAGACTGGCCCTTCGATCCGTGGCTGCTATCTAAGCACTGCCGAGAGGGCATGAGCGGCGCGTTCCTGCTAGTCTGTCATTGGCCTCTGTCGATCTTCTAGCAATCTCTTTGCTGCATGGTGTGCTGGCCCCAGCTTACTCCAGTACATGGCGTGGTATACTTCGTTCCAGAGATCCTTTTAAGGTATCTTTGTAGTACAAGTGTTAGTGCAGGAGGGAGGCGGGAGGACGAGGTTTCGGGACGAAAGACAGATATTCTGCACATCTAGACCTTATGTTACCGCCTCATAACTTTTGGTCAACTAAAAGGCGCATCAGGGACTAGCGCCTGAGAGATTAATGGTCGTGATTCAAGATAATCAATAATACAATTAGTCTGATAGACACGTTTGATCTGTGGCGATTTCGAACATGAAAATATGCGTCCCTACATACTGGAAATCAGTCACATGAGTAACGGAGTGTTTACCTTCATTCAGCCTCATAAATCTACGATACCAGATTTTTGATAACTAATGGATTATGGCCCAGATCTTTCATTGTGTCTTTCGACGGATGATGAAGCAGTGGTAAATACGATGAACGAGTAATTAAATTGTTTGAGACGAGAATTTACTATTTTAATGGTTCGCTAGCGTCTTGATTTGATTTTGAGAGAGCATTGAGTTCTTCGTCTATTACACAGGTTTCCAACCTGGGGGTAATCACCCACTGAGCAGAAAAACGAAATTTCCAGAGGGGTGCGACTGAAAGGGTTCGATTGTCTTTCGTGCGCAAAACTAAATTATTTTTAAGAGATAAGTACTATTATCAACATCTCGTAAGACTGTAAAAATGATTACAGAAGCTACCAATATTACTTATTTTCACATCTAGTGAAACAAATGAATGAACAAGACTTTATTACATATTTCACCAACATATACATGGTTTGTACTTTGTACCATGCCTGAATATTTTACCAAAATGCTTTCTCCGAGTACTGGGTTGTTCCCGCAATAGACCTGAAATCCCATCCTTATTCACTTAGGAACAATAAACAGATTAACTGACAGTACGAGACAACAGTAATTATGTAATGGCTACTATGAGGGATAGTGAAATGAAAATTAAACACCGCAACCACGGAGCCATGAAACGGTTGCATTCAAAAGTAATCACCAAATGCGTTAAGCCATGTATTCCACCGGGAGACGAGACGATCTGTTTCGTAGAATGCCAAAGACATGAAAGCCACCGTGAAAGATGCGAGCTGTACGGATGATGTTGCAGTGTCTTCCAACCAAATGGGTGACGTGTAGTCTATTCCCGATTTCCATTACTTGGTGTAGAAATACTTCCATAGCAGAGGTAGGCGACCATTCAGATTTGGCACAACTTTAAAATATAGAAAAGCCTTGATCGCACAATTCTTTATTAAGGGTTATCCATTCAAAATTTCATCGTCAGACTGAAGCTGTGGAATGAAGCGTACAAGAAATTAATGGTAGAAAATACACGTAACTATTCCAATATAAAGAAATTTCAAAACTTTGTTTTTGTGTGCTATTTGGAATTTCTGTGTCTTGGAATACTTATATTTTCTGCCATTAATTTCTTGTACGCTTCATCCCACAGCTTCAGTCTGACGGTGAAATTTTGAAACGCGTAGTACTTAATAAAGAATTGTGCGATCAAGACGTTTCTTTATTTCAGAGTTGTGCTTTTTCGGATTGGCAGTGTGAGACCGGACGTTACCGTGCCACAGGATGATTCCGCCCGACGGCATTGCGACAGTCCGAAGGCAAACGGCAGAACCAACAATGGAAACGTCCTACATCTCTTCCGGCAGAGCTCTTCACACAAGTTAGGTCACCATCACTTCCTTCTTCGACTGCAGGGGCCCTCTGGTGATCCAGTTCTTTGAGCGTGGAACCACAATCAATGCGCAGCGCTCTGAAGACACCTTGCGGAAACTGCGATGTACCATAAAGTCAAAACGCCCAGGAGTGTTGTCAGATGGAACCATCCTGTTGCACGATAACGCCTGCTCCGACACTTCCCATCGGACGAAGGTTTCACTTCAGCGATATGGTTGGGCAACACTGCAAAATCCTCTTTACAGCTCGGATATTTCACTGTGGGATTATCATATCTTTGACGATCTGAAGAAAGACGCGCGTGGACGTCCGTGTCAGTCGTACGAGGAAGTATAAGAGTGGGTGCGGTTGTGGATCCGTCAGCGGCCGACCGTGTCCTACGAAACAGGGATTGATTGCCCAGTATCCCAGTGGGGTAAATGTCTTAACACCTGACGTGGTTACTTTTGAATACACCCGTTCTGGTGAGTTTTGGGTTTTCATTCGAGTGCCCCTCATATTAGCCATAACATAATTACTATTGTTTTGTACTGACAATTAGTTCGTTTATTGTTCCCAAGTGGGATAAGTATCTCAAAGTGTGTGGTGATTGCTTTTGGATGCAACCATTCCATGGCCCCATTGTTGCAGATGTTCGATTTTCATTCGACTGTTCCTTATATGTTGCTGTAGGACCCACACAGTATTATTATTATTACTGTTATTATTAATGGCAGTGATGAGATAAATGGTTCAAATGGCTCTGAGCACTATGCGACTTAACTTCTGAGGTCATCAACCGCCTAGAACGTGGAACTAATTAAACCTAACTAACGTAAGGACATCACACACATCCATGCCCGAGGCAGGATTCGAACCTGCGACCGTAGCGGTCGCTCGGCTCCAGACTGTAGCGCCTAGAACCGCACGGCCACTCCGGCCGGCAGTGATGAAATACAAAGCGTTGGTAGCCTGACGTCTTCCAGTTTACGCCAGTTTAGAAATAAGCAATCCAACATTCCAGTGATTTACTGACAGTAGGTATAGTGCACAACTGTAAATTTGGATGCACGGTGCGGATCAAGCAGGCGTCGTTAGGTAGAGAAGTGGTACGGAACAAGCGTGTTTTTAGCAAGTGTCCATCCTCAATATGGATAGTCAGCTTCTTTTGTGAGAAAGTGTTGTAGGTAGCTTTCGCGATGCACTGTGTAGTGCTTCATTATTTCATGAAAAAAAAAAAAAAGATTGTTAGAGAAAAAGCAGAACTAGTTGCCTTCCTGACTCATTACTTCCTGGTACAATAAATAATTAAAAAACTAAACTAAACTCCTCCCTAACAGACCATGAAGGCCCAAAGGTACCGACCGGTCGCCGTGTCATCCTCAGGCCATAGGCGTCACTGGATGCGGATATGGAGGGGCGTGTGGTCAACACACCGCTCTCCCGGTCGTATGTCAGTTTCCGAGGCCGGAGTCGCTACTTCTCAATCAAGTAGCTCCTCAGTTGGCCTCACAGGGGCTGAGTGCACCCCGATTGCCAACAGCGCTCGGTAGACCCATCCAAATACTAGCCCAGCCCGACAGCGCTTAACTTCGGTGATCTGACGGGAACCGGTGTTACCACCGCGGCAAGGCCGTTCGCCAATAAAAGCCGACTTTAAAAGAAGATACACAAAGGAAACGCTTTTCATTCTGAACTTTGGTGCTAGTCATGATTTTGCGAAGAAATGGTGGGAGTAGTAACTAATTTCTGATTGCACTCAGCGGTATTGGTCTCAGGAAGGTTGGAAACCACTGGTCTACTACCAACACGACGCCTGTCCGCTATTCCAGCGGCAACCCGTTGTATTGCTAAACACTGCGGGTCACCAGCATTCCACCGCTGCGGCGCTGTTCACCTTCTTGCTTGACTCTTTCATCGTTACGTCGTCTACTGGACCATGTAGGAAACATTATGTTTAAGGAACAAATAAGGAAAAGCTAAACTCATTCACCACTTTCAGATTTAAATGTATAATAATTATTTCTATAATACTGCCACCACTCACATTTTTATTTGTTTTCTGTTAAACTTGCGATATGTTAAGTTAAACAGAAAATAAACGTAGATGTGACTGACAGCAGTATAACACAAGTAATTATTCCATGGAATCACTGACTGTATACTGAGTGACTGTGGTTGCAATTGATTTGAAAAGTATATAGCTGAAATGTCGTCTTAAGAACTACTGAATATCCGGACGAAGATCCAAAGCAATCTATTAAAAGGGAAATATTTGCAACAAGGTTATGTTAAGCATATATTAGCTAGCATGTTTCTTGTTAGTAATGCAGTTTGTTTCGCAGTGAAAATGCTTTTTGTTAATAGTGCATTATTTATAATTGCTCATATAATTGAAGATCTGAACTTACGTTTTCAGCACATTTTACTGACATAATGATCTTCTGAATTACGGTTAAGGACCAACTATTACGTGGCCACGAAAATGCACTTACTACATATTTCATGATTCTTGCATCATTTCTTGGTTCAATGAGCAGAGCGTTCGTTTTCAAACACTTCAGCTACAGTTCACTGTTCAGAATACCACGTAATTTGTTTTGTCCCATCGAAATAAGTAATAGCGATCTAAACACATACAATTTGTGATCTGCTCGTCTTGTTAAACACGGAACGAGCTGCCTTCCCGGAACGGAGATGAGGCAGATCCGCACGCTACTTACCTGGCACACTTGCCAATCGCAGTTCTGGAGGCAGAATTTCACAGATTTTGCACACGCTTTTTCTGTCTTATGGTAATTGATGTGTGTGGTGCAAGGAAGGGACACAGAACAAAAATATGCACGAAAAAAGGGAGAGAGAGAGAGACGGGGAGAGAGAGAGAGAGAGAGAGAGAGAGAGAGAATGAGAGGGGGGGAGGGAGCGAGAGATAGGGAGAGAGAGAGAGATATGCAGACGCATTCCGTGATAAACGCAAATCACTGATACTTCGGCCTGTTTTTCGTTCCACTTGCTCAGAGTGCTAAGAAAGTGTTTCTTCTGTACACGTCCACGTCCTCGTTTGCGTATCGGAGGACACAATATTTCATAAAGCGAGATATTTGTGTTTCATATTGTTGCACTTTCCTCCTCTAGAACGCCGTTGTGATGTGGGAAAGGCAAACAAAAGGCTGTTTTTTACTGGCAGAATTCGTAAAATATGGGGCAAATGTGCTAAAGAGAAAGCTTACACAACGTTTTCTGTGATCTTCTGGAGTATTGCAGCGCCGTGTGGAATGCTTACCAGATAGGACAGACAAAGTGCATCGAAAAAATTCAAAGAAAGGCAACTCGTTTTGTATTACCACGAGGTAACTGAGCAAGAAACGTATATGATAAGCGAATTAGGGTGGCAATCATGAAAACGATTTGCGTTGCAGTGATACGTTTTCACGACATTTGTTCACCAACTTTCTTCTCCGAATGTCAAAACGTTTTGGTGACTCCTACAAACATCGCAAGAAATGACCGTCGTGACAAAATAAACACTCAGATGTAACTAGTACGCATGTCTGAAGGAACAGGCATTGTAAAATAAATACTAGAGGCCTCGACGGGGAAAACGACGCTAATAACGTTGAACACGTAGTCTCATTCCCACTATTGCGGGATTCCAAGTACTGTTGCAAGCATTAGGGGAAGTAGAGAGTGTGGCGCATAGAGGTTTGGATTGATGGAGGGTCGGTGGACGGATAGCCGAAATGGTTAACGCGCCTGCTCGCAATAAGCGGGAAATTCCCGGTCCGGCTCAAATAGTGTCTCTGATAGGTAGTATATCTATACCTAATACAGCTGATGTGACAGAATTCGGAATCCATTAAATGTATTCGTAATTGGGAATATGGACAACCATCAGCTGTAGAATGGAATGACAACAACGAAAATTTGTGTCGGATCGGGACTCGGCCCAGATTTCCCGCTTATGGCGAGAGGTCGCCTTACTATTTGGCTATCCGTGTGCGACTCACGGCAAAACTTCCACATGTCGTCAGCCATGCGTCTACAACCTGTGCTCGTACATTCGTCATGTATATTCCCATATAGATGAGAGATTGTACTTGAAAGTCGCTTGTCCCGTGTCCAAATGAACTTTGCATCGTAATTCAGAATAACACAGTCACAGCAATATCGTATCGAATTCGCAATCAGCGAACAAATTTCTTAATACTTGGATTAAAGTTGCGGACTAATAATATAAATGTAGATTCCGAATATCGTTCTATTGTACCATTACTGAAAGTATTTAAAAAAGTCACAAAACAAGCCAATCGTTCAAGAGAACAGTCATTTGATATTATAAAGTAAATATGTTTTTATTGCAACATCGTCTTCATGAATAGATATTTCACTACAGATTCTGAATAGTGGGTCAATGTGTGTTTACGAAGGAATATAATTGGATAATATTCTAGCAGCTATGTGCGTCTGAGAGGTATCGGAATGTATCCACGTTGTTAAAACTGAACTAAATGTTGGAGTGTAACGTTACGGCTTTTTGTATTCGAATGATACAGAGATCGAAATCATTGTTACGTTGTACAGAAAATGGATGATGAAGTACATCATGAGAATCGAAGGTCAAAATTGTCACCTGTGACCGGTTCACACATTTACTAAGGATAAACAAGAACTAAACAAATCATTAAATAGGAATGATGTCGGCTTCGCGGAGATCCTACGCATCCATGTCACAACAGTACGGAAATAACAGTAGCCACTGACATCTCACTGTGAACGACAGGGGACGACCGTCACGCAGGACGTCAATAATAACTACGTCATACATGTTTCAGGGCTTCAGCCCACACGCAGCGGCTCGACATGGCCAACGTCCGTTAACGGATGCCTCCCTTAAGACCGTGCAGCGCGTATTTCTGGCACGGCGAACTACACTTCGAATTTGTCATCAGTGCTTTGCTTCACTTACATCCATTTTACAACTGAGTTGTTAGTATAGGTGGACGATGCAATTTAAATTAAAAATTAACTACTATAACTACTAGGATGCATTATGCAATATTATTGCCACTTTTTTAAATGCTGAACGAAACAAACGGCGAAAACAATTTTCTCAGCTCTCAAAATTGGACATACTTGCCACTGGAGTCATAGAGGCTTATTTTCTCTCTGCTGATCGCTATTTTTTGTTTAAAAATGAACTCTCTGTGGTAAAGTCACCCATCTTAGATCGCATGTCGTAGTTACAGAGTAATCTTTTGTAATGGAACTGTTAGGTCACTGTCATTTACTAAAACAGTGACAGTGAATTGATTCATTACGATAACGACTTATGAACTGAAGCTATGCGGTGGCGGTGTAAGTTCGTATGGAACCAAACTGCTAAGGTCATCGGTCCCTAGGCTTACACACTATTTGATATAACTTAAACTAACTTATGCTAAGGACAACACACACCAATTCCCGAGGGAGGACTCGAACCTCCGACGGGGGCACCAGCGCGAACCGTGGCAAGGCGCCCCTGACCAAACGGCTACACCACGCGGCGAAGATATGCGATATTACCCAAACCCAGTTATTCTTAAATAAACAAAGCTATCGAAAAACAGAAAAAATTCTATTTCCTTCTCAGACTGTTGGTGTGAACCAGACATGGGTCCACCGTATCACGCAAGCGTACCTTGGGTTCTTGGAGAACTTAAGTGTTCCCAATGATGTGCATGTCATCCCTGTTTTAAAGACGAGTCACCACCAAAATACGCACAAATTTATACGTCTATATCGCTGACGACAGTTCGTTGTAGAATTTCAGGCAAGGTTTTTGATTTCGTATTTTGAATTTTCTACAGAAATGAAAATGCCTTCTGCGAACAAAAATCGTGGAATACCCAGCACACACTGTTTCGCCACGAGATTCTGCAGGCAGCAGATGAAGGCCAGACTGCGCTGACTTGCCCTGACTTCCGCAAGGCGTTCTGCATTGTGGCCTAGTGAACAAAATACGAGCTTTGTGATTGGCCTGAAGAGTTCTTAGCAAGAAGAACATAGAATGTCATTCTTAATGGAGAGAAATATTCATACGAAAAAGTAACTTCGGGTAAATGAAGAGAATGTTAGGGGATATACTAGGTGTTTGTTTTAACTTGAGACAATATATCCCGAAAACGACGCATCTTACGAAAAAAACGTTCTAGGTGAAGAATTATTATTAGTAAGGGGGGCATCCGTCGGTGTGACAACTGCCTACCTCCTCACCTCTCCTCCTGTTTGGACAGGATCAACTTGGTATATTCAAATGGGAATCCCCTATTTTTATTGAAACTTCGGATTCTACCCTAAAAAATTCGTCCGGTTTGTGCAAACCATCGTTTCCTATTCGCGGTGGATAGGTAGATAGCGCTGTCAACGACAAAAATATCAAATGTGCCTCTTTTAGCAATTAAGAACTGACAGATTTGATTATACACGCATCAAAAAAAGTTTTACATCACCCCAGTTCCCAGAATTCCTGAAGACAGACGTTGACTGTGGATAATGTATCACAGACACAGTGCCTTTGACCGTTCAGAGATGTCACTAAACTCACCCAAGGGCGTAAACAACTATGCATTAGCAGCGCCTGTTAGACGGAGGGGGTCCGACAGCCCATCAGTTCCAGGCATTCCAACAGGAAGAAGTTATCTACAGTTCAACCAAAGCGATGTTTGGACATGGAGGAAATACAGAGAGACAGGAACTGTCAATGCTGTGCCTCGCTCAGGCCGCCCAAGAGCTACTACTGCAGTGGATGACCGCTACCTACTAATTATGGCTCGGAGGAACCCTGTCAGCAAAGCCACCATGTTGAATAATGCTTTTCGTGCAGCCACGACTCAAATTGTGCTCAATAGGATGCATGATGCGCAACTTGATTCCCAACGTCCATGGCGAGGTCCATTTTTGCAACCACGACAGCATAAAGCGCGGTGCAGATGGGCCCAACAACATGCCGAATGGACTGCTCAGGATTGGCATCACGTTCTCTTCACCGATGACTGTCGCTTATGTCTTCAACTAGACAATCGTCGGAGACATGTTTGGAGGCAACGTGGTCAAGCTGAAGGCCTTAGGCAAACTGTCCAGCGAGTGCAGCAAGGTAGAGGTTCCCTGCTGTTTTGTGGTGGCATTATGTGGGCCTGACGTACGCCGCTGGTGGTTATGGAAGGAGAAGTAACGGCTGTACGAAACGTGAATGGCATCCTCCGACCGATAGTGCAACCATATCGGCAGCATATTGACTAGGCATTCGTCTTCATTTACGACAATTCGCTCCCCCATCATGCACACCTCGTTCAGGGTAACGACATCGCTCGACTAGGGTGGCCGGCATGTTCTCCTGACATGACCCCTGTCGAACATGCCTGGGATGGATTGAAAAGGGCTGTTTATGGACGACTGACCCACCAGCCAGTCGGAGGGATCTACGCCGAATCGTCTTTGAGGAGTGCGACAATCTGGACCAACAGGGCCTTGATGAACTTGTGGATAGTATGCCACGACAAATACAGGCATGCATCAATGCAAGAGGGTGTGCTATTAGGTATTAGAGGTACCGAAGTGTACAGCAGTCTGGACCATCACCTCTGAAGGTCTCGCTGTATGGTGGTACAACATGCAATGTGTGGCTTTCATGAGCAATAAAAAGGGTGGAAATGATGTTTATGTTGATGTCTATTCCAATTTTCTGTACAGGTTCAGGAACTTTCGGAACCAAGGCGATGCAAAACTTTTTTTGATGTGTGTATATTTCATTTACGATGTTAACGTAAACCTTTGCGTTCTGACGGTTGATGCCGATGTTTACACGATACTTAAGTGGTGTAAATGTGATTGCACAGTACAAATGTTATGGCTAGACATTGGCATTTTTGGCAAATAAGCTACTTGTGACGTGGTTTTCTGTCCCCTAGGGGGTTGATTGTCGTGAGCACCCAAACAATCACATTGCTTGATTTCGGTGGCCGCCCTCGAACCGCGCCATCGGGGTGACTGATTTCCATTCAACAGCCGGCTACCGGCGTAATATAACCCACAACTATTGTAGTAAGGTGCACCTGCCGTGGACACTCATCGAAATCGAACACCTAACGGAGAAGGAGAATTGGACTCAACGAAATCAAGCAATCCAATGGTGAGAGCAAGGAAACTCACCGATGTCATGCATCCTGATGGTAACATAAAACTATTACAACCATGTCGTTGTTCCTGGATCACGCAAACGTAGTTTCTAACCAGAACAGCTAACCTCACTGTACTAAGCAATGAAATTTGCTACACTAAAGTCAATTTAGACCACAAATATCACCCCGTAGAATACAAATGTTTACATTTAAATCGTAAATAGCGCCATATACCACGAATGAGAAACAAGGGATTGAGTAAAACGGTACGTATTTTTTGGTGTAGAATCCGAATTTGCAATAAAAATGGAGGAGTGGTCACATTTGAATATACGAAGTTGAGCCTGCCCGCGCAGGAGGGATGGTTGGGAGGTGGCCAGTTGAAGCAAAGACAGATGTCCCCTTTGTTAATATTAACTTTTACCTAGAATTTTTTTTAGCACAGTTTAGGTGTCTAAAGCTAACAAATAAACGGTATAAACAAACTGAGCCGTGCGTAGCTCGTGTTCGTCCCATCTCTTATTTAACATCCTGTTTTTGCCGTACTGCCACCTCTTTGTGTTAGTTTCAGTTACTTGTGTCACTGAGTTGCTGCTTTGCCTGCCCGTGAGCGGCAGCAGCATCGCGTATCGTTATAAGCCCTGCCGTATTATCTTTGCTGGACTGCGATTACTTCCCGGTCGTCGTGTGTCGACGAGTAAGTTGGAACATGCCGGCAGTTAGTTCGGACCTGGCAGTGTTTGAGTTGGCACGCGGCACAAGTTCAGTCGGGGCGCGGCAGCAGTGAGGTCCAGACCGCCATGACTCGCCCGATGGTTGCCGACGCACATGATTGGAGTGGGGACGACTTTGCTTTGTCGTCGGTCAGTCGTCTTGCCGGACGACGTGTATTGGCCGGCGATCGCTTATGGGTTGGCTGTGTGTGCCGACTCGTGATTCGTCCCTGTTACTGTACAGTCACTGCCGTTAACATTGTCTGGTTCTTTGTGCAAGTTTTCGTGAAACTGTGTGTAGTTTGTGTGATTTTGATTGACAAGTTATTTTAAATGTTTTCGGCTTACGGGCTCTGAGGAGTCGGTCGGTTGGCGTTGAGAAGTGAGGAATTCTCGGCGGGGCGTAGTTTGACGGGGGCCCGCTGGCGGTCTCTACGCGGTGTCAGAGAGTGTGGCGCTGTTCCCATTGCTACGAGATCCGTGGCTCACCGATCCAGGACACGAAAGTTGAGTTTTGATTTATCCTACCAGTAAGTCAAGACTGTTCACATTGTGTCGTTTGGAGTTCGTTGTCGGCTGTTGGGATATTCCCGCGAGCAACAAAGTGGTTTTCAAGTTGGAAAATTCTAGCCACCCTGCGGTGGAGTTTCAATGTATTTGGTTATTTGAATTGAAGTGCACCAGCGGAATCTTCTGCCTTTGTGGCCGTTAACGTTCCGATTAGCTGTCCTGGGCGTTGACGTAGATTTCAGGCAGTGTCCAGCACGGTGTGTAGTTCGACAGCTCCGTGTATGATTAGTTGTGGGCGCCAATATCTTCTACGTTGTTCGGTTGAACCACCTTTTGTGCCCTGGTCGGGTGAAGTGGAAGTTATCTTGTCGGTCGGTCCGCTGACTTTCCGTCGGTTGGGTTGTTGTCGAATCGTTAATGGTTGGCCCGACTACCCGTCTCACCTAAGCGAGCGTTAGTGTTTGAATGACAGGCCGACCCTCGAACATCTGGGCGCCCTTGTGTGGACTGCCTTATTTTTTTTTAAATTCTTTCTTTTTGTTGGTACTTGTATAGCTTCTAGCCGGTTTTGTGTTTTAATTTAGACTTGTTTTACTCTTAAGGCCTTCAGCCTAGTTTAAAGTACTGTTTCACGTAAGAACTTCAGTTTTTTTAAAAAAAATAATGTTTTGGAGTTTTAAGTGTTCGGCCTTTAGCAGATTTGAATTTAACTTGTTTACTTCAGACTAACTGAAGAACTGTTTTAAGATAGGGCTTGCCTTTTAAATTTCTGATTATGCTTGCGTTTTAAGTTATTGGCCTTCAGCTGTTTTTAAATTAAAGTGGTTTTCAGTAATTAAGTCCCAAAGATTAATGCTGTGGGTTTAAAAATTTTTTTGGGCTCTTCTAATATTTGATCAAATAACGAAGTTGTATGTTCGAGTGTAGCTGACAGCCCCTTATTTTGACCCCTTTCCACAATTTATTCTATCTGTCCTGTCCTGCGGGCTTAGCAGGGCGTTTCACAAACGACCTAACGGATAATATAGGAAGTTCTATGAGGGTATTCGAGGATGATGCTGTTACGTACAGAGAAATCGCAACGCTAGAAAATCGTTTAAAAATGCAGGAAGACATACGGGGCATCGACTTTTGGTGCAGGGATTGGCAGTTGACCCTCAAAATAAACAGATGTAACATATTGCTCAGAATCAAGAAGTAAGTCCCATTATTGTACGATTCAACGATTGCAGAACCAGCACTGAACAAAGTGACATCCATTAAATATCAGGAGTGTGTTTAAGGATTGATTTAAAACGTAAAGACCACATAAAACTAAGCGCTGGTAAGGCAGAGCCATTCACTGGAAGAATCGTCGGGAAGTGTAATCTACGCACATAGGTAATAGCTTACAAAAGTGCTCGTTCCACCCGTGCTTGAATACTGATAGTGAGTCTGGGACATGCATCAGACACGAATGATAGAGGAGACGGAGAAAATTCAAAGAAGAGCAGCACGTCACTTTACAGATCCGTTTAGTAAGTGCGAAAGTGTCACTGAGATGCTCAGGCAGCTCCAGGGACAGATGCTGAAAGAGAGACGACAGCGTACATTCACAGGAGAGTCAATCGTTTTATTGTTTCTTGTGCACATCTCGAGAAGAGACCATGAAGATAAAATTAGAGAGGGTCGAGGCCATAAGAAGGTCACTCGAGCAAGAAATGGAGGAAATGGCAATGGTGCACAAAATGCCCTCAACCACACATTTTAAGGTGGCTTGAAAGACCTACTAAGGGACGAGGAAACTTCAAAACCAATTTCGCATTATTCTGGCATGCCAAATAACTTTTACTGAATGCACTACAGACAGATGAAATTATTTTTGGACATTGACATCAAATTTCTGTAAACAACTGTCAGAATGTTGACAGGTGGCAGCTGAAGTCGACTTTCAACTGGGTGTGTGATATTGTTTAATTATCCTGTATAATGCCGTGAACAAATAGTGCGTAGTGGGGCGATCACTCTGTTGTAGAAATATTTCAGAAGCCAAGATCGCTTAAATGCTGTTCACTGGATAACCGGTTTCAACACACTAAAGGTGCCATCTTCGGATCTGTGAAGATTTACCATGACAGGTTTGAGGGAGGGCTTACAAGAGTTACACTATATAGGGTGTTACAAAAAGGTACGGCCAAACTTTCAGGAAACATTCCTCACACACAAAGAAAGAAAATATGTTATGTGGACATGTATCCGGAAACGCTTACTTTCCATGTTAGAGCTCATTTTATTACTTCTCTTCAAATCACATTAATCATGGAATGGAAACACACAGCAACAGAACGTACCAGCGTGACTTCAAACACTTTGTTACAGGAAATGTTCAAAATGTCGTCCGTTAGCGAGGATACATGCATCCGCCCACCGTCGCATGGAATCCCTGATGCGCTGATGCAGCCCTGGAGAATGGCGTATTGTATTACAGCCGTCCACAATACGAGCACGAAGAGTCTCTACATTCGGTACCGGGGTTGCGTAGACAATAGCTTTCAAATGCCCCCATAAATGAAAGTCAAGAGGGTTGAGGTCAGGAGAGCGTGGAGGCCATGGAATTGGTCCGCCTCTACCAATCCGTCGGTCACCGAATCTGTTTTGAGAAGCGTACGAACACTTCGACTGAAATGTGCAGGAGCTCCATCGTGCATGAACCACATGTTGTGTCGTTCTTGTAAAGGCACATGTTCTAGCAGCACAGGTAGAGTATCCCGTATGAAATCATGGCGGTGAATCGAGGAAGTACAGTACATACTGACGAAACTAAAATGAGCTCTAACATGGAAATTAAGCGTTTCCGGACACATGTCCACATAACATCTTTTCTTTATTTGTGTGTGAGGAATGTTTCCTGAAAGTTTGGCCGTACCTTTTTGTAACACCCCGTATACATAACTATTAGTACAGTACCACATACCTGAATGTAGATTAACATTTATAAACCCTTTGGATAAACGATACATGAGGCAGACCAGCTGATATAAAATCATTGTCACAAAAAATAAAAAACAATTGCTCTCATGGTAATTCTTTTCCATAAGATATATAAAACCGAGGTCTCCAAGATAAAACTATTTGGCACGTGACCGCACCTCGACTAACAACGGTCAGCATCACACTGCCCTATTCCGCGCAGGTTTACTTGCTGCGACTCTAGTGGTTCACAAGCGGCCACTAGATAGCGCTGTCCGAGCAGTGCACACACAGTCCCACGGTATAACCACTCATTACTACTACAATACAACTTTACTATTACTGATAACCAAATATCCATGCAAAGAACACTTTCGGATACACTTTCGGATACACTTTACTGTACATACTATGCATACTACAATTACTATAAAGTACGTCAATTACAGAGTAAAAACATCTGAAGCAAAGGCATTATCAATATTAGCGCCATACAAAACTACGTATTAGAATTTACCCTTATTCATATATGGAAGTCAGGAATATACACATTGTAAGCTTTCATAACACGACTTAGATACAATGTGATAAGTAATTAAAAGCTGTATGCTGGGCTTTACCTGTCTGGGCACTACGGTCTTATGTATTGTAAGCGCCAAAAAAGTACTAACTAGCTATAAAAGGCTCTCACCATCTCTACCATCATTATAAACATAGTACGGACTGACTATGAACACCTGCAAAGGCACATGAAATTAAGGAATGGCAGGTCAGAAACAAACCGAGGGGGCACGGGAGGAAGTAGGGAGCTTGCAACGTTCTACCAATCGTTCAGTTCTCGATGAAGAAATCCCGTTCTTGGTCGCGCAGTCATTCCAGAAACGATGTGTGAATGGCCTCATTGTTGGAAAATCTCTTTCCTCGCAGATGTTCTTTCACACTGCCGAGAAGGTGGAATATGAACTTCCCGATCAGCATCATCCACGTCCGTCGGCGTTGTTCAAACTGTTGGCACCATTTTCCTACGGATAGACGCGACATTGCTACTGGTCCATGCGTCGCCAAAATTACATGGTGAATCTTCGTGCAATTTAGAGGTTTTGCTCACGAGAATTGCACAGTTGAGCTTACTTTAACTATTGAGCACGTTTCCAGTTGCTGCACCATTTGGGTCTCACACCGTGGTGCGCCTGTCTACCGTGTCGTAGCAGAGCATTCTGCAGGAGATCGGGAACACGCACTCTCTTCTGTCAATGCGCCACTTATCGCCTAACGTTTCGTCCCCTACTGTGGGAGACATCGTCAGAAGCTACACTGTCGGAAAAAATGTGACGTCCTCAAGGATAAGGTAGTTTTATTGACAAGTGACGTGAAAGGTGGTTCATCTTTGTGGAAGTATATAGTAACAAATTCAGACCAAATGAAACACACGTCACAGTAAAGTAAAGTGTGACAAAACAGTCGCATCAATACAGTTTACCCCCACCCCCTACCTGGTGGCAATGCAGGCGTGTATTCTCGCGATAGAATCTTGCGCCTTTTGTTACAATATGGCAGTAATTCTTGTAGGTCCTGAAGAACAAGGAAGTTCGCGCTTTATGGCCCAAACTTGTTCATTTGACGAGAGATCTGGTGATCTTTCTGGCCAGGGCAGTTATACCTGTACACAGCGAGGCAGTACTTAGCAGCCATATGTGCACGTGCATTGTCCTACTGAAAAGGCACATCACGTTCCATCAAAGAAATGACAGTAGCACAGGCACAACAGCCTGTGCAATGCAGCAGGCGCTGGTTACTTGACCATGCACAATCACCAAATGTATGCATGACTGTAAGCTATAACGGATGCCCCTCACCCCCAAACACCATGAAGCCTGCTCTGGAATCTGTGTGTCATGGGCGAATTTGCTGTAGAACAGGCAGCTCACCAGGTCTAAATCATGCACGTGTTCGTCTATCACTTAGCGATGTACGCTGTTTACAGTCGATTTCAAAGGCACGGTTTTCAGAAAGTACACGCGCAAGTATAACTCACTTCCGTACAATAACATCCTCTATTGTGGCATACACCAGAGTCCTGTATTTGGAACATTACAGGATGCCTTCCTACCGCAACTTCATAAACAGTTTATAAACAGTTCGACGGCTTCAGCTAGCTGGAGAAGATATTCTTTAAAAATTGACTAACTACCTCTTGATACACTGTCGGAAATAAATGCAACACTCTCAAAAACTGTGTTCAGTGCCACCAGAATATAACATGAGCATACTGTGGGATTGGGGTGTTAGTCATTTGTCTTGGTCATCGGGGATCTGATAGCGCTCAAGAATCCGTCTGTGCACTCTCTTCAGTCACACTGCTGGCAGTAGCTAGGCTTAATTTAAAGGTGAAAAAGGTACATTCAGAACCTACTCTCAACACTGAAAACTGAAGGAAGTAGATCACCATTGTACTCTCTAGTCAACTCTTTCACGACACCAGTGTAGCCAATGATAGCCTGGCCAGAACACACGTGATCTTAACCCTGTTGTAATCAGATGGTTCCCAATGGTCCGTGGTAACACAGCAGGTGTTCCTGAAGAAGACAAATGAGTGTTTCTGCTCGAGAATTACGACGAAAATGAACCCACACCGCCCCTAACATACTCAACGACGTTACAGGATAGCTACGCTGAAGAGCCAAAGAAACTGGTACATCTGTCTAATATCGTGTAGGACCCCCGCGAGCAAGCAGAAGTGCCGCAACACGACGTGGCATGGACTCGACGTCTGAAGTAATGCTACAGGGTATTGACACTATGAATCCTGAAGGGCTGTCCATAAATCCGTAGGAGTACAAGGGGGTGGAGATCTCTTCTGAACAGCATGTTGCAAGGCAACCCAGATATCCACATAATGTTCACGTCTGGGAAGTTTGGGGGCCAGCGGAAGCGTTTAAACTGTGAAGAGTGTTCCTGGAGCCTTTCTGTAGGAATTCTGGGCGTGTGGGATGTCGTATTCTCCTGCTGACATTGCCCAAGACCGTCGGAAAGCATAATGGACATGAATGGATACAGGTGGTCAGGCAGGATGCTTACGCACGTGTCACCCGTCAAGAGCCTTATCTACATGTATGAGGGGTCCCATATTACTTCAACTGCACACGTCCCACACCATTACAAAGCCTCCACCAGTTTGAACAATCCCTGCAGGGTCCATAGGTTCATGAGGTTGTCTCCATACCTGTACACGCTCATCCGCTCGATACAATTTGAAACGAGAGTTGTCCTACCAGACAACATGTTTCCAGTCATCAACAGTCCAACGTCAGTGTTGACGGCCTCAGGTGAGGCACCGGCCGATGTGGCCGAGCTGTTCTAGGCGCGTCAGTCTGGAACCGCACGACCACTACGATCGCCTTGGGCATGGATGTGTGTGATATCCTTAGGTTAGTTAGGTTTAAGTAGTTCTAAGTCTAGGGGACTGATGGCCTCAGATGTTAGGTCCCATAGTGCTCAGAACTATTTGAGCCATTTTGAACCAGGTGAGGCGTGAAGCCTTGTGTCGTGCAGTCATCAAGGGTACACGAGTGGGCCTTCGGCTCAGAAAGCCCATATCGATGATGTTTCGTTGAATGGTTCACACGCTGACACTTGTTGATATCTGCAGCTATTTGCGGAAGCGTTTCACTTCTGTCACACTGAAAGATTCTCTTCAGTCGTCGTTGGTCCCGTTCTTGCAGGATCTTTTTCCAGCCGCAGCGGTGTTGGAGATTTGATGTTTTACCGGATTCGTGATATTCACGGTTCACTCGTGAAATGGTCGCGCGGAAAATTCCCCACTTTATCGCTACGTGTTCCCTACCTCTCCAGGTTCAAACTCACTTAAATCTGGATAACCTGCCATTGTAGCAGTAATAATCGATGTAACAACTGCGCCACACACTTGTGGTGTTATATAGGCGTTGTCGACCGCAGTGCCGTATTCTGCTCTCTATTCTCTATTTGAATAAGCATGCCTGTACCAGTTTCTTTGGCGCTTCAGTGTATATTAATACGATAGATTATATACATGAAACAGTAGGTGGCTTCATCGAATTTTTCTTGAGCAAAGTAAATCAAAAGACAAATACACCACTGGGTAAACTTACACAGGGTAGACGAGTTAGAAGATGAGTTTACATTTACTGCACACAAGAAAAAGTACAAACAAAACCGACATACTCATTCACAATTTCACCCAACTGAGATACATCACATCACACATACACAAGACGCACAAAACCGGAATCATCATCGCATGGAGTACCTATCGACACACGTAAATGTGAACAGTACATCAAACTAGTCAAATATGTCTCAGGAGGCACTCTCCATACTGGGTAAAGGAAACAAGGGATATACAGATACATAGAGCTTGAATCAATATACGCCGCAACAATGAGGCCACAAACCAATACAAAGCCTAGAACTACCGAACCCAGACTTATAAAAGTAGACAAATTAGATGTGGACAAATTTGAGGAAGACAGATGTGACATTTGCAACGATGTTAACGTGAAAGTAGAAACAATCACCAACCCATACATCAACAAGACACCATAACACATACAGTCAGTCCAACACAAATCACCACCATTGTTGACTCCACACCAGCAAGCACTAACCAACATCAGTGAAAAACGTGTGAAGGCAAAAAGAATTGAAGGAGGGTGTGACAGAATGAAGTGTAGCCGTGTGACATACCAAAGAGATCTTAAAATGTCTCCCAATCAGCAGCCAACACCAAACCACAGTACATCAAATACCACTGCAGAAAAACCGCAACAAGAAGTCAGCTACACCTAATTATGATACTTTATAATTTAACTGATTTTTAAGTAGACTAGAGAAAAGAGATACTGCAGACAGTGCAGAGAATGCTACGTAGATTGTGGCGTCCAAAGGGTGATTGCCTCTGTTTTCCAGTAACTGAGCAGACAGACAGATTCGTCTTAAGGGATCTGAATATTCCTAGGTCAGCAGAGCCGCTGTTCGACCTCATGCTCCATGTCTGCCTGCGACAGGTCAGACTCATTCGACTTCGACAAAAGATATACAGATCGTGTAAGAGCACACGGACGAACATATATCGATTACTCACAGACAGGCAGAAAATGCCCAGAATGAGGTTTTCACTCTGCCGTGGAGTGTGCGCTGATATGAAACTTCCTGGCAGATTAAAACTGGGTGCCGGACCGAGACTCGACTCCTTTCTTTCAGGAGTGCTACTTCTGCTAGGTTCGCAGGAGAGCTTCTGTAAAGTTTGGAAAGGTACTGGCAGAAGTAAAGCTGTGAGGATGGGGCGTGAGTCGTGCTTGGGTAGCTCAGTTAGTAGAGCACGTGCCCGCGAAAGGAAAAGGTCCCTAGTTCGAGTCTCGGTCCGGCACACAGTTTTAATCTGCCAGGAAGTTTCATATCAGCGCACACTCCGCTGCAGAGTGAAAATCTCATTCTGAAAACATCCCCTAGGCTGTGGCTAAGCCATGTCTCCGCAATAAGCTTTCTTTCAGGAGTGCTAGTTCTGCAAGGTTCGCAGGAGAGCTTCTGTCAAGTTTGGAAAGTAGGAGACGATGTACTGGCAGAAGTAAAGCTGTGAGGACGGGGTGTGAGTCGTGCTTGGGTAGCTCTATTGGTAGAGCACTTGTCCTCGAAAGGCAAAGGTCCCTAGTTCGAGTCTCGGTCCGCCATACAGTTTTAATCTGCCAGGAAGTTTCAGGCAGTAAATGCTTTATACACATAAAACATCCAGAACACATAGGCGAAAAAATGAATGTCTTACGGGGTTGCCCAGAAAGTACTGCACGGCATTTTGTTTTCTCAGCCGAAAACAATACTACGAATGCTCAACGTTACATGTGTATTAATTATTTGAAGTCTCCTGAGTGAGCGTGCCAAGTTTCCGTCACTTCGGACAGATAGCACAGCCGCAGGACAGTTTAAAAATGGCTTCTGTAGGTGATGTACGTTACAACCATCGTGCCGTCATTGAATCGCTCGCTGGAGGGAAAGACACTGACGCAATATTCACAAACGCTTGTGAAAGTCTATGGAGCATATGCCGTCGACAAAAGTACAATTAGTCGCTGGGCAAGGAGGGTAAGGTCATCAGAAGGCAGTTTGGCGGAGCTCCACGATTTGCAGCGATCGGGGAGACCATCCACGGCTGTCACACCTGACAGCCGTGACCTAGCCCCCTCGGACTTCCATTTATTTGGGCCATTTAAGGATGGCATTCGTGGAAAGTTTGAGGGCGATGAGGAAGTGATTCACACAGTGAAGCACTGTCTCCACCACCAGGACAAGGATTGGTACCAACAGACTTGCAGGCAGACATCATGTGCTTACAAGAAACTTATAACAGAAATGGGCAACTAATGTGTCTACCAAAACATGCTACCATAATAACAGGCAGCAGTGACTATAAGGCTTCAATAGTATGTAAGTAGGCTGTTAGGGTTTTCTTATTGGTAACGCCACGTAGCGCTCTGTATAAAAATCACTGGCTGTGCTGTGTGCAGTCTCTGGCTGGCTTGCATTGTTGTCGGCCATTGTAGTGTTGGGCAGCTGGATGTGAACAGCGCGTAGCGTTGCGCAGTTGGAGGTGAGCCGCCAGCAGTGGTAAATGTGGGGAGAGAAATGGCGGAGTTTTGAAATTTGTAAGACTGGATGTCATGAACTCATATATATATTATGACTTTTGAACACTATTAAGGTAGATACATTGTTTGTTGTCTATCAAAATCTTTCATTTGCTAACTATGCCTATCAGTAGTTAGTGCCTTCAGTAGTTTGAATCTTTTATTTAGCTGGCAGTAGTGGCGCTCGCTGTATTGCAGTAGCTTGAGTAGCGAAGTTTTTTGTGAGGTAAGTGATTTGTGAAACTTATAGGTTAATGTTAGTCAGGGCCATTCTTTTGTAGGGATTTTTGAAAGTCAGATTGCGTTGCGCTAAAAAAATATTGTGTATCAGTTTAAGGACAGTCGTGTATAAGTGTTCTAAGGGGACGTTTCAAGTAATTTAAAATAGAAATTATAACACAATTAAGGCCACACACTTATGCAATATACATTTAATTACCATAGATATAACCAATGGGAACGTTACATGGGTCATTACCTCCATGTACCAGCAATACAGCCATCAAATACAACCTTACGCACACCACATCAGAGACATAGCAATGTACGCCAGAGGCAAAAAATAAGTGATAAGTGCTGACTTTAATTCAGAATCCAACCTCTGGAACTCAGGCAGAACAAATGACAGGACGCATAATCACCGACCTAATACAAGAAACACAAGTACATGTAATGAACACAGTGGGAGTTACACAACATACGGTGGATCCGATGGTACGATCAGTAATATCGACTTTACGCTAGCAAATAATGCAGCAATGGCATGTGTAACAAAGTGGGCCGTACACGATAGTATAACCAGTAACATACACACTAACTCACATTCAGAACACAACTACCAAATCACACACCAGTCACTTATTGCTCCACAAAGCAGGCGGGAAAAAAT
Organism: Schistocerca americana; assembly: GCF_021461395.2. Lineage (NCBI taxonomy): Eukaryota > Metazoa > Arthropoda > Insecta > Orthoptera > Acrididae > Schistocerca > Schistocerca americana. The sequence continues at coordinate 752,394,766 of NC_060120.1, forward strand.
TAACGCCGTTCAAATAGCTGATGCTGCTCAACAGGAGTATGTACTCGTCGGTGGGACATGCTTGTACCCTAGAATGAATGTTACAAACGCTTTTAACCTTTAAATTCAGCACAGTCGCTGCTTACAGAGCCACAACAGAGGGTGCAGAGACGGGCTTCCTGGGCGCCATCAGATCGCCGATGACCAAGACAAATGAATCACTAACACCACACTCCCACAGTATGCACATGTTACGCTCTGGCACCTGTGAACACAGTCCTCAAGAATGTTGCACTTCTTTCCAACAGTGTGTAAAGAAGTAGTTAGTTAATTTTTAAAGGATATCTTGTCCAGATAGCTGAAGCTACCGAATTGTTTATAAACTGTGATTATTCTGTTTCCCCCGGTGTATTTGTTGCTCGAACAGTCCACGGGTATACTGCCGGTTCATAGTGCCCAACGGATCTGCCAGAGTGGGACCCCAAGAAATTGTCACCTCAAGGACTTGTACCACCAAGACTTTATGGACTCCCTAAGGTCCACAAAGAGGGGGTACCTATGCGCCCGATTGTCAGCAACATTAGGGCACATACCTACTTGCTGGCAAAATATCTGGCTGAATTACTTAGACCATATGTAGGCAAATGCCATCACCATATCCGTAATTCCGTGGATTTCGTGAAACGTCTCGACAACTTCAGATTGAAAGACACTGATATCCTAGAGAGCTTCGACGTGGTTTCACTATTCACCAGGGTGCCTCTACGGGAGTCAGTCGAGCTTATTGGGCAGAAATTTGACCAGAAGACCACCGAACTCTTTAGGCACGTCTTGACCTCAACGTATTTTCTGTTTAATAGGGAATACTATGAGCAAACGGATGGAGTCGCAATGGGCAGCCCACTCTCGCCGGTGGTCGCGAATTTGTACATGGAGTACTTCGAGGAGGAAGCCTTGGCGTCATCCACTTGGAAACATACTTGTTTCTTCCCTTATGTCGGTGACACGTTCGTCATCTGGCCCCATGGTAGGGACAAGCTCCTGGATTTCCTTACACACCTAAACTCCTTACATCCAAACATCAAATTCACAATGGAAGCAGAAGGAAGATTACCATTCCTGGACGTCATGGTCAAGAGAAGAGCTGATGTTACCCTGAGCCACGGTGTGTACAGGAAGAAAACTCACACTGACCTGTACGTGCATGCAGACAGCTGCCACCACCCTTCTCAGGGGAATGGAGTACTACAAACACTAGTAAACAGGGCGCGCAACATCTGAGACGCAGAGAATCTGCCCCAGGAATTGGAACACCTCAAAACCGTGTTCCGAAACAACGGGTACGCGGAATGGCAGATTAGACGCGCTCTCCGTCCCACCACCACAGCACAACCTGTGGAGACCGATGAAGTCACGGAGGATGAGGTAGACACTGCCTTTATTCCGTACAATGGCGCACTATCGGGGAAAATCGGCCGTATATTAAAGAAACACCGAGTTAAAACCGTCTTTTGCCCGCCCAATAAAACACAGGCATTACTGGGAAGTGTGAAAGTCGGTTTGAGGAAGGCCGGCATATACCAAATTCCCTGTGAGTGTGGGAAGACTTATACCGGACAGACAGTACGCACCATCGAAGATCGTTGCCGAGAACATCAAAGGCACACTCGACTGAAATATCCAAATACGTCGGCGGTAGCAGAGCACTGTTTGCACGAGAAACACGAGATGGATTATGAGCGTACCTAGATCCTGGCTCAGACCTCTAAATTTTGGGACAGCGTTATCAGGGAGGCCATCGAAATTCGCACCAGGGAAGACCTTATCAACCGAGATTGCAACTACAATCTCAGCAAGGCTTGGGACCAGGCATTGAAAGTAATTAAGAAGACTCTCAGCAAGAAGTACGGACTGGCGACCAGGGTGGACGTAGCAAGCACATCGACGCTACGACAGATTCCGACGCCCACGTCTTCGCGACCGCCGGCGCGCGGGCGCGGACGGCGAAGAGAGCGGCCCGCGGGGGGAGAGGATTTAAATCGGCCGCCCGCCCTCAGGAGCTCAGTACGTCAGCGCACCTGACGATGGCGACATGTCTGATCGCCGAAATATTGTGCCCGTTGGACACTGTGGACCGGCAGTATACCCGTGGACTCTTCGTGTTTACAAACTGTTTATGAACTTGCGGTAGGAAGCCATCCTCTAATATTCCCATTACAGGACTCTGGTACATGCTACAGTAGAGGATGTTGTAGTAAAGGAGTAAGTTATACTTGCGTGCCTTCGAAGTCGATTACAAAATACAGTAAAAACGTACACCGCTAAGTGCCAGAAAACTGTGAAAATTGCCCGTGTACTCCAACAAAACGTGACTAACGAAGTATGTACTTGTTTGATGGAACTGAGGTACACATGCAGCAGACAGCCCTTTGTTAAGGTCTTTCTTGGAGGCAGTGTGCGGGCAGCAGGGAGAATTAAGTGTGGTAGGTGAGCGGCGCCGGCGCGCGGGATCAGAGGCGCCGGCCGCAGCGCAGCCTCCATTCCGGTGCTCCTTTGGCCGCGCGGGCTATTATTAAGGGCGCGGCGGCAGCGGGGGCAGGGGCAGCGGCCGGAAGGTCGCCGTATTAAAAACTCAGGCCCCGCTTCCGCCGGGCTTGTTTACCGAGCCGACAATATTAAATTCTGCCAGCGAACGGCTCACACGGCGCACGCCAACGGCACACCACTCTTTTTTTTTTTTTTTTTTTTGTCTTTGTGCTTGTCTCCGTTTGTATTGCCTCATTCCGCTCACGAAACACGCAATAGCAACAGCGTATGCATCCCATCCACAGTTGTATTTTATGTGTCTCCCTGGCTTAATAAAGGAATCACCTGTGTCCCCTGCAGCGAAATTCCCGTGTGTTCGCAATAATCTCTCAATTTTGTTTTTTGCGTACGAGTTGCTGCTTACAATGTGACGCGAAAGATAACCCTGTATCTTTAGGAAACTGGCACAGTTGCTAGCATATGCTCTGGACTCGTGCTTACCTAGTACACCAGTGCGATACTGTTTGATCTATTTTTCGTACACGGATGGTGCACCAGAAGAATGACGGCCGATACACTGTAATGGCTGTCAAGAGTTAGTACAGGGTGACAGTTATTGAACTGTATGAAATAAAATCATCGTAACTTCTGAATGGTTTGCATCAGGATGTTCAAGTTGGACGGTTTGATGGGGCATGATGGGAATTAGAATGCTCATGCGTAGTTTGGTATAGCGACGAAGCCCACTTTCATTTGAATGGACTCGTCAATAAGCAAAGTTGGCGCATTTTGGGGACTGAGAACCCACATTTCGCCCCCAACGGGTGGCCGTGTGGTGCGCGTTCCTTGATGACACGGTGACTACCGAACGGTACGTGAAGGTTTTGGAAGATAATTTCATCCTCATTATGAGAAAGTGACCCTGATTTCGACATGAATTGGTTCATGCAAGACGGAGCTCGACCCCATCGAAGCAGGAGAGTGATGTCCTGGAGGAGCACTTTGGCGACTGCTTTCTAGCTCTGGGGTACCCAGGGGTCACTGGAATGAACCTCGATTGGCCGCCATATTCTCCGGATATGAACACATGCGACTACTTTTTGTGGGGCTGTATTAAAGACAAGATGTACAACAATAATCCCAAAACAATTGATGAGCTGAAAATAGCCATTCAGAAGGTCGTCGACAGCATCGCTATTCCGTCACTTCAAAGGGTCATGCAGAATTTGCTATTCGTCTGCGCCACATGATCGCCAAGGATGGCAATGCATGTCGAACATGTCATAACCTAAATCCGAATATTTGTAGCGACGTTTACATGTTGAATAAAGTATGTGCACACCGTAGTTTGTAACTAAATTATGTTTTTCTCATGTAGTTCAATAATTGTCACCCTGGACAAGAGGTAAAATCTTATTGATATAAGAAGTGTTATGGACGCTATGAATAGAATGGTAACTTTATTAAATAGTAAGGCACAGGCATGACGCTGGAGAGACAAGCCGCGTATGGCCAGCAAGAAGTAAAACAAGTGAGCAGAATGATTAGCACACCATGCTGCAAGCAATGGAAATAGCCACAGCCAGCTGATAAAGGCAAAAACAAGTGCTGGTCTACGTGGTGCCTTTCCAGACTCTTTGAGGAGGTTCAAGAAGCTTCTGGAAAGATTTCGGCCACTACAAGGGCATTCAATGGAAGCAGGGGAAAGCAACACTCCCAGGTTAAACTTCTTCATGACCCCGCAAAAAACTGTAAATAAATGGCAGTCGGAGGCATTCTCAGCATTAGTAGTTGGATGATGCTGTAGTAAAATACGAGAAAATGGTTCACATCCGAAGGAGGCACCCATAGTTCTTACACTGACATTCAGTTTTGTACCTTTTAGTATAGAACAAGCTCTGTAGAGCTTGTCTCTAGGAGTAGCAAAGAGTAACACTGTTTCTGTATGTCAGAATATACAGAGGAACAACTTGTAGTTTCCTGTGTATAGGAAGGAACTAGTGCTGTCTCACAGTCGTCTCTTGATTCGAGTATTTGACGGTATCATTAGAACGAGTCACTAGCAAAGTACTCGTCTCTGATAGTATAAGGTAGTACTCAGGAACGGTGGGTTATTGGAACGGTAGAGTGTAATCATTCGCATGGGAAAAGCTACTGTAAGACAACACGCTGAGTATGGCTGAATTACTGAAAAATAAATGGTTCTTACATTATATTTGGAAGTGTTCGCACCGTTATCCACTTGCTATAAACTTCTCCTCTCCCTTTCAATATTACCTCTGCTAAATATCCTAGGAGACTTTCTCACTCTAATAAAGGGAACTTAGCAGATGTCAATCCACAATATCGTTAACGTCCTGACTGTACCTTGCAGGTCAAACCCTCACGCAAGGCTGTTCGGACGCGACAACACATACCTATTGCAACAACTCTACTCGTCATTGGTGTCGAAAACGTGACGACGTGGACTGGTTGTAACAGCCTGATACTCCATACGTCAGGGGCAGGTGGGCATTCACACCTGAAGACCACGTAGCAGATGTTCTTTCCAGTAAACTCGCGCACTCTATAAGTGTGCCCCTTATAGAGAAGAAACTCCGTTGATAGCACTCTCCACGACCGTAAAGAGGATCGCTGCACATAACCCACCATGCTGTTGGCTGTGTCCGTTGAAATATCTTTTTAGGAATGCCATGCTTTTATTTATAACTTAAACTATCCTTATAGAACGTGTAACACTGCTAATTACTAACTTTAAAACCAGTCACACAACTGAGAGGGGATAAAGACACTCCCATGCTAGTACACCACCACCACCATCTAACTCCACCTATTTCTGCCGGTACATTCTGGAGTCTGTATTCTCAACAAAAGCCAATAAGATGTCAGAAAAGGCGATGATTGCTTATAAAGGCATGTTTTGGATAAGCAGTAGGAAACGTGAAAACGTATACTCAGCCATTACATGGGATCCACTGTCACTCCTAATAAACCATCCTCATGTTTAAGATTTGGCAGACCTCAGCGTTAATTAGTCAAAAACATTAAACTATGAAATAGATGCCTCTTATTTTGCATCCATGTCCATGGCCGAATTGCATAGTAAACCATTTATAGCACACACTTTGAATGTTAAGCAGTTTCTTAACCATAGACATGTATCAAGGTTTAAGGTTGGCAATATTAAGTCAATAAACATAACCGACTTTATAGGTAGTTTTAGAATGTGTGAAAAAACTACACCTTGACTTCAGATGTAACTTCCGACATAAACAATTGCATTAGTGGACTACATGCCAAATGACACACTTCATGCGTGCATCAGAGTAAAATGGTTCAAATGGCTCTGAGCACTATGGGACTTAACATCTGAGGTCATCAGTCGCCTAGAACTTAGAACTACTTAAACCTAACTAACCTAAGGACATCACACACATCTATGCCCGAGGCAGGATTCGAACCTGTGACCGTAGCGGTCGAACGGTTCCAGACTGGCGCGCCTAGAACCGCTCAGCCACTCCGGCCGGCCATCAGAGGAAAAGGAGCCAAAATTACAGAAGTGTACCAAACTATTAATGAAATATAAAGAGACAAGTCGAGAAATTTGGTATCCAAACCAGTTGTTATTTTGGACAGAGAAGCAGCTGTGTTGAAAATGCAGTCGCTGAAAACGTTACCCAGTCAAAGACATAAATGTTAATGGGAGATGAAAGCCTGACACAACACGCATCTTGGTACAACTAAAGCTATTCGAAAAGCCGCTGTTGCTGCATTTCTTCAAATTATGGAAATCACTGCCACGGAGCTGAGGCACAATAACATGGCGAAATTAATGTCAGTGACAAAATTTGGAGTTTGTCCAGGAACCTTTTCTGAACATTTTGCTGTAAGTGAGCCATGGTTTTCTGTAGCTTGTTACAGATTATTTGAATTTCGTTTTAATTCCTTCCTCATTTTCTCTTTGTTCCTGTATTGTAGAGTCCGCGCGGAGTACAATAGCCGGCAGATGCGCAGTCGGTAGGGTACGAGTTGGGAGAGCGGTAGTTGGGGGAGGGGGTGGGGGAGGGGGTGGGGAAGAAAGGCGTTGTAGGGGAAGTGCCGTTCTCAACTGAATCCTATGTTCACATTTGTTGTAAATATTGAGTGGTGCCCCTCCGTACTCACCCTTACATGGTGACCATTCAAAAAGATCCATCAGCTCTGCTTTGATTAGTATCTAAAAATGATTCCTCAGAAAATGCTGTGATTTATTTTCGCTTGACTTGTTAACCGTTTGTAACTTTCAGAAAAGAGTCATGAGTGGTGAATTTTGAGTGAAACATAAACATTTTTCTTGCTATCATATAAAAATTGCTACCATACAGTATCACCTCTCTAACATGTTATGCAGATGCAATTGCGAGAGAATTCTGAAACAGTGATTTATTAAGTGAGGAACTGGGGAAAGGTAAGGTCGCTAGCTTGTGTTCTCGGTACAAAATAAACGTGTAATGTTTTCATTTGTGTTGTTCCAAAACCCATAGCATTTCTCGTTACATCAGCTTCAATGGCCCTTAAATATTACATTTTTTCATCGAAAAAATCTATAGCTAGTTTTGTACAATAAACCCTAAGGTAAAATATTCGCCTCTTCCTACGCTATCATTTGTCAAAATCCCATTTCGATATTCAAACTGTTTATGAAATTCGAGGAATGTTGTGGATATTTTATTCTGGATTTTGTCGCTGGCACAACGAGATCGTAAATGAGTAAGCTGCATGATACGAATTTTCTCAAGGTTGGTAACAGATAGAGATCTCCATCCAAGACTGAAGAAAAAATCGACATGTTAGCTACATTTCATATGCATCAACATATTATGTAATTTGCACAAAAAGCAAAATCATAGCGGCCCCTGTCTCTCATAGCAAACTTTTTCGAATTTCGCACAGAATATTACTTGCATATAAATATCACAATAACTGTGACCATTAAAGAAATGATGGGCATGTCATCATGAACCTGACATATGAAGTTATAAGTGACGCACAAATCAATTTTTTTTACGGAATAGTTTCTGTAAATTTGTTCGCCCAAAAGGTGGCAAACAATTTTGGAGTACCCTTCTGCAGAAATGAATAAACTCACACAGCTTTTTGGACGAAAACTAGTCACTGAAAATCGGCCACCTTATTCTGCGCGCCCGGGTTCCCGGGTTCGATTCCCGGCGGGGGCAGGGATTTTCTCTGCCTCGTGATGACTGGGTGTTGTGTGATGTCCTTAGGTTAGTTAGGTTTAAGTAGTTCTAAGTTCTAGGGGACTGATGACCATAGATGTTAAGTCCCATAGTGCTCAGAGCCATTTGAACCATTTTTATTCTGCGCGGACTCCAGTCAAAATATCGGCACAACGGTGCAGATGTCTACGTTATGAGCTATGTATCTTGTCTGAAAACAATGTTCTTCCATTTGTTAATGGTACTTGCTGTTAACAATAGTAACCCCCACTTTACTCTTCGTCTCAAGCTTGCTTTGAGTACTGCTCGGTTCTCTCTCTTGTTTCTTTTTCCAGCAGTGTTTGTTGTACTACTCAGCCACGATAGTATTGCACCTGGGATCACGTGGCCATTACTGCAAACACGCGCTAACGTTACAGTAAACGAAAACCATATCAATTTTTTCGACTGTAAGATACGCTGTGAAAGTCCGAATGGCGAGTCAACTGACATGTTAAAAGGTATGACTAAATCATAAAAGAAATGATTGTCAGAAGGACTGATTCAGCGTATAGAAAAGTCAAAACAACCTTCCGTAAAATTAACAGCAAGGGCGGTAACATAAAGTGCGCAATGGAAATTCCGTTGTTAAATGAAGAGGAGCAAGCAGATAGGTGGAAAGAGCACATTGAAACAGGAAGACTTGTCTAATGACGTGATGGAAGAGGAAACAGGAGTCAATGTGGAAGAGATAGGCGATCCAGTATTAGAATTAAAATTTAAAAGAGCTTTGGAGACTTAACATAGAATAAGGCAGAAGGGATAATTAAGATTACATCAGGCTTTCTAAAACCACTGGTGTAGGGAACGAAAAGATTATTCACGTTGATGTGTAGAGTGTTTGAGTCTGGCGATATACCATCTGACATCCGGAAAAACATCATCCACATAATTTCGAAGATTCCAAACCCCCACAAGTGCGAGAATTATCGCACAGTCAGCTTAACAGCACATGCATCCAAATTGCTGACAAGAATATAGAGAAGAACAGGAAGAAAGCTGAGGATGAGTTAGATGGCCATCAGTTTGGCTTTAGGAAAGGTAAAGACACCAGACAGGCAATTCTGATGCTTCGGTTGGTAATTGAAACAAGACAAAAGAAAAATCTAGATACGTTCATAGGGTTAGTCTACCTGGAAAAAGCTTTCAACAGTATAGAATGTTGCAAGATGTTCGAAATTATGATAAAAATAATGGTAAACTATAGGGAAACATGGATAATATACATTATGTACTAAAGACAAGAGGGAACAACAAGACTGGAAGAACAAGACCGAGGTACTCGGATTAAAAAGGGTGTACAGGGATGTAGCTTTCGCCATACTATTCACTGTATACATCGAAGACGCAATGACGGAAATAAAAGAAAGGTTCAAGAGTGGTATTAAAATTCAAAGTGAAAGGATATCAATGATAAGATTCGCTGATGACATTGCTATCCTCAGTGAAAGTGAAGAAGAATTACAGGATCTGCTGAATGGAATGAACAGTGTAATGAGTACAGAAAATCGATAGAGAGTAAATCGAAGAAAGACGAAAGTAATGAGAACTAACAGAAATGAGAACAGCGATGAACTTTACACCAGGATTGGTGATCACGAAATAGATGAAGTTATAGACTTCTGCTACATGGACAGCAAAATGACGCAGGATGGACGGATCAAAGAGGGCATAAAAAACAGGTTGGCAATGGCAAAAAGACCAGTCCTGGAAGAGAAGTCTACTTGTCTCAAACATTATGGGTGGAGGTTACACTAAACAACCGAACTAGGTTAATAATTGGCTCCTTTTACCGACCTCCCGACTCAGCAGCATTAGTGGCAGAACAACTGAGAGAAAATTTGGAATACATTTCACATAAATTTTCTCAGCATGTTATAGTCTTAGGTGGAGATTTCAATTTACCAGATATAGACTGGGACACTCAGATGTTTAGGACGGGTGGTAGGGACAGAGCATCGAGTGACATTATACTGAGAGCACTATCCGAAAATTACCTCGAGCAATTAAACAGAGAACCGACTCGTGGAGATAACATATTGGACCTACTGATAACAAACAGACCCGAACTTTTCGACTCTGTATGTACAGAACAGGGAATCAGTGATCATAAGGCCGTTGCAGCATCCCTGAATATAAAAGTTAATAGGAATATAAAAAAAGGGAGGAAGGTTTATCTGTTTAGCAAGAGTAATAGAAGGCAGATTTCAGACTACCTAACAGATCAAAACGAAAATTTCTGTTCCGACACTGACAATGTTGAGTGTTTATGGAAAAAGTTCAAGGCAATCGTAAAATGCGTTTTAGACAGTACGTGCCGAGTAAAACTGTGAGGGACGGGAAAAACCCACCGTGGTACAACAACAAAGTTAGGAAACTACTGCGAAAGCAAAGAGAGCTTCATTCCAAGAGCAAACGCAGCCAAAACCTCTCAGACAAACAGAAGCTAAAAGATGTCAAAGTTAGCGTAAGGAGGGCTATGCGTGAAGCGTTCATTGAATTCGAAAGTAAAATTCTATGTACCGACTTGACAGAAAATCCTAGGAAGTTCTGGTCTTACGTTAAATCAGTAAGTGGCTCGAAACAGCATATCCAGACACTACGGGATGATGATGGCATTGAAACAGAGGATGACACGCGTAAAGCTGAAATACTAAACACCTTTTTCCAAAGCTGTTTCACAGAGGAAGACCGCACTGCAGTTCCTTCTCTAAATCCTCGCACAAACGAAAAAATGGCTGACATCGAAATAAGTGTCCAAGGAATAGAAAAGCAACTGGAATCACTCAATAGAGGAAAGTCCACTGGACCTGACGCGATACCAATTCGATTCTACACAGAGTACGCGAAAGAACTTGCCCCCCTTCTAACAACCGTGTACCGCAAGTCTCTAGAGGAACGGAGGGTTCCAAATGATTGGAAAAGAGCACAGATAGTCCCAGTCTTCAAGAAGGGTCGTAGAGCAGATGCGCAAAACTATAGACCTATATCTCTTACGTCGATCTCTTGTAGAATTTTAGAACATGTTTTTTGCTCGCGTATCATGTCATTTCTGGAAACCCAGAATCTACTATGTAGGAATCAACATGGATTCCGGAAACAGCGATCGTGTGAGACCCAACTCGCCTTATTTGTTCATGAGACCCAGAAAATATTAGATACAGGCTCCCAGGTAGATGCTATTTTTCTTGACTTCCGGAAGGCGTTCGATACAGTTCCGCACTGTCGCCTGATAAACAAAGTAAGAGCCTACGGAATATCAGACCAGCTGTGTGGCTGGATTGAAGAGTTTTTAGCAAACAGAACACAGCATGTTGTTATCAATGGAGAGACGTCTACAGACGTTAAAGTAACCTCTGGCGTGCCACAGGGGAGCGTTATGGGACCATTGCTTTTCACAATATATATAAATGACTTAGTAGATAGAGTCGGAAGTTCTATGCGGCTTTTCGCGGATGATGCTGTAGTATACAGAGAAGTTGCTGCATTAGAAAATTGTAGCGAAATACAGGAAGATCTGCAGCGGATAGGCACTTGGTGCAGGGAGTGGCAACTGACCCTTAACATCGACAAATGTAATGTATTGCGAATACATAGAAAGAAGGATCCTTTATTGCATGATTATATGATAGCGGAACAAACACTGGTAGCAGTTACTTCTGTAAAATATCTGGGAGTATGTGTACGGAACGATTTGAAGTGGAATGATCATATAAAATTAATTGTTGGTAAGGCGGGTACCAGGTTGAGATTCATTGGGAGAGTGCTTAGAAAATGTAGTCCATCAACAAAGGAGGTGGCTTACAAAACACTCGTTCGACCTATACTTGAGTATTGCTCATCAGTGTGGGATCCGTACCAGGTCGGGTTGACGGAGGAGATAGAGGAGATCCAGAGAAGAGCGGCGCGTTTCGTCACCGGGTTATTTGGTAAGCGTGATAGCGTTACGGAGATGTTTAATAAACTCAAGTGGCAGACTCTGCAAGAGAGGCGCTCTGCATCGCGGTGTAGCTTGCTCGCCAGGTTTCGAGAGGGTGCGTTTCTGGATGAGGTATCGAATATATTGCTTCCCCCTACTTATACTTCCCGAGGAGATCACGAATGTAAAATTAGAGAGATTAGAGCGCGCACGGAGGCTTTCAGACAGTCGTTCTTCCCGCGAACCATACGCGACTGGAACAGGAAAGGGAGGTAATGACAGTGGCACGTAAAGTGCCCTCCACCACACACCGTTGGGTGGCTTGCGGAGTATCAATGTAGATGTAGATGTAGATGTAGATAGGCCTTAATTTTAGAAAAAATTTCTGAGAATATATGTCTGGAGCACAGCATTGTATGGTAGTGAATCATGCCCTCTGGGAGAATCGAAGCGTTTGGGATGTGGTGCTACAGAAGAATTTTGAAAGTTAGTTGGATTGGTAAGGAAAGGAATGAGTATGTTCTCCGTAGAACCGACGAAGACAGGAAGATATTGAAAACACTGACAAGGAGAAGGGACAGGATGACAGGACATCTGGACGCCATGGAATAACTGAACACATATAATAAACAATTGACGTAGGTAGCAAGTGCTTCCCTGAGATGAAGAGGTTGGCACCGAAGAGGAATTTGTGGCAGGATGCATCAAACCTGTCAGAAGACTATAACTTAAAAAAAAAATGGTTTAGGGATGAAGAGTTGGCCGATGTCTAAGAGGTTCACTGAATTCAATGGAAGAATGGCTCAAGAGCGCTATTATGTGCAGTTTCCGCAGCGACAGCAAACGCGTCACAGCACTACGACATTTGTTGAGGGTTGCTACATTAGTCTCTGTTTCCTGTTGTCCGTTTTAATGACTGAATATTAGAGGGTTCCTCCCTGTCGTGAAAGTCGTTTCACAGAATCAACAGTAATTAGGATAGCAAATTATTTATTATGTCGTTGATAGCGATAGCAAGCGTGGCACTGTCATTGGTAAGGAGCCTGGCTACAAAAACATAACGTTACTCTGGAAAGAGTCGTTTAACAAGCAGTGGTAACTAAATATGAACTTTTTAACAAGTGAAGTTCGACAAACGCAAATGAATTCAGTTACTTATAACCATCCAAAAAATTAACATTGTAGAAGTGGTATTTCTCATTTGACGAATATTAACTTGAGATTTGAAACCATAACTTTGTGTAGAGCTTCACCTCGCTTAGGTAGCACTGTCTCAAAATAAATTCAGTAACGGACAATATGAATTCCGGTACTACTATAACAGACAGAAAAACATTTCAATTAAAAACTTTCCAGAATAATACATGAAACATCAATAAACATTTCGTTAATACTTCAGTTAACACCTGCAAGCACACCAAATCAAAAGGCAATCACGAGTAAGTAGCGGTTCTCTCCTAAAAGAGATTAGAAACATATAGCGGAACGAGGAACTAGGTAGAATGCAAATTTGAGCCAAGAGGAAATGTACCAACATACGTGGCTTGGTTTTAAGTTGTGATAACTCAGATTGAAACAGCCACGCCCACATGGCTTGAACTAACACAGCAGGTAGTGAAATTGAACTTACATAAATCCTGAGTGGCAAATAAATTACACATAACAAGCACAAGTGAGAGCTTTCAAATTTCCCTCTGTTTCTGGAACAATTTACAAAGTTAAAATGTGCTAGTTGACTTATACTTTTATTGTACTAATTTTTTTGTGTTCTTGATGATTGGAAATTGTAATAAATTCCCTGCGTCCTGATAGGGCACCCCCTACCTGAGGTTTCCTTTTGGCAGCGTACAAAGTAGATTATCATTTGTATGTTTGTCCTGCCAATGTTCATTAAAAAACTTTACTTCGATGCAATCTAAAAGTAACTTAAATGCTGTTAAGGAATACACTATTTTTGTACGTACATCCTGGTACGATATGTTCTGCTTCCTGTTATTACACACTCACTTTTTAACGGTTTGTTGGATAAATTGCAATCCTAACATTCCGTCGCACAGGATGATTTGAAAATGGGTTCAGTTGACTGAAACTAGTCACCAATTTAATACAAAACTGAACTTTTCAGCCACGCGGGATTAGCCGAGCGGTCTAGGGCGCTGCAGTCATGGACTGTGTGGCTGGTCCCGGCGGAGGTTCGAGTCCTCCCTTGGGCATGGGTGTGTGTGTTCGTCCTTAGGATAATTTAGGTTAGGTACCGTGTAAGCTTAGGGACTGATGACCTTATCAGTTAAGTCCCATAAGATTTCACACACATTTGAACATTTTTGAACTTTTCAAGTTTGTCTGTTCTATGCATCAAACTGATTAATTTACGATTCATAATTCGCCAACATGAATGAAATCCGATAGAAAGATAGAAAGGAATAGCTGTGCCTTAATCAGTTTTAGCACTATAAGTTAGCGAAGCTGGAACCGGTTTGGGATTTACTCAAAATTAAAACACTATAACACATACAGTGTACAGAAGCCTAGGGCACGGCGGATAGCTCCGAACAGCTGTTCGCACAGTCTGCACGCGAAGGCACTCACCAAATAACTTCAACAAGCTCCTATAACTATGGCGCAGTAATAAGTTAGATTAAGTAGCGTGTAAGCCTAGCGACCGATGAACTCAGCAGTTTGGTCCAAAAGAAACTTACCACCACCAACTTTGGCAAATGCTCATAGCATCCACATGGCACATGACTGATAGCACTTGCCCTTGGATGGCCATTCTGTAGGTATGGTTCAAATGGTTCAAATGGCTCTGAGCACTATGGGACTCAACTGCTGAGGTCATTAGTCCCCTAGAACTTAGAACTAGTTAAACCTAACTAACCTAAGGACATCACAAACATCCATGTCCGAGGCAGGATTCGAACCTGCGACCGTAGCGGTCTTGCGGTTCCAGACTGCAGCGCCTTTAACCGCACGGCCACTTCGGCCGGCATTCTGTAGGTATCGGCTGTCAACTACCGAGAGAAAACTCATACCGCGATGTGTTGGGGCTCCTTATTCTTTGATGTGCATACATTGCTGTCTCGGATTTAGGTCTTTACTCGCTTTTATGGCATTGTGTACAATTGGTTATAGGACCACTATTAGTATAAATGGGTGACTTGTTTTTAGTCACTTTGCAATACTACATACAGTCGTAAATATTTGTGCAGCACAATGGCTATACTATGCTGTGGGCGCTAAAGCTTCCAACTATGTGACTGCGATTATCAAGGCTCAAATGGCTCTGAGCGCTATGGGACTTAACATCTATGGTCATCAGTCTGAGATTATCAATAGTTACGTTCATGACACATGTGAAGTGTTACCGTTTGATATGTCTCCATTCCGAGTAGAAATGCTTTCGAAGTTGTCCTATCATTACGCACGGTGATGGTGTGTATCAGTTTTGTAATGACACAACATTGCGTGTTTGGTTATTTTGGCTGTTCTTGGTTCTTACTCTCTATCAGTACATTTAGGAGCTATTTAGCTACGGACGTCGTATTAGTGTATATATTGCATTCGCTATCGGAGGCATGTATAAGACTGCCATTACGGTCTCGGTACGCTGTCATCCTAGTTTTATGATCTGACATGTTCTCTGATTCAGTGTCTGTAGACATTCTTATTTTAATGTGTGTGACAGATGGTGGGATTAATCGTGTCAGACATATTGCTGTATAAATTGTCCATAACAACAGGTTTCGCCATAGACCTGTGCAATACTTTCTCGTTATCTTGTTATCTTGTTATGTATATTACTGGTCAAATGCGGTATTAGCTTCTAATATTCCGTGTGTGGCCTTACTAAGATATGGGGCCGTTTCGTTCTTTCGCCAGTCAGGAATGACGTGGGGTTATCTTGGGTCGCCCAGCTATTCATAGCAAGATTTGATCATGAGTGAATATGATTTTTCATTGTGTGACCCCTTCGATACGTCTGGAACCTGTTATACGTATATTCGTTGTTTTGCACTTGTCGCGTAGATGACTGTCTACTGTTTTACAGTCGACTGTGTAGTGTTTTATTTATTTACTGTAGTGAGACATGGGTTTCAGTCTTGGTCCGAGTAAGGTTTTCTTATTTGCCGTGCATAAGATGTACAGGTTTTTATTGGTCACCTATGACTGATGGCGTCATAAAGGTCTTTCATAGACTGGTTTTATTCCAGTTCGTTCTACTTTACGTTGACTGTAGATTTTACTGTTTGTACGTAATTCATTACTTCGCGTGAGCCGGCTGAAGTGGCCGTGCGGTTAAAGGCGCTGCAGTTTGGAACCGCAAGACCGCTACGGTCGCAGGTTCGAATCCTGCCTCGGGCATGGATGTTTGTGATGTCCTTAGGTTAGTTAGGTTTAACTAGTTCTAAGTTCTAGGGGACTAATGACCTCAGCAGTTGAGTCCCATAGTGCTCAGAACCATTTGAACCATTTGAACTTCGCGTGATACATTACTTTTTTTTCATAGTTTACCTTTGACATAATTACAGTCTGCCTAGAGATTACTTATGTATTTGTCGTAAGCTCTAATTTAACCTGTTAATTCTCGGGGTTGTGTTGTTTATGTTTATTGCACAGTGAAGAACTCTCTTTTTATTCACGCTTTTACCTGTGCTAAAGACTGTAGGTGGAACTTCTTAGACAGGCAGTGTAACTTTGAACTTACCTCTGATTGTTATTTCCCCTTTATTTATTTATTTCCCCTTCATTCTCTGTATAGTTCTGTTTTCTTTACACAGAATAGTTATCTTTCAACAGGCGACCCACCTGTCTGTTTCTTCACATAAAATAATTTGTTTGTTCCGCCTTTTATTTCTGTAACGTTCTTCTACAAACATCGTTACCGCAATTGATTTAACATCCCACGTGATTCAAAGAGAGCACTTGGCGCAGAACTGTATTATCGACTGTCACTATTGTATCTCGCCAACTACCTTTCTTTTCAGTCTTGCTTTATTTTTTTCCCGCCGCAAAAGGAGCGTTGTTTGCGTGCTTGCTTGAGAAGTTTGGTCTCTGATATATCGGACTGGTGACTTTCTTCACTAAGTTCCGCACTTGTCAATTCTGTGCAACGTCAGCAGTAACACAGAATTATCGACGGTAGTTTTTCAAGCTTGCTAGACGATGGTGAAATAAATTATGCCTAATAATTGTGTTTTACATATGCTTAAAACGTTTATCGTCTTTCATTTCTTCCGTCTCTTCAACTAGTATTTGTTGAAGTCTTCTCATTTCTGCCAGAATGCAGGCATCAGAAGAACTTGAACTTCGCTGCATCCCTTACACGCTCTCTTAATGTTATTAGCAGCAACGTCTTTCGTGTTACGTATTTTAGTCCTATTTTTGAGAACTTCTTAATTTCTTTACCAGATTGAAAGTATATGTTTAGTTTTACATTTTAATTTTCAACAGCGTAGTATCTCATCTGCAATAATATCACACCTGAAGTGTATGCGTGAATAAAAGTGTAGCTAATTTTGCCAGAAATTTTGGTGGCATAACGTTAACGGCATTCTCGTACGCTAGTCTGCAGAACCACAAGCGACCGCATTCAGGTGTCTGCACGCTGCCGAGAGCTGGAACAACGTTATATTCCGCAAATACGGTTGACAATAACATGTGCGCCGCTCCTATACAGGTGAACAAATAAGGAGGAGAGTGCGTGATGCGTTCTGAGCAAAGAAGGCTCGAAAATATCTTTTTTTAAATTTAATTTATTGGTTTTAGGGACGTGCCCATACAGCTATCCTAACACTGGAAGTGGTATACTGCAGTTTGTTGTGACAGTTCAGAGTAGGCATCAGTTTAAGTCGTACCTTGGTACGAACTTACGTAGGTTTAACAAAGATCTGGTTCTGACATAAAACAAGTCTCATAATCACAGCATTCTGAATCGAATAAACAAGACGAAACTGTAACACAGGACAGACAGAGGCAGTGTGGTGTAAAAATCTCACTGATAACAATAAGAAAAGATAAATCACCATTGGTACAAATTTGGGATAATCCCTATACAATCTCAATTGCTGATTCTATATCTAAATTAGCTGTAAAATGTTTTCAAAAATTACCACAACCGATTGCCTTGTTAAATAGATGATCTCAGTAAGCCATGACCGGTTTCGAGCTGCCTAGCAGCTCATCATCAGATGGTACATACATGCATTCAGTGCTTTTTTTTGTAGCTTTGTCAGGCTTGTTGTGTATCTGTGGCAAGACAGAAAACGACAGCAGATAAGCGCTGCATATGGTACAGTTTCAATAAATATTTACAATATAAGTTGTACTTCAAGGTTTTACTTACAGTTAATAGATTCTGCAGATATATATTGTTATGTTTAGCACTCTGGGAAACATTATTCAAGCCTCCGAATTACTTTCACACATTACAATTAACAGACTTTGCCACAGGCACCACGTTTCACAAATTGTAAACACATCAAAGAGTGTGATTAAACTACAGGCTCAAAGATTCCGTGTTGAACCAAAGGTGTTGTTGGTTAAAACTCACGCTAATTAAGGTTATATCTTACTTACAGGGAATACATTCCCCAAATTAACTTCACTTTCTTGGAGGAAGTATACATGTCAAAGCAATTTACAGGGTTATAAAACTAGATTTTTAGATGATTTTTCTATTACACTTAAGAGTACTGGTGATGGGACTATTTTTAACAGCTATTTTCTTGCTCGATATGTTGGCTGAACTGGGCATACGGCATCTGAGATTAGCAGGTTAGTGGTTAATTTAAAATTAATAAGTAATGTAGGAATTTGTAGGGAGTGGTAAGATGGGGGTGGGGAAAATGAGAAGCATGAGTGTGTATGTATGTGTGTGTGTGTGTGTGTGTGTGTGTGTGTGTGTGTATGTGTGTGTGTGTGTGTGTGTGTGTGTGTGTGTGTGTGTATGTGTGTGTGTGTGGTGTGTGTGTGTGTTGTTTCTGAATGGCGGTTTAGTTATTCAAGTTTAAACAATCTTTAAAATTCTGAAAGAAGTTGTTATTTGCTAATTTTGTCTGTTCATTTAAAATGGTGGTGGGTGATTTACGTTTGTGGGTGAAAATATCTAATTATTCAAGAAGGTCCATCTTTATTCTCTTGTCTACAGTGTGTAGGATATGAAGGTTGGTTTTTCATGTCTGTAATGGACTGTTTATTTTCTGCGAGATGGATGGCAAATGAGGAACTAAGTTGTGTAGACACAGTGCATCAGTGTGATCCTTGTATCTTGTTTTGAAGCCTCTTCCTGTTTGCCCTATGTAATAGCAAGAGCAACAATCACATGTTAATTTATATACGCCACAGTCGTGAAAGGGTGAGATGGCTCATTTAGTGTTATGGGCTGTTTTTTATTTTATTGTTCGTGTGAAAACTTATTTTAACACTGTGTGGTTTGAACAGCTTAGCAAGTTTGTACGAGATGTTCCTGACAAGAGGCATACAGACATGTTTGGTTTCTTCTGCTGCTAAGGGCTGATTTGTTGATGTTGTTTTATTGGATTTAATTTTGTCATCCAATTTATCGACTATGGTTGGATCATAAGCATTGTTTGATGATATGGTTTTTAAAATATTTATTTCATTAATATTTATCGTAGGTTCATCTTGAATTTTGTTTGTTCGGTTGAGTGCTGATTTAAATAAAGCTAGTTTGTGCTGATTTGGCTGGCATAACGTATTGTTAATTGTGACATCTGATGTGGCAGGTTTCTTGTTGTTTGGAATTTATGTTTGTTCTTGTGGTGTGTTATGTTCAGGTCAGGAATGTTGATTCCAGATTGAGTTTCATGTTCTACTGTAAATTGTATTTTGGGACAGCTAAGGTGTCAATATTTTCCGAAAACCTTTCCATATTACAGCCGCAGTGTTCCACGTTCGTAATGGATAAAAGTTTTAACAGAAAAGTGTTCTTGTGTGTCTCCAGTAAGAATTATTTTAAAAGCTGCAGTTAGAGAATTGAATAACTGTGCATGTCTATAAGTACCATCTAGACAGAACGTGACAACAGCACACAAGAACCAGACTTGGGAATTATATAGAAATATCAGTACTGAGTCACATACATATGGGAGGTACATAAATTTAGAGGCTGAGCGCTCCTTATCCTGCTGAGCAGCACGTGGGAATAGAGTCAGTTAATTGAGCATTGGTCGTCCCCTGCCAATCTAGTTACCAACAGCGTTAGATTAATAGTACAGGGCGCTATATCTTGATGTTGCCACCGTTGGTGAACTCATATATTGCTTATATATTGCTGTACCATTGGATGCTAACAAGGTATGGTGACTGCTTGGCATCTGCCTACCAAGAGCCCGAAGCTTACTTGCAAGGATGTCAGTGTGATCACTATACTGAGGGCATTGTAGGAATACTCGCATAGGGTTTTGATCTCCTTCCTCTCAACAAACACGTAGTGGGGTGGAGTTGATTTTGAACTGAGAGAAGAGTTTGTTGATCTTCCAACGATAAAATTTCAAAAATGGTTCAAATTGTTCTGAGCACTATGGGACTTAACTTCTGAGGTCATCAGTCCCTAGAACTTAGAACTACTTAAACCTAACTAACCTAAGGACATCACACACATGCATGCCCGAGGCAGGATTCGAACCTGCGACCGTAGCGGTCGCGCTGTTTCAGACGTAGCGCCTAGAACCGCTCGGCCACCCCGGCCGGCGATAAAATTTCCTCGATACTGTTACGTCTGCAGTGTGCTCTCTGTTTCTGTCTTCTGACTCATCTCCAGCCGTTGCCTGTCCCGGTACCCGGAACCAGTGAAGTGAGTGCTACATTGGTTCTATGTTTCTACTTCTAACTCTCGACAGATACTGCAGGTGGACAAGAAAAAGGAAGCACCACAGACACAACACAATATCATGCCTAATACGGTGTAATAAAGCTGTCGGCATTCGTCTCAGAATGGATAAGTGCATGCTTTATATGATTTTCAAGGAAATGTTATACCATTCTGCCTGAAAAACATTGGCAAGTACTCGTAACGATGACTGACGTGTATGGTGTAGTGCCGCTACCAAGTATCTGAGCAGAAATTATAAGTCTGAGCTCCTAGTAGTAATAGTGGAATAGAGTGGAATAGTGCTAGCCGCCATCTGCATCCTGCCAGGGGGCAGCTAGTCGCAGCCCACAAACGACCATCTTCCTGCCCATCGCGGTGACGTGAGCGGAGCGAGGTGCCGTGTGGCCTTCAAGGCGCCTAGGGCAGTAGTGCGCCGCTGACGTCAATGACAGCGGCCTCTGAAGGCCGGTTCCCACTACAGCGCGGCAACGCGGCGTGCGGCAACGGCAGGCGTTTTCCGCTTTGACGCGACGGC
Source organism: Schistocerca americana (assembly GCF_021461395.2). NCBI lineage: Eukaryota > Metazoa > Arthropoda > Insecta > Orthoptera > Acrididae > Schistocerca > Schistocerca americana. The sequence continues at coordinate 752,415,813 of NC_060120.1, forward strand.
CCGCGGAATTGGCGTTCCCATCTGGAAGCGGCAGACGCTAGCGGTAGCGAATGACGGACAGCCACTGAGGTACGGGGCGGGACCCACTGAAACATGCCCGGCACGTTTGATTAACTATCGTATATCTTACACCTACATGAAGGAAAGACGAAGTTGGGTGAAGACATACCAATTTTTCATTTTCTGTACAATGTACTCTTTCACGTATTTCATTATTCATATTTTCTCATTTAACCATAAACGGATTTCATGACTACCGTTCATGATTGTTCACTATCTCCTAACACATTGAAACAATGTACGATAAAAGAGATTATTCAGATAGTTAAGCGAGACAAAAATTTAAAATGTGATATGGTAGGAGGCACAGAGAAACAGTAAGAACACAAGGAAGGGAAGGGATGAAAGTGGAAGCCACCTGATAGAATTTCGCATCGTCGCCAGCACCTTGCTTCAGAATCATGAAAGAATAATACATATTTGGAACAGAGTTTTCGAAACCGTATTTTAAATTGTAAGACATTTCCTGGTGCAGACCCAAACCGACAAAAATTTATTGGTTGCGAGCTGCAGTTTACAGCTAAAGAGACAGTAAACGGTAGCAAATTAAGGAGATGGAACTTGAATAAGTCGAGACACACAGTTTTTCGACAATCTTAAGGTTACCGTAATGCAACGACTGACTGAAACAGAGGAAGGAATCCGCTAGAATACGGAGGGATATCTTTGAGACAAGAAGTGGTGAATGCAGCAGAGTATGTGAATGGGAAAAAGGTATAGTAGAAATCGTTGGATAAAACGTGATATATTAAATTTAATTGACAATTCCATGACAACCACGCCGCAACCGCGCGGTTTTGACGCGTGGCAGCCTTAGTGGGAACCGGCCTTAACGATTGTCGGCCTTCGACGGAAGTTTCGTCAGCATTGCAGCGCGCTGGCTCGGCAGCCAGGGCAGTAGCCGCGGCCGTGTATCCGCACTGGCCAGGGAAACGGAGAGAGGCGTGTACTGAAGTCAATAAAAGTCATTCTTGCCAGTTAACAGCGTTTCCAACAGAGGCTTCAGCCCCACCATCACGTCACACCATTCAGTAGCTATGGTGCATACTTCTCTCCAAACTAGACCACAATGGGTCAGTAATACTGAGATCTGGTCACTACGGTGGTCAGGGAAGATGCATCCTTGTGTTCAGAAAACCAGCCCTGGACGATGCCAGCAGTGCGAAGAGTGATCCTGTCGTCTTAACACAGTATCACACCACCGAGGAATAAACGTTGTACCATTGGAAGGTCCTGATCAGCCGAAATGATAACATAATCCTTGGAACTAATGTGACCTTGCAGAGCAGTCATGGGATCCATGGAATACTATGATATGGTTGCTCAACTCATCACCGAACCGCCGCCATGTTTCACTCTGACGAGCGGGATTAGCCGAGCGGTCTGGGGCGCTGCAGTCATGGACACTGCGGCTGGTCCCGGCGGAGGTTCGAGTCCTCCCTCGGGCATGGGTGTGTGTGTGTGTGTTTGTCCTTAGGATAATTTAGGTTAAGTAGTGTGTAAGCTTAGGGACTGATGACCTTAGCAGTTAAGTCCCATAAGATTTCACGCACATTTGAACATTTGTTTCACTCTTGGGACACGAATTCGACCAGAAGCTGGACACAGTGTGAAACAAGACTCATCCGACCGAATAACTTTCTTCCTATGCTCCAGGTTTTATAGATTCGGCACCACGATTTCCTGTTGAGACTAATGTGTGATTTTGGAATTCCAGTTCGCCCTGCAATGGCGCTGTTTTGGTGCTGAAAGAATTCGCGAGTGCGGCGTTGAGTTCTACAGTGATCTTTGCGGCCGTCAGCCTCTCATTTTTCGTAACAGTCTTATTCAATAACGGTGTGACGCCCTTACTCAACACACACTTTCGCCCACTTGTTGCTTTAGCAGATGATGTTTTTTCACTTTTCTTGTATACGGTATAAATCATCTATAAGGTGCCTCCTGAAAACCAAATACCGGGTGTTCAAAAAGTCAGTATAAATTTGAAAACTTAATGAACCACGGAATAATGTAGATAGAGAGGTAAAAATTGACACACATGCCTGGAATGACATGGGGGTTTATTAGAACCAGAAAAAAAACAAAGTATTGCAAGACTCGTGAAAGATCTCTTGCACGCGTCGTTTTGTGATGATCGTATGCTCAGCCGCCACTTTCGTCATGCTTGGCTTCCCAGGTCCCCAGACCTCAGTCCGTGTGATTATTGGCTTTGGCGTTACCCGAAGTCGCAAGTGTATCGTGATCGACCGACATCTCTAGGGGTGCTGAAAGACGACATCCGACACCAAGGCCTCACCGTAACACCGGACATGCTTTACAGTGCTGTCCACAACATTATTCCTCGATTACAGCAATTGTTGAGGAATGATTGCGGACATATTGGGCACTTCCTGTAAAGAACATCATCTTTGCTTTGTCTTACTTTATTATACTAATTATTGCTATTCTGATCAGATGAAGCGCCAGCTGTCGGACATTTTTTGCACCCCATGTCATTCTAAGCATGTATGTTATTTTGTACCTCTCTATCTACATTATTCCGTGATTTATTCAGTTTTCAAATTTATACTGACTTTTTGATCACCCGGTACTTCTACTACTTTGCTTACAGAAGGACCGACTATACGAGCACCAGCAATTTGCCCACACTCGAATTCACATAACTCTGACATGATGCACTCACAACTACACAGAACACTATCCCGATCACGACTGAGACTTACAACGTTTTGGGGACACTGTACAGATGACGTTCGTTGTCAAATACAACAGCGCAACTTTCAGGGTCGGCTAGCATCTGCATTTGTGCTCAAGCGCGCATTTCTCGTGGAGTTCCCTTATTTTCATCCAACCCTTGCAAATTCACATACTCGGGAAACTATCGCTGTCGCCTCTTAGCGTAATCCTAGGCGAGTTTGCTTTATGCCACCCATAATGAACGCTACAGTGGCTAAGTAATTTCAAAAAACCTAAATTTACGTGAAAATCAACACACCCCTACGCGCGCACGCTAAAGACAGACACGACTGAATGAATCATGGCCCACCACGCCCCATAGGTAATAATAAACACATGAATAACGTACGAAACAGGAAAAGTATCTTTCATGGACTATACGTGTCGTTTGTGCAATGTACGAAGGCACACATCTGGAGGGATCTTCGTAAAACGCAGCCTTACGGATCACTGTCTTTGACAGAAGACAAAAAATCTGCTGTTTTCGGGGTGGACGGCGGAAAATCCCATTCACTTTACACTTGGTGAGTATCCATTAAAATTTTGACGACAGGCTTTCTACATGCGGCTGGAAAGTCGGGGATTTAAATATTTCTATGTCTTCCTCCTTGTTCCTTATCTCCACTTCCGGATTCATTCCTACAGCCTTGCGTTTCTGTTGTGAATAATGCGCATTTGCTTCACTCCCGTTAAGTGCAAAAGCACGTCCTGAATACTGCTCTTACAGCTCAATAAATCGGCTGTGGCAGATCAGTGTGCCACGCTGGTTACTCCGGGCAGTATAAAAATGTATTTCAAGGGTCGACTTCATCTTTTCGACACGCGATGTTGGTTCAAAAATGGCTCTGAGCACTATGGGACTCAACTGCTGAGGTCATTAGTCCCCTAGAACTTAGAACTAGTTAAACCTAACTAACCTAAGGACATCACAAACACCCATGCCCGAGGCAGGATTAGAACCTGCGACCGTAGCGGTCTTGCGGTTCACGCGATGTTGGAAGAAGCAATTTAAATTCGTTTGCCGAAGATTTAGTTACTAGAGATAGTGCTTTTAACTGGAACAAACCATGGAATACGACGTTTTCTTTAATAAACGTGCAAAGACGTCGCTACAGCGCAGCTCAAAATGATACACTGATATCCCAGCATGTATCTAATTCGAACTCACAGATTAAATTTATGCATACTTCTCATGGTGGTGTAATAAGAGGAGTTGTCATGAAGCCATAAACTTGAAGCCGATGTCTAGCACGTCAACTGGCACAAACAGTAGCTTCTGGTGCTTTGACTGTGTGGAATCGCGGAAAGGAATCACATTTCATTTGTAACTGGACTTTTTCAAACGATATTTTCTTTTACACAATGACGAAAAACAAGTAGTCACACCAAACTATAAATAATGTAGAGTAATGAAATTTCCAGAATACATTTGGCTAGGTAACATATTTGATTAATGTTGGAAGATCACAGGTTATTGTAATCGCGAGGTAAGCCATTGCAAATATGAAATGCTGGTACATTATAACCGGTGTAACCGCCAGGACGTTGAATGCAAGCATGTAGACGTCCCTGCATTGTGTTGTACAGACACTGCATATCAGGACGGTTATTGCTGGTTGTGGATGACGCTGGAGTTGTTGTTCGATGATGTCCCACATTTATTCAATTGAAGACAGATCTGGTGATCGAATAGGGCAAGGCAACATGTCGATACTCTCTAGAGCATGTTGGGATGCGAGAGGAGTATGGGAGAGCGAGCGTTATCAGGTTTGAAAACAGGCCGAATCACTAGACTGACGTACGAATTTGACTCCAGCGTGAGTGGGATAGCCACTAGAGTGCTCCTGCTGTCTTACGAAACTGCATCCCAGCCCGTAACTCCAGGTGCAGGACCGGTTTGTCTAGGCTGCAGACAGGTAGTTAGAAGCCCTCAACTGGCCTCTTCCTAATCAAGACACGGCCAGCACTGCCCAACGGCAGAACTAGCTTTCATCAGAAAACACCCTGCCGTCCAATGAGTTCTCACTTGTCACCACTGAATTCTCAATGGCGGTGGTTTCGGATCAGTGGAATGCACGCTACAGGGCTGCCCCTGTGTCACTGTGGTGCCAACTGCTGTTCACATTGCTGCTGCAGATGCAGAGCCATAGGACAAACACGATGCTCTTCCCTTACGGTAATGGCACGGAGCCTTCCGGAGGCCGGTCTCCCTGCGACCGTATATTCCCGTGACCACCTCTGCGAGTAGTCATGTATTTCTGTAATGTCGCGGAAGGAACATCCAGATTCTCGTAGCACTTGTATACAGCCTCGTCCAAACTCAAGGAGGTTTTGATAATGGTGTCTTTGTTGCCTCAAAGACATTCTTGATTTGAGTCCCCACGTTCAGCCTGGCAGACAACGAACGCTGACGACAGTTACAGCGCATATTTAAACAAAACCTGCTATGGATCCTCATAGTGGCACTAATAGTGACACTCTTATGCGACTGGCGCAAAATTTGAATAGACACCGTCTTTCCGGTGCAGCAACGCCTGCCAGTCTTCGTTTACGTCGCACAACTCCTTTTTGGTGTTGCGGCATTTTTACGTCAGTGAATTTTGATTACGCTATCTACTTTTATTGTAATCGTTTTGTTTCTGCCATTTGACTTTAAATTTTCTATCAGTCCTGTGCGGGTGAATGCTATGAGCATGAAAGATTGGAAACCTACCAACGCCGGCCGCGGTGGTCTAGCGGTTCTAGGCGCTCAGTCCAGAACCGCGGGACTGCTACGGTCGCAGGTTCGAATCCTGCCTCGGGCATGGATGTGTGTGATGTCCTTAGGTTAGTTAGGTTTAAGTATTTCTAAGTTCTAGGGGACTGATGACCTCAGATGTTAAGTCCCATAGTGCTCAGAGCCATTTGAACCATTTGAAACCTACCAATCATAGAAAAATATGCTTTTTGCATTTTCGAGATGAAGATAGACCGATCATCAATTTGGTCAGACAGCATTAGGGAAAATGTTGCATTAGGAATGCAGCTTTGACACATCACATATTTCTCTGCTTGGTTTTCGAAACATAACAAAAACTAATTACATTGAGTAGAAAGGCTTTTTATTAGTGGATCGAATATGCAGTGAAGACCAAAAAATCGGCTGAAAATACCTTGCTGACGCAGTGTTACTCACCCAAGAACTGTAACATTCGCTGTTTACAACATCTGTTGCGTACAAGCGAGAGAAATAAAGAAGAAGAAGCAATGGTAAACAGTAATTCGCTGTAGTTTTGGAGGCATCCTATGCTGCGCCGCCTCCTCAAAGCAACGTACAGTGTTAATTCTGTAGATTCACCTCCCCTTACCATACATCCACGATACTTGTTTGTCGCCGATCATAGTCTCTGACTCTTGTGTACCTGTGGCTGCACGCGCGGTAGCTTCTGTCGGATCTCTCTGAAGATAGCTTGGAGATGGCGAAGATGTGTAAGTATATTTTACTAGACACACTGTGAACAGTTATATAACTGTCATTAAGTAGCAACACTGCAATTCTGTCAGTACATGTACATATAGCAGAAGCCAGTACAGAGACAAGTACCACAAAATAAGTTAACCTCCTCAGTAAGGTTCTGAAGGCCACACGAGGTCGACTGCTATGTTGTCCTCTGACTGCGGCATCAGTAGCGTAATTATAGAGGACAGTACGGATAGCCCCCATTCTGACGAACTGCTTGATAACGATCAGTTGGATTTAAGAGAGGTAACAGCTACAGAAGCGGAATTCTGGCATTACGCTTGTTAACGCAGGCAGTACGTCTTCATAGTATTTGTAATCTCGTAAAAGCGTCGATGAGGTAAAAGGGAGCAAAACGCCAAAAAAATTCTGTAGAGATAATACACCTAATGTACAATATGTGCAAGAATCAAGAAGGAACGTCAAGAATGGAAGACCAAGAGATACATGGTCGAATTAATAACGGTGTAAGGCAATGATTCAGTCATTCTACCCTGCTGTTCAATCTGTACATCGAACAATCAATGACGTAAATAAAGGTTTAGAAATGGATTTAACATTTAGCGTAAAGGCTTATCGAGCGTTATATTCGCTGATGATTTTGCTATCCACAGTCAATGTGAGGAAGAACTGCAGGATCTTTTGAATGAAATGAACGACCTAATGAATAAAGAACATAGTCAGAGCCTAGACAGAGGAAGACCAAAGTAGTGGAGAGTGGCAGAAATGAGATTACTGATAAACTTAACATCGGAATTTGGGAAGCACGTACGACACAAAATGAAGTTCTGTTACCTTGGTAGCAAGATAACGCATAAGAAGTGCAACGAGTAGGAAATAAGAAACAGAATAGCACATGCAAAGCCGGCTGCTGTGGTCGAGCTAATCTAAGCGCTTCAGTCCGGAACCACGCGGCTGCTGCGGTCGCAGGTTCGAATCCTGCCTCGGACATGGATGTGTGTGATGTCCTTAGGTTAGTTAGGTTTGCCGGCCGGTGTGGCCGTGCGGTTCTAGGCGCTTCAGTCTGGAACCGCGTGGCCGCTACGGTCGCAGGTTCGAATCCTGCCTCGGGCATGGATGTGAGTGATGTCCTTAGGGTAGTTAGGTTTAAGTAGTTCTAAGTTATAGGGGATTGATGACCATAGATGTTGAGTCCCATAGTGCTCAGAGGCATTTGAACCATTTAGTTAGGTTTAAGTAGTTCTAAGTCTATGGGACTGATGACCTCAGATGTTAAGTCCCATAGTGCTTAGAGCCATTCCTACTAATATAAAACATCCATATTAATTTTAGGAAGGAACTTCTGAGAATGTATGACTAAAGCGCACCTTTCCATACAAGTAAATCATGGACAGTGCGAAAACCAGGAAAGAAGAGAAAAGAAACGTTTGAGGTGTGGTGTTACATAAGTAGTCTGAAAATTAAAAAAATGTGAAGACGCTCTGCATTTGTTCATACATCTATTTGTCGTATGGCTTTCTACTGCAACACACGTGCGAATATAAATACAATAATAAGCAGAACTCAAAAGTGCAACACAAATAGGAGAACATAAAGGACATAATAAGCTTCACATAATAAAATCAAAGCATTAACATATGTAGCATGCGAGACTAGTTGTTCGCATCGATGTCCACTTTATAGCATGAGGTGAGGCTTCCATAACGTCCTCAGCTTATTCGCCATATTTTCTTGAAGGCTTCATTTTTGTGATATGTTCCAGAGTCTGCTGAGGTGCTCCACAGTCACAACTTGGACTGACCACAATCCCATTTATAAAGCGTGGCGTTGAATTTTGTACGGACGCTTCTGATGCGGTTGAGGCTGGTCGCATCTTTTCTTGGGAAGTTAAACCCATTCAGTGCTTTTGAGGGATCAGATGTTTACTGGGTTCTCCCAGTCCTTTTTTCCAGGAGTGTATTAGGTGAAAGCTTTCCTGCCCTCTTACATAGGTGTTGCTCCATATTGGCATCTGTTATTTCAAGCGTATATTTGGTAAATTCATTACTACATCTTAAATACGTAAATTTTTTCCTGGTCTATCTGTAGTTTTTTTTGCCCATTCTTTTAAAGCTGTATTTTATCGTCTTAGCTTTGGTCGAGCTTGGTTATTGATGACCGAGAGCCACGGCATCGCGGTAAATCTTAGTGTTCCGATGTTTTTACGCTTGGTTTCATGGAGCTGCACGTGTACGTTATTGGTGTGGTGACTTACTTGTCATACAGGAACACACTAGTCTGCAGTGCTGAAGACTATTGACACTGGTGCTGTTCGCAATGTGGATGCATCTGAACAACAAGAAATATTAGCCAATTTTCTAACAATGTCAGTCGTGTTTCTGATGAACGTGTTGAAGTTCTTTATAGGCTAAGGAACAATCCAGAGGAAAGACCAGATATTTAGGACGGAAGTTGTGCCGGTCGGTGTGTCCGTGCGGTTCTAGGCGCTTCAATCTGGAACCGCGCGACCGCTACGGTCGCAGGTTCGAATCCTGCCTCGGGCATGGATGTGTGTAATGTCCTTTGGTTAGTTAGGTTTAAGTAGTTCTAAGTTCTAGGGCACTGATGACCTTAGATGTTAAGTCCCATAGTGCTTAGAGTCATGTGCACCATTTTCTTGTTAAGTCGCATAGTGCTCAGAGCCATTTGAACCATTTGAACGGAAGTTGTGTGTCACTCTCTGTCGATTAAATAACAGCTGCAGTTGTTTATTGGCGACCTTACTGTTTGGGTAAAGAGCACAAACGTGAATCATAGATGAATTCGCATAGAAACACCATCATCTGTAATATTTGGTAAGGTAATATTTGGAACACACTGACTACTAGAAGGGACAGGATGATAGTGCAATATGTTAAGACAGAAGGGAAAATTTCCATGGTACTAGCAGGAAGGCAGCACGTGAGATAGAAAAAAACTGGAATATATACAATAAATAATCTAAGACAATTAATTGTAAGTGCTACTCTGAGTTCAAGAGGTTTGCACAGGGGATGAAGTTGCAGCGGGACACATTAAACGATGTGGAATACTGCTGACCTCCCTTCACTCATCCCTAGCCCCATCGATCCCGTAAAACAAAACGAATTTTCCAAACCATGAATACTTCCTCTCCTATAAATACACTGACGGAAAAATTCAAACACCAAGAAATAATTGATGTAGAGTAATGAAATTTCAAGAATACATTTGTTTAGGTAACACATTTAAGCGATTAACGTCGCAAGATCGCAGATTAATATAAGCGCGGGAAAAGGCATGCGAAAGCTGGAATACTGGTGTATTAATAACCTGTGTACGCTCCAGAAAGTTGAATTAAAGCATGAAAATGTGCATGTGTTCTGTCGCACAGGAGTTGGATATAATTTTCTGGGATGGAATTCCATGTATGTTGCACTTTGTCGATAAATTCAGGGACCGATAATGACGGGTGTGGATGTCTTCCGATGATATCCCATACGTGCTCGACTGCCAGATCTGATGATCGAGAAGACCAAGACAACATGTCGACATTCTGTAGAGCATGTTGGGTGGCAATAGCAGTATGTAGGCGAACGTTATCGTGCTGGAAAACACTCTCTGGAATACTGTTTATAAATGGCAGCATAACGGGTCGAAACAACAGACTAATGTCTACCCTGCTCTCCAGTGAGCTGTCGCTTGACACCAATGAAGTCGCAAACGGCTGTGGTTTGGGGTCAATGGAATGCACGCTAGAGAGCGTCTGGCTCTGAGCTGTCCTTGAAGTAAAGGATTTGTAACCGTTCGCTGTGTCCCTGTGGTGCCAACTGGTACTCGAACTGCAGTTGCAGAAACAGTTCTATGTACTACAGCGATACTCCGAAGGCGACGGTCTTCTCTCATGGTAGTGCAATGGGGGCACGTACCTTCCCGTGACCAACGCAGCCAGCTATCATGTTTAGTAATTCAAATCGTAACTGGGCTATTTTTAGCTGTACACTATACGTCCAAGTCAACGGCCTTGCCGCAGTGGAAATACCGGTTCCCGTGATATCACCGAAGTTAAGCGCTGTTGGGCGTGGCTGGCACTTGGATGGGTGACCATCCAGCCGCCATGAGCTGTTGCCATTTTTCGGGGTGCACTCAGCCTCGTGATGCCAATTGAGGAGCTACTCGACCGAATAGTAGCGGCTTCGGTCAAGAATACCATCATAACGACCGGGAGAGCGGTGTGCTGACACCAAGCCCCTCCTATCCGCATCCTCCTCTGAGGATGACACGGCGGTCGGATGGTCCTGGTAGGCCACTCGTGGCCTGAAGAAGGAGTACACTATACGTCAAATATTGAAATCGCTACACTCCTGCTAAGTTTTTCTTCAGTATCGCGGAAGGAACATTCAGCTTCTCGTAGCTCTATTACACGACCTCGTTGAGAATGAGCTGCTGATAATGGCGTCTTCATTGTCTTAAAGGCATTCTTGACTGACATTAACCCACGGCGTCCAATCTCAAAGGTAACTGAAGCTCACGACGGCTACAGCGTGTATTTAATGCAAACTCGATTTGATTCGTCATAGTGGCGCAATGTGACTGGTGCGAAATTCGAATAGACGTTATCTTTCAGACGCAGACACACGGTTACCAGCTTTCGATAACATCGCGCAACTCCTTCTTATTTCTGGAATTTTTTTCCGTCAGTGTGTGTGCTCAGCTGTGTTCATGGGTCTGTGTAAAACACCTTCAAGAAAATCAGTGCTGGTTCCGGAAATCAAACCGCCGTAGTTTACATAGCAGTTAGCTCGCGGACACCTCACCTTTGGAACGTCTTAGTTTGTCTTGTATTTTTCTCTGCTGGAATGTGATTGACGGGATTTAAGTCAATTAAAGGAGAGATGGGTGCTGCCGTTCTGTTACTGTCGATGGTATTACGTAGGATGGGAACTAGGAGGGCCGTTCAATAAGCATGCAACAAATTTCTTTTTCTGGAAATTTCGACTGAAATATGCGGTGCTTGTTGCGAGACGTAGGAGTTACCGACGCTGATCAACTTACTATGAATAAGTCCTGTCCGTTCCTTTCTTCCAGCATGGGCTTTGCTACACCTTCCATAGGAATACGCATTCCCTGAACATGTAGTTCTGCGAAACTGTTGGCTCGACATGTACTGAACTTTATAGCCACTTTAGTCGCATTTCAGATGTAATTCCGCTCACGCTAGCGCAAGCGATCGTGAAATCTGAGACGAGACAACGGGAAGGCAGCTGGCGTTGCGGGTGAGCCATGCGCCGTTTACGAGGTCACTCTTCTCGGGCCGGGAGTAATTGGCAAGGGGCGGTGCATAGCGTGCGGCCGCCGCGGGGCGCGCCGGTGGCGTGTCGACTGTCGAGGCCACCTGCCCAGCCGGCCAAGTCGACCCAGCTCAGTATCGACCTTGTCTTATTAGGGGATTGTGTTGGGGCCGCCGCGGGACTTTATTCCAACGCCGAGTGACACGGCGTCTGCATAAGAAGTTGCGCGCTGCCGTGCGTCGGACGGGCTGTTCCGTGTTTCCTGCTGTGCCCTCATTTTGCGAGAAGTAGGATAATAGAAGTCAGGATGGCGCGCTAGTTTTGACAGGCGCCTACCACGGCGTCGTCGTTTTGCTGACGTGTCATTCGGGCAGTACGAGAGACAGGAATGGAACAGAAGTTTCGCGGAATTTCAGTCAGGGGAACACCACGCAGACGGGTGATGCCGTTCTGTTACGGTCGATGGGAACTAGGAGGGCCGTTCAATAAGCTGTGCAACAAGTTTCTTATTCGGGCAATTTCGCCTGAAAAATGCGGGGTTTGTTGCGAGACGTAGTGTAATGCCCGCCTTTAGCCGGTATAGCTTCATGAAGTTTCGATAGGTGGCGGTGCTGAACGTAACATTCAAAATGGCATCTGCAGTGAAGGTGCGTTCAAAACAGAGAGTTTTCATTCAATTTCTTTTGGCAGAACATCAGAGTATTGCAGATGTTCACCGGCGCTTGCAAAGGAGCTCTGGCAGTAAACAAAAGCACGGTGAGTCGCTGGGTGAAGCGTCTGTCATCATCGCAACAAGGTCGCGCAAACCTGTCCGAATTCCCGCGTACCAGTCTGTCGCACACAGCTGTGACTCGCCTCAGTGTTGGAACGTACAGACACACTCATTCGAGATGATCAACGTATCACAGTGAAACACCTCGCTGCTCAACTGGACGTCTCTGTTGGTAGTTCAAATGGCTCTGCGCACTATGGGATTTAACTTCTGAGGTCATCAGTTCCCTAGAACTTAGAACTACTTAAACCTAACTAACCTAAGGACATCACACACATCCATGCCCGAGGCAGGATTCGAACCTGCGACCGTAGCGGTGGCTCGGTTCCAGACTGTAGCGCCTAGAACCGCTCGGCCACTCCGGCCGGCTCTGTTGGTAGTGCTGACTCACTCTCCACCAGATGGGGTTCTCAACGGTGTGTGCCCTTTGGGTTTCTCGTCACCAAACAGACCATAAAGAGCACGAAGGATCATCATGTGCGGGATGGCTTGCGCGTTACGAGGCTGACCGTGACAAGTTTTTGTTGAACAGCGTCACAGGCGACGAAACATTCGCTCATCACTTAGAACCGGAAAACAAATGGCAATCCACAGAGAGGTGCCACAACACTTCTCCATCGAAGAAAGTTCTGAGCCGCACCCTCAGCCGGTAAAATCATGGTTATTGTCTTCTGGGACTCTGAAGTGTTTATTCCGTCCGATGACCTCCATCATGGTGCAACGTCAACTCGGAAGTGTGTTATGCTACCCTCAGGAAACTGAAGACAAGACTTCAGTGTGTTCATCGCCACAAAAATACAAACAAACTTCTCTTTCTCTATGACGACGCAAGTCTGCACACCCGAGAGGACCTCACAAAACACTATTGTACTGTTCTTCCTGATCTACCCCGCAGCGCCGCTCTCGCATTTTCCGACTTCCATCCGTTTGGGCCATCGAAGGATGCACCCCACGAGGAGCGGAATGTCGATGATGGTGGAGGTCACTGATGCAGCAAGATTCTGGCTGCAACGTCGACCAGTAGAGTGGTACCATGCGGGCACACAGGCCTTTCCAGTAAGGTAACTTAAAGCCTTCGCACTGAACGAAGACTATGTTGAAAAATAGGGTTTTGCAGCCAAAAGAGTTGAGGATAGTACGGTGTACTGAAATTCCGAATAAAATCAACCTGCTTTCAGAAAAAAAACAGTGTTGCATTACTTATCGAAAGCCCTTCGTAGCAGACAGCTGGTTGGTATTTTCTTCTCTATCTCGCTGTATTGCTCTACCTGCCATGTGTTGAAAACTTCTCGGAGTTTAAACCGTTGTCGATACACAGGGTGTAACGAAACGATATTGATCAGTTTTGAAGGTTTGTGCCTCTATACACGGTGTTTAGAGGAACAAACCCGACAATCGTAAAGACGAAGCATGTGTTTGTACGCTGACGTACCACAAACGGAACTCCTCGCAACGGGCCTGACAGCACTACGGCACTAAGCGGCCTTCACTCGCTAGATATTGTCAACAAAGTAATGTTGTGTGTATATAATGCGCGAAAGCGCGAGGCCGAGAACGACACAGTATTGGTGAGCAATGTGTATGCCCAGGACGCATCAGTTCGAAGCTCTTTCTTCATAGCAAAGAACGGGTCAGTCGGAACTCTTCCTTCATAGTAAACATGCCAGCGCTCGACACTGTGGAACTGGGATGTTTTGAGTGGCTTGCCTTGCAACAGACAAGCAGAAATTCTATAGAAATGGCGAAACAAGCGGGAGAGGCTTTCTGTGAACATTTCAGTGAACCAGGGGCTCTTTCATGGCAGCGTGGATACGTAAACCACAACGGCTAATTACAAATCAAACAAACGTACTGCATATTTCATTGTGTAGATGCGCTGTTTTCTACGTATTTTTCTGCTGTAACTACTGTTGTAAACGAAATAAAACAACTATTTACTGAGCACCGACTGAAAGCTTACACGATCTGATGTCTGTGCTGTGACAACTGTTTCAAGAAAAATAAACACGTTTTCTGGACTGCTGACCTGATCTCATTTGTCAATTCTGAGAACTGCTGCGGGTAAAGTAAACATTTCTGCTTACCGTCGGGGTAACATGGCCTTCAGTTTACTTTACTTTTGTAGGCAACGACATATCTGGCGCTTCATGATCGATTAGGAATATCATTTCTTTAAAGTACAACATAGTCCTTTAAAATAGGGGAGAGTGTTCTATGTTGGTAAGCTTTTCACACTTAGAAGTTGAATATTTTTTTATTTCGTTTTTAAATGATCGCGTTCACTTTTTAAGTGGTGCAGTCTTTTTCTGAAATTTCAAAAAATTACTCTGAAAATCAAGGTTTTCCAAATGTGAAAGTATGTATCAAGGTACAACACGGTCACGTACCTAGCAGCAAATATTCAACTGAAAGTTAAAAGAGTTGAAATCGAGAAAATCTTGTCAATACAGCATTTAATAGTCTATCTCTTATATTACTACTCTACTACACACAAATAATCAATATGTGAAACCAAATTAAGAAGAAGTATTATCAAAGCCAGTTACAGAGTAAATAAGAGTTGATATAGGAGCCGTTGCAAAGTAAACAAAATTTCCATTTTGAAGACATATACAAATTTCGAGACGTTAAAGAGACGCAGTTCATCTGCAAGTACCAAATATTGCGGGGTAAAATATCTTCTTCTGCTTCGAAGTACAAGATGATGCACCATCGAAGTAGTACGGCTTAACTGTCTACAAACTGTGTACAAATTGCTATGTACTACGTATTGAAATGCCCAAGAGACAAATCAACAAGAGAAAGGTTCACTACAGCACAACAGGACTGACAAAACAAAAAAACTTATTCTTACAAAACTTAATAGCAAACACTCTCAGTCTTCTATCAGGTGTTCGTATGCGAAACAACGAAGTGAATGAAGATGACGGGACGTATAGACAAATCCAACAAAGTTTCCCATAGGAAGGGAAAAAAAGTACTCGGCGGCAGCTGGCCGAAGATTTTACTGCTAGGTGGCGCTGGAGAAGTTCGAACCGGGCCCTGATTGAAGAGCTAGGAATAGCCGACACATGAATTGCCCCTGAGCGCCGGCGGAGAGCTGCCGACGAGGGATTTTTTGTGGTAAATTGCGGTACAGAGTCATCGGTTTAGAGTGGTCTAACTGTCTTGGTAAAGGAGTAAGACCTTCTTATTTTTCAATGGCGTTATTGTGTTGGGATTTTCTCTGCCTCGTGATGACTGGGTGTTGTGTGATGTCCTTAGGTTAGTTAGGTTTAAGTAGTTCTAAGTTCTAGGGGACTGATGACCATAGATGTTAAGTCCCATAGTGCTCAGAGCCATTTGAACCATTTGAACCGTTATTGTATTGGACACTGAAAATGTGGTTGTGGAACCTGAAGTCCCGTACCAGCCTGCGATGGAGGAAGTTCAATAGACGATGAGTGGAGCTGCGCCGCTATAAATAGCAGGTGCGCTGATGTATACTTGTGGATGTGTTTCTGTGCTCGTAACTCGGCAAGACCTTAGGAGGTTCTTGCCCCGCCATCTACTAGTTGCGATATGACGCTCGCCGGCTGCTGAAGTCCTGGAAGGTGACGCCTTGAAGTTATGCATGAATGCTATGCCTTTCTGTCCTCCGAGTTGCCGCTCAATCAGGCGTACTGCTGGCACGGACAGTTCTAAAAATCACAGCGTTTTCAACTAACTGAATCCGTCCGAATAGGACTCGGAAGGTGCAAAGATATCGACCGACTGGCATGACTGGTCTGTATGGGAAGAGGGGGGGGGGGTAGGGGGGGCATGTGGACAGCACACCACTCTCCTGGCCTGTCAGCTTTCATGACGGGAGCCTCTACTTCTCAACCGAGTAGCTCGTCAGTTGGCCTTACAAGGGGAGGGATCAGTGCAGTCCACTTGCTAACAGTGCTTGGTAGACCCAGTTGGTTACCCATACTAGTGCTAGCCAAGCCCGATAGCGCCTAACTTCCGTGATCTGACGGGAACTGGTGTTACCGATGTGACAAGGACGATGGCACACAGCGTTTTAGTCATCCTAAAATTCTGTACCTGAAGAATTAGTAATATATTGTACAGCACTCAAATGTGTAAAAGACGAAATATTTACAAATACTGCACAAAACAGATCCACGTATCCAGAAATAACAAAAACTCTAGAAAATGGCGGAAATTGCTTATGGCGATCACTAGTGCAGATTATTTCGTGGTGTTCTAAAATCTGTTACTAGACTGAAACACCGACCAAAAGACGTCAAATGTTTCTATATGCACTATCCTCTAGGTAAAACACTCCCCTACTTCTTCCAACTCACATCCTGCTCTTATTTACGTTTTTCAGTTCTTTGCGTATCACTTGTTTTCAACATATCTATAATTAAAGAGTCACCTTCAGAAAGAGAAAATGTTATTGCACTCTCGCCTTGGTGAAATATTTGAATATACCCAACTTGACTGCCGCGGTCAACTAAATGTGGTAAGTATGAAATTAGTATCTATATATGACGGTAGTATCTGTTCCCGAAAGAACAGTTACCGTTGATGACCATGCAACTTTTGCTATAGTGAAATGATAATTAAATGGACACCCTAGCTGCAAACAGGAGTTGATATACTTTATTGGGGACATGTTGAAAATGTGTGCCTCGACCGGAACTCGAACCCGGGATCTCCTGCTCGGTGGCTTAGATGGATAGAGCGTCTGCCATGTAAGCAGGAGATCCTGGGTTCGAGTCCCGGTCGGGGCACACATTTTCAACATGTCCCGAATGAAGTATATCAACGCCTGTTTGCAGCTAGGGTGTCCATTTAACTATCATTTCATTATGAAATTAGTGTAATTATGATGAAAAAGTTTCATTTCGTATTGTGAATGCATGCCTTGTTGTTGCGAGTTCATCAAACAGAAGCCATGAATAAAGGTTATGTTTACGAATGTTCTAACCGCTTTAGGGTTTGAGAGGAAACTGACGATGACGTGGAATGTTCAAATAGAACATAGAAGAAAAAAAATTTAAGAAAAGATCAAATGTTTCGCGAAATGATTGGTCTAAAAGTAAGAAATAAATTAGATTAAGGAAACTTACGACGTGCCTTTGAATGGTGCTTGACAGCAAATGAGACTTATTAAAGTTCGATGTTAATCTGAGAATTTTAGAGCACTAGAAGATATGTCTGTATTGAGATGCTATTGCCATAAATTATTTAGACCATCATTCAAATTCTCTAATTTATTTCATTTATTACTTTTAGACAAATCATTTCACAAAATATTTGACTTGTTTTTCAGTTTTTTTAAAAATTATCAGGTTTTGTTCTAATAACCGTCTCACATGTAAACAATTAAATACCAATTTTTTTTCAAAAGCAGACCCCACTATGGCTAGTTTGATATCATGTTTGTCCGTTTCCCTCTCTTCGTTTGGCTTTGAAAATTAGGAAAAACATCCATTGTGTAATTTCTAGGTAGTCTTGTTTTCGCTCCACTCAAACATTTGTTAACAGTTAAACATAACACCAACGCAACCATTTTAGCGCAAAATAAATGGGTATTGAAGAGATGGACTTTTGACACTTCATATACAGCTGCAGCTGTTCGTGAAATACTTCATTTATCCCTCAAATCACTAATTAATTTTTCTAATTTACCCTGATTACTTTCAAGCCATTAGGTCCTATTTTTGAAAAACTAGACCTCCCTCTGGTCAATTTCATACCCTATTTGTCCATTTACTACCTGTCGTTTGGCCAAAAACCCATCGTGGTAGTTTGTAGGGAATTCTTGGTTTCGCTCCACTCAAAGATTTGAGTAAAATGAGTGGTATAGCAACGTTGGCTATGAGACCACGGGGGGGGGGGGGGGGGGGGGGGGGTGTTCAGTTGCCTCAAAGGAAACGGTTTCCTTCACCCGGGCATAAGGACTCTTTCTCGCGGTTTGTGGGAGGCTGTAAGCGCACCGGATGGAAGAATAAAAGAAGACATCTCAGCTGTTGTCATTATTTTACGCTCTCTTCCGTGTTTCACCTCATCTAGATTCTGCTCAAATAGGCGATAGGAATGTTTAGCGACCGTGACGTAAACCACGTACCTGAAGCTTCTGTGCAAGCTGTTACTTCGTAATGGTACAGTCGTTCGTTCAACTGCTGGTATGTTCCAACATAGTACACGGATTGGACAAGGAGAAGTGGGTGCTACTATATCAATGTGTTATTTGCCTTATGGAACTTACTTCCATGAGACATATACTTCTATTCTTGTGTTCTCGTCCGCGAATCCACTAACACACGTGCGTGCGGTGGTACTCGACTTTGAGGTAGCCTGACTCCTTGTAGTGGATGATATTTTCTCCACCTCTATTTGACCGACAGCGGGATGATACGTGGTGACTGTGATCTGCTCTTCGGAAGGGGACTTTGAGCTCGGGCCCCTTGCTGCTGTTCGAAACGCTATGTACTGGTCAGAGTTTCAACCCTCTCCCATCATCATAAAAAGTAAACAAGACACCACACTATTTACAAAACCACACTCAAACACTTTCCCATTATGTGCCCAAGTCTAAATACATTGGGGTGTTTCAGCGAACAGTGTAATTCAGTACTTTCTGTTTAATGTTTAATGCATCTGGTAACGTCGTCTGCTCGACAGTCTCTGTACGTCTTTTGGACTGGCGTCCATGGTATACAAATCCTGTCAACATCTACATCAATAGTCCGCAAGCCAGCTGACGGTGTGTGACGGCCATGTTAAACTCACGAATGAGTGCGGTAAGAATGATTGTCGGTAAGCCTCTGTATTAACTCCAATTTATCGAATTTTTTCGTCATAGTCGATTAACGATACGTATATGGATGGATGTAATATGTTGTCCGACGCTTCTTGGAAAGTACTCTCTCGAAATTTCAATATTAAACCTCTCCGTGACGCACAGCGCTTCTCTTGTAGAGTCTGCCACAGGAGTTTGTTGAAAATCTATGTAACGCTCTCTCACCTATTGAACGATCCTGTGATGAAACGAGCCGTTCTTCGTTGGATCTTCTCTCTCTCTCTCTCTCTCTCTCTCTCTCTCTCTCTCTCTCTCTCTCTTTCTCCTATCGGTCGTACCAGGTAAGTCTAATTGCTTAGAGAAGCAAGAAAAAAGATATAATCAACGTTAGTGAATGACCCACTACAATCAAAATTAAAGGAGCTGCTCAATTTAATTTCCTTCTCCAACCAACAGGTAATAATCGACAACTCATGCCTTCACCGCTATGGCTTAGGTAGCTGTGTCATTATTAACTGTGGCACATAGCCTGAACATTAATAACTGTCGATCTATTGCATTTGTTATAATCTAGAAATGAAAATTTCTTCCACTACCATGATTACAATCAGCTACCATTAGATCGAGAACCAACGTACTGTGATTCGTGTCCGACTTCAGATATGCAGTGTTTAACGTTCGTTGTTCGTAGTTGAAGCACTGGGTTCAAATCCCCCCTCCCCCCCCCCCCTCCCCCCCCACACGACTCCCATCTTGGTCTTGGTTCAAAAACAAATGGTTCTGAGCACTATGGGACTTAACTGCTGAGGTCATCAGCCCCCTAGGACTTAGAACTTCTTACACCTAACTAACCTAAGGACATCACACACTTCCATGCCCGAGGCAGGATTCGAACCTGCGACCGTAGCGGTCGCGCGGTTCCAGACTGAAGCGCCTAAAACCGCTCGGCCACACCGGCCGGGCATCTTGGTCTTATTTTTTTCGGAAGGTACCTGAAATCACTTGAGGTTACGACATTACACGCTTTAAGGCTTATTGTAGATGAATTCTTAGAATGTACATGTTGTCTTCATTTTATCCAGCCTCTTTCTTCCGCAGTTGCAGTCGTAAGGGGTAATTGCCGTTTTTAGCAACTGTAATAAAAGTCTTATTATGACCAGACGTGTTTCGCTTTATTTTAAAGCATCTTCAAGTGGTCACTGCAACAATATAGTTTTTTCTCTCACAATTTTGTTTGTTGTGATCATTAACAGTTCGCAATCCTTACTTATTACTACAAATATCTTTTATTCTTTTCGTTACTCACGGTATTTTGTTATTTTTTGTATTTCTTTTCGTCTTCCACGTGTATGTGTTGAGTTTTTGCACACTTCGTGCAACTGTTTTAGCGACATGACCGGTCTCATCTTAATGCTGGTGTTAGGCGTGTTAACATGGGACTGGAGACGGCACTGATGGCGGAGAGCCTGGCTCAAATTGCAGTGGTGTCAGTTGAGTCTATCAATAGATCGGGTTTCACTAGGCATGGCCTGCACCTCAATATGTACAGGAAGGGAGACTGGCAGAGCTTATAGGTAACAGTGTAGTGGGTGATGGTTGGATCACTCATGGAAAAATTCCTGTAGTAGTTGGTGTTAGAGCTGCATATTTTTTAGATTGAAGTCAGCTGACAGGTATCCCTGCTTAAAAGAAGTCCCTCTTACAAAGGAATCACCTTCAGAGGAGGTCAGGTATCCAAGTAGAGAAGGAATTAGCATAATTCATCCGAATGTGAGAGGTATTAGAGATAAACCTAGTGAACTGCTTATTGATGTTGACTCTGACATTATTCGTATATCGGAGCACCACTTACATAATTTGACAATTCAGAGGCTTCCTTTACTAGGACACATATTAGCTGGATGTTTTTCAAGGAGTTCTTTGCGGAGAGGGGGAGTGGCCTCGTACGTAAAAAACAGTATTCCACTTGAGTCCCTAGACGTATCACGGCACTGCACTAAACAGGTTTTTGAATGCTGTACAGGGGCAGTTGAATTTAGTGAAACTAAACTTCTAGTTGTTCTAGTTTATAGGTCTCCTAATTCAGACTTCAGAGCATTTCTGTTCAAGCTAGAGAGGGTTCTTGGTTCACTTTATAGGAAGTACCAAACATTAGTTACAAGTGGTGACTTCAGTATTAATTTTGTATGTGACTGTGCAAGAAAAAGGATGTTGGAAGATCTCTTAAACTCATATGATCTGATGCAGACTGTGTTTAATGTCAGTTCGTAGTAAAATTATTTCTGTTTCTCATAAGTCAGATGTATGTACAGTATTTAACAATCATTTTCTGAGCATTTCTGGTGAATTGAAAAAAACTTTGTTTTTACAGTGAATCTTATAACTCTCTTGGAAAATGCCTTTCCAAGATTGATGTCTGAAATACTCCTCTGTGATACATACAAGGGGGAGACTGAGTAGTAATCAAATCACTGAAGACCAAGGACTCTCGTCGACATGATGGAGTGCCTAGAATGGTCAGTTTCCTGAATGATTAAAGTACTCAGTAGCAAAGCTTCTGTATGAAAAGGGAGACAGGGATAATGAAGACAATTTTTATGCCTTCAGTGTTTGCTAAAGTTATGAAAAGACTGTGCACGTATGGATAATTAATCATTTTCTTTCACGTAATTTGTTATCAGTTGTACAGTTCGACTTTAGAAGTGGTTTAACAACTGAAAATGCTATGTTCTCTTTTCTCAGTGAGGCACTGGATGGATGAAGCAATATGTTTCGAAAGCTAGGCATCTGTTTTGATTTAACTAAGGCTTTTGATTGTTTTGATTACAAAATATTGTTCCAGACGTATGACCATTATGGAATGCGGGGAGTAGCTCATAACTGATTCACCTCTTACTTTAACAACAGACAGCAAAAGGTTCACAGTGTTGGCAATGGCTGTGATGTCGGGCCTGAGTGGGGCGTGGTCAAATGGGGGATGCCCAAGAGATCAGTACTGGGGCCACTCCTGTTCTTTATTTATATAAATATTATTCCCTCTAGTATTACAGGTAATTCTAAAATATTTCTGTTTGCTGATGACACTAGCTTGGTAGTAAAGGATGTCGTGCGCAAAATTGACTCTGTTTCAAATAGTACAGTTCATGATATAATTTCATGGCCTGTAGAAAATAAACTAACGGTAAATCACAATAAGATTCAGTTTTTACAGTTTCTAACACACAATTCAACAATACCCGACGTTTTAATTTTATAGAAGGGGCATATGAGTAGTGAAACTGAACAGTTCAAATTTCTAGGTGTTCAGATAGATAGTAAACTGTCGGGGAAATCCCACGTTCAGGATGTTCAAAGACTTAATGCTGCCATTTTTACTATTCGAACTGTATCTGAAGTAAGTGATAGGTTGACACGAAAATAGTCTACTTTGCTTATTTTCATTCGCTTATGTCGTATGATATTATATTTTGGAGTAATTCTTCCCATTCTCGAAGGGTATTTTTGTCTCAGAAACGGGCTGTTCGGCTAATAGGTGGTGTAAGTTTGCGAACCTCTGGTCGAAACCTGTTCACTAGTCTGGGTCTGTCCGTATACATTTTTTTTCTTTCTTTTCTTGTTAACAATATTAGCTTATTCCCAAGAATTAGCAGCTTTCACTCAGAAATCTAATCTGCATTTGGTCTGAACTTCCTCTTGTGCAGAAAGGTGTGCAGTATACTGCTTAGCAGTAATCCACGCACTTTCAAATCGAAACTGAAGAGTTTCCTCATGGATAACTCCTCCTTAAGAATTAAGCTGAATCCTATGTTATTAAGCTGACTGCGTTTACATAAACTTGTGGCTTCTCTTCTATTGGGTTCATAAACATTTTATTTTATCTGTTATTATTTTTATGTTGAACACAAAATAGCATGAAAATATGGCACCAACCATTCACCATTTGCAGAAAACCTCAGGCAAGAAAACCACCACCTGCCACAATAGAAAAGCACATGAAAGTAGATGCAGCAACAAGAAACATCTCCTACTCGTACAAGAAAACTTTCAAATTCAAAAAGCAATAGTAAAGAAGAAACATACAAATTTGTGTCGTTCTAACCGCCATCTGCTTCACGTCTGCTGTGCAGCGAGCTACCTTAATTTAAGTATTAACTGTATTTTTCTTACTTGTCACTTCTTCTTCCGTGTGTTTTTGCTTTTAGGAAAATTTAATTGTTAAGTGCTATTAATAGTGTTCCATAGATTTCGTGTTTGTTTTGAATACAGTCAGAGAGAGTCCCTTCAGTCAACCATAGTGCCAGTAGTGCTAGTGTTTGTTTTCAAGACAGTCCAGAGACAGGTAGTGCTATTTTCATTGTTTTCTACATGAAGTGGCTGGCAATCACAGTATAGTCAATAATCAGCCGCCTTTAGTGAATTAGCAGTCTAGTTAAAAGGTGATTAACTCTCTTCAGTAAATTGATTCCTGAGGACGGATAGGATGTGTGACTGCTGTGTACGGACGCAGGAGGAGCTGGCCACTGTTCGCGAACAGCTGAACGCGTTGATGGCCGCGGTCAGCCGTCGTCAGGCTACTGCCTCGGAGTGTAGTGGCAGTTGGGAGTCTGGTGCGTCGCAAGGTATACCCCAGGTGTTACATGCTTCACCCACTGTCCCTGCTGTCGAGACATCTTCGCGGGTACCGGGCGCGGTTGGGCCACCCTCTCCCCAAGGGGAGTGGCGGGTTCAGCGGCGTTCGCGGCGCACGAGGCGGAGGGTAAATGTGGAGGCTGGCCGTGTGGCATCGCCCGCTCTGCCTGTGGGTGGACATGTGGCTGCTCCTTGAGCAAGGTCCGAGCAGGAACACGGGGGGAGGGGTTTATTAGTTATTGGGAGCTCCAACGTTAGGCGGGTGATGGAGCCCCTTAGGGAAATAGCGGAAAGGTCGGGGAAGATGGCCGGTGTTCACTCTGTCTGCTTGCCGCGGGGTCTCATCCGAGATGTGGAGGAGGCCCTACCGGCGGCGATAGAGAGCACTGGGTGCACCCGACTGCAAATTGTTGCTCATGTCGTCTGGGTTCAGAGGTCATCTTCAGTTCGTACAGGCGGTTGGCGGAATTGATGAAGGCGGAAAGCCTCGCTCGCGGGGTCGAATCAGAGCTAACCATTTGTAGTATCGTTCCCAGAACCGATCGCGGTCCTCTGGTTTGGAGCCGAGTGGAAGGCTTAAACCAGAGGCTCAGACGATTCTGCGGAGATCTGGGGTGCAAATTTCTCGACCTCCGCTATCGGGTGGAAAAATGTAGGGTCCCCCTGAATAGGTCAGGCGCGCACTACACGCGGGAAGCGGCTACAAGGATAGCGGAGTACGTGCGCAGTGCATACGGGGGTTTTTTAGGTTAGAGAATTCCCTCCCTAGGCCCGACAAGACGCCTGCTGAGACGCGGCAAGATAGGAGTAGGCAAAATGAACAGGGAATGTCAATATTAATGTGCTAATAGTAAACTGCAGGAGCGTCTATAGAAAGGTCCCAGAACTGCTCTCATTAATAAACGGTCACATCGCCCATATAGTACTAGGGACAGAAAGTTGGCTGAAACCAGACGTAAACAGTAATGAAATCCTAAACTCAGATTGGAATGTATACCGCACAGACAGACTGGACAGTGAAAAATGGCTCAAATGGCTCTGAGCACTATGGGACTCAACTGCTGAGGTCATTAGTCCCCTAGAACTTAGAAATAGTTAAACCTAACTAACCTAAGGACATCACAAACATCCATGCCCGAGGCAGGATTCGAACCTGCGACCGTAGCGGTCTTGCGGTCTTGCGCCTTTAACCGCACGGCCGCTTCTGCCGGCCTGGACAGTGAAGGGGGAGGCGTGTTTATAGCGATAAGAAGTGCAATAGTATCGAAGGAAATTGACGGAGATCCGAAATGTGAAATGATTTGGGTGAAGTTCACGGTTAAAGCAGGCTCAGACATGGTAATTGGATGTCACTATAGGCCCCTTGGCTCAGCAGCTGTTGTGGCTGAGCACCTGAAGGATAATTTGGAAAATATTTTGAGTAGATTTCCCCACCATGTTATAGTTCTGGGTGGAGATTTTAATTTGCCGGATATAGACTGGGAGACTCAAACGTTCATAACGGGTGGCAGGGACAAAGAATCCAGTGAAATTTTTTTAATTGCTTTATATGAAAACTACCTTGAGCAGTTAAACAGAGAACCGACTCGTGGCGATAACATATTAGACCTTCTGGTGACAAACAGACCCGAACTATTTGAAACAGTTAACGCAGAACAGGGAATCAGCGATCATAAAGCGGTTACGGCATCGATGATTTCAGCCGTAAATAGAAATATTAAAAAAGGTAGGAAGATTTTTCTGTTTAGCAAAAGTGACAAAAAGCAGATTTCATAGTACCTGATGGCTCAACACAAAAGTTTTGTGTCAAGTACAGATAGTGTTGAGGATTAGTGGACAAAGTTCAAAACCATCGTACAATATGCGTTAGATGAGTATGTGCCAAGCAAGATCGTAAGAGGTGGAAAAGAGCCACCGTGGTACAACAACCGAGTTAGAAAACTGCTGCGGAAGCAAAGGGAACTTCACAGCAAACATAAACATAGCCAAAGCCTTGCAGACAAGCGAAATGTAGTGTGAGGAGGGCTATGCGAGAGGCGTTCAATGAATTAGATAGTGAAGTTCTATGTACTGACTTGGCAGAAAATCCTAAGAATTATTGGTCTTACGTCAAAGCGGTAGGTGGATCAAAACAAAATGTCCAGACACTCTGTGACCAAAATGGTACTGAAACAGAGGATGATAGACTAAAGACCGAAATACTAAATGTCTTTTTCCAAAGCTGTTTCACAGAGGAAGACTGCACTGCAGTTCCTTCTCTAGATTGTCGCACAGATGACAAAATGGTAGGTATCGAAATAGACGACAGAGAGATAGAGAAACAATTAAAATCGCTCAAAGGAGGAGAGGCCGCTGGACCTAATGGGATACCAGTTCGATTTTACACAGAGTACGCGAAGGAACTTGCCCCCCTTCTTGCAGCGGTGTACCGTAGGTCTCTAGAAGAGCGTAGCGTTTCAAAGGATTGGAAAAGGGCACAGGTCATCCCCGTTTTCAAGAAGGGATGTCGAACAGATGTGTAGATCTATAGACCTATATCTCTAACGCCGATCAGTTGTAGAATTTTGGAACACGTATTATGTTCGAGTATAATGACTTTTCTGGAGACTAGAAATCTACTCTGTAGGAATCAGCATGGATTTCGAAAAAGACGGTCGTGTGAAACGCAGCTCGCGGTATTCGTCCACGAGACTCAGAGGGCCATAGACACGGGTTCACAGGTAGATGCCGAGTTTCTTGACTTCCGCAAGGCGTTCGATACAGTTCCCCACAGTCGTTTAATGAACAAAGTAAGAGCATATGGACTATCAGACCAATTGTGTGATTGGATTGAAGAGTTCCTAGAAAACAGAACGCAGCATGTCATTCTCAATGGAGAGAAGTCTTCCGAAGTAAGAGTGATTTCAGGTGTGCCGCAGGGGAGTGTCATAGGACCGTTGCTATTCACAATATACATAAATGACCTGGTGGATGACATCGGAAGTTCACTGAGGCTTTTTGCAGATGTTGCTGCGGTGTATCGAGAGGTTGTAACAATGGAAAATTGTACTGAAATGCAGGAGGATCTGCAGCGAATTGACGCATGGTGCAGGGAATGGCAATTGAATCTCAATGTAGACAAGTGTAATGTGCTGCGAATACATAGAAAGATAAAATCCCTTATCATTTAGCTACAAAATAGCAGTTCAGCAACTGGAAGCAATTAATTCCATAAATTATCTAGGAGTACGCATTAGGAGTGATTTAAAATGGAATGATCATATAAAATTGATCGTCGGTAAAGCAGATGCCAGACTGAGATTCATTGGCAGAATCCTAAGGAAATACAATCCGATAACAAAGGAAGTAGGGTACAGTACGCTTGTTCGCCCACTGCTTGAATACTGCTCAGCAGTGTGGGATCCGTACCAGATAGGGTTGATAGAAGAGATAGAGAAGATCCAACGGAGAGCAGCGCGCTTTGTTACAGGAACATTTAGTAATCGCGAAAGCGTTACGGAGATGATAGATAAACTCCAGTGGAAGACTCTGCAGGAGAGACGCTGAGTAGCTCGGTACGGGATTTTGTTAAAGTTTCGAGAACATACATTCACCGAGGAGTCAAGCAGTATATTGCTCCCTCCTACGTATTTCTCGCGATGAGACCATGAGGATAAAATCAGAGAGATTAGAGCCCACACAGAAGCATACCGACAATCCTTCTTTCCACGAACAATACGAGACTGGAATAGAAGGGAGAACCGATAGAGGTACTCACGGTACCCTCCGCCACACACCGTCAGGTGGCTTGCGGAGTATGGACGTAGATGTAGATGTAGAAACATCAGCAACAGATACTGTTCATAAAATAATACCACAAACTAGGCAATATGTCTAACCTACATCATCCAGTGTTGTATCATAGTAAAACAACAAACTACGCGCTGAGGAGATAGAACATGTTAACTCCCTACACAACACACACACACACACACACACACACACACACACACACACACCCACACACACACACACACACACTCACAGAAACAAAGGTAATCACCCCACTTAAAAATGGTTCAAATGGCTCTCAGCACTATGAGGCTTAACTTCTGAGGGCATCAGTCCCCTAGAACTTAGAACTAATTAAACCTAACTAACCTAAGGACATCACACACGTCAATGCCCGAGGCAGGATTCGAACCTGCGACCTAGCACGTGTGTGGAAACGGAGGGCTCCGCTAGAGGGTGCTGCCATTTCTCGCTCTGTATACGCTGTCTGCGTAGCTGCGAGGAACTGTTTCTGACCACAGTGTCTCCGATTCCATGTCGCTACTGCAGGTTGGTGTAAAGGTGGGGAGGGCGCTGAATCACAATCTAGTATTTGGGCATGCTGAAGTAAAGCGCTGCATAGACGATCGATACTTCAACTGTACAGGTGTATAGTTGTTTCGCTTTAATGACGGTGCGTAATACGCAAAAGGATTTTCTTTGAATTGGCACTGGTAGTGGAAGCCTACTAACACATTTTTATGTCATCAGTCTTCTCACTGGTTTGATGTGGCGCGCCACGAATTCCTCTACTGTGCCAGCCTCTTCATCCCACAGCAGCACTTACAACCTACGTCCTCAATTATTTACTGAACGTATTCCAATCTCTGTCTTCCTCTGCAGTTTTAACCTCTACAGCTCCCCATAGTACCATGGAACTCATTCTCTCACGTCTTAACAGATGTGCTATCATCCTGTCCCTTCTCCTTATCAGTGTTTCTCACATGTTCCTTTCCTCTCCGATTCTGCGCTGAACCTCCTCATACTTTACCTTACCAGCCCACCTAATTTTCAACATTCTTTTGTAGCACCACATCTCAAACGCTTCGATGCTCTTCTGTTCCGGTTTTCCCACAGTCCATGCTTCACTACCATACAATTCTGTACTCCAGACGTACATTCTCAGAAATTTCTTCCTCAAATTAAGGCCGATATTTGATATTAGTAGACTTCTATTGGCTAGGAATGCCTTTTTTGCCATAGCTAGTCTGCTTTTGATGTCCTCCTTGCTCCGTCCGTCATTGGTTATTTTGCTGCCTAGGCAGCAGAATTCCTTAACTTCATCTGCTTCGTGACCATCAGTCCTAATGTTAAGTTTCTTGCTGTTATCATTTCTACTACTTCTCATTACCTTAGCCTTTCTCCGATTTACTCTCAATCCATACGCTGTACTAATTGGACTGTTCATTCCGTTCACTTTCACTCAGGATAGCAATGTCATCAGTGAATCGTATCATTGATATCCTTTCACCTTGAATTTTAGTCCCACACCTGAACCTTTCTTTTCTTTCCATCATTGCGTCTTCAATGCACAGATGGAACAGAAGGGGAGGAAGACTACATCCTTATCATACACCCTTTTTAATACGAGCACTTCGTTCTTGGTCGTCCACTCTTATTATTCCCTCTTGGCTGTTGTACGTATTGTATATGACCCGTCTCTCCCTGTAGCTTACCCTTAATTTTTTCAGAATTTAGAACATCTTGTACCATTTTACATTGTCGAACGCTTTCTCTAAGTCGACAAATCCTATGATGGCATCTTGATTTTTCTTTAGTCTTGCTTCCATTATTAACCGCAACGTGTGAATTGCCTCTCACGTGCCTTTACCTTTCCTAAAGCCAATGTGATCGTCATCTAACGCATCCTCAATTTTCTTTTCGATTCATCTGTAAATTATTCTTGTAAGCAACTTGGATGCATGAGCTGCTGAGCTGATTGTACGATAATTCTCGCACTTGTCAGCTCTTGTCGTCTTCGCAATTTTGTGGATGATGCTTTTCCGAAAGTCAGATGGTATGTCGCCAGACTCATACATTCTACACAAAAATGTGAATAGTCGTTTTGTTGCCCCTTCCCCAAATTATTTTAGAAATTCTGATTGAATGTTATGTATCCCTGCTGCCTTATTTGATCTTAAGTCCTCCAAAGCTCTTTTAAATTCTGATTCTAATAGTGGATCCCCTATCTCTTCTAAATCGATTCCTGTTTCTTCTTCTATCACATCAGACAAATCTTCCCCCTCACAGGGGCTTTCAATGTATTCTTTCCACCTATCCGCTCTGTCCCCTGCATTTAACAGTGGAATTCCCGTCGCACTCCTAATGTGTGTTACCACCCTTGGTTTTAATGTCACCGAAGGTTATTTAGACTTTCCTGTATGCTGAGTCAGTCCTTCCGACGATCATTTCTTTTTCTATGTCTTCACACTTTTCATGCAGCCATTTCGTTTTAGCTTCCCTGCACTTCCTATTTATTTCATTCGTCAGTACTTGTATTTCTGTATTCCTGAGTTTCCCGGAACATTTTTGTACTTCCTCCTTTCATCGACCAGCTGAAGTATTTCTTCTGCTACCCATGGTTTTTCGCAGTTACCTTCTTTGTACCTATGTTTTCCTTACCAATTTCTGTGATGGCCATTTTTAGAGATGTTCATTCCTCTTCAACTGTACTGCCTACTGAGCTATTGATTATTGCCGTATCTATAGCCTTAGAGAACTTCCATCGTATCTTGCCATTCCTTAGTACTTCCGTACACATTTTCTCTATCTCTTCATCTTCAGCTTGCGACGCCGGCATATATACCTAAACTATTGTCGGTGTTGGTTTGCTGTGGATGGTGATAAGAAAAACCCTGTCATTGTACTCTTCACAGTAACACACTCTCTGACGTACCTTTCTACTCATAACGAATCCTACTTCCGTTATACAATTTTCTGCTGCTGTAGATATTACCCTTTACTCATCTGACCAGAAATGCTTGTCTTCTTTCCACTTCACTTCACTGACTCCTACTATATCTAGATTGAGTCTTTGCATTTCTCTTTTTAGTTTTGTAGTTTTTCTACCACGTTCAAGCCCTGACTCGTAGAACGTTATCCTTTCGTTGATTATTCAATCTTTTTCTCATGACAATCTGTCCATTAGCAGTCCCCTCCCGGAGATCCGAATGGGAGACTATCCTGGAATCTTCTGCCAATGGAGAGATCATCATGACACTTCTTCAATTACAGGCCACATGTCCTGTGGATACACGTTACGTGTCTTTAATGCAGTGGTTTCCGTTGCCTTCCGCATCCTCGTGCCTACGAGCATACAGTCCATAATATTCCTTTCTTAGGGGTAGTGCGGACGGGTACAATGAAAATGATCGATGCATAGGAGTTGCTTCCCAGCTGCAGGCAAACGTGAAGCGGTCGAGAGGAACGGGGCGGTGTGACAGTAGCGAAACAAAACTGTGCCTCGGGCTGCGGTGGTTCCCCTGTCAGGCGGGGCGGCAGCTGCCGCGTGGCACATGAATATGCATCGTCCCCGGCGGCGCGGGCACAGCATTCCACAAATGCAACTAGCCCACCCGCCAGGCAGGCAGAGGCGCGGGCCCGTTCGGCAGGAAAACCGCGCCAGGTCAGCGCCGCGGCCCCCCCGCTGACGTCGCCTCACGGAGGACTGGACGCGCGCCAAGACCGAAGCCGGGCCCACTCTGCACTCGTGTACGCCACCGAGCGTGATCTCCGGCAATTTACTCGGGCCGCATCTCATTACCTTCTCTGCCTGCTCGCTGGGCTGAAAACAATGCTAGAAAACCTCCGTAGCTTCCCTCCATTTTTCAGGTTTTACAACCCTCCGGCATAACTTCTGCTTTTCACTGCTTCATTTGTCTCTGAGCGGTGGAAGTTTTGCCTACGGAGCACGTATTTCTTTCACAGGTCAATTGGGGGGCTAGTATAGGGCTCTGTAACTAAGTAGACTCCATAATCTCATTCAAATCCTCTGGCTGTACTGCCGTGTCATCTTTTTGTTGAAGGAGTGGTCTTCAGCACTGTGACGTATGATGCTACAGTCTGTTCATCTTTTTATACATTCTAGGCACGTCCCGTATCAGCAACAGTAATTTTTACATTATGTTTAATCACATACTTTCCTGATAAAATTTTTCGGATGCTATTTTAGAGCAACTGTTTCGCTGCTGCAAGTCTCACCATATACACTGAAGAGCCAAGGAAACTGGTACACCATCCTAATATCGTGTAGGGCGCCCGCGAGCACGCAACAGTGGCGCAGCACGACAAGGCATGGACTCTACTAATGTCTGAAGTAGTGCAGGAGGAAACTGACACCATGAATCCCGCATGGCTGTCCATAAATCCGTAAGAGTACGAGAGGATGAAGATCTCTTCTGAACAGCACGTTGCAAGGCATCCCACATACGCTCAGTAATGCACACGTTTCGGGAGTTTGGTGCCAGCGGATGTGTTTAAACTCAGAAGAGTGTTCCCTGAGGCACTCTGTAGCAATTCTGTACTTGCGGGATGTCGCATTGTCCTGCTTGAATTGCCCAAGTCCGTCGGAAT
The DNA here is from genome assembly GCF_021461395.2 of Schistocerca americana. NCBI lineage: Eukaryota > Metazoa > Arthropoda > Insecta > Orthoptera > Acrididae > Schistocerca > Schistocerca americana. The sequence goes on from NC_060120.1 coordinate 752,447,918, forward strand.
GCACAATGGACAAGAATAGATGCAGGTGATCAGGCAGAATGCTTACGTACGTGTCACCTGTCAGAGTCGTATCTAGACGTATATCACTCCAACTGCGCACGCCCCACACCACTGCAGAGCCTCCACCATTTTGAAGAGTCCCGCGCTCACATGCAGGATCCATGGATTCATGAGGTTGTCTCCATACGTGTAAACGTCCATCGTCTTGATACAATTTGAAACGAGACTCGGCAAACCAAACAACATGTTTCTAATCATCAACAGTCCAATGTCGGTGTTGACGGGCGCAGGCGAGGCGTAAAGCTTTGTGTCGTGTAGTCATCAAGGCACACACAAGGTACACGGGCCTTCGGCTCCGAGAGCCCAAATCGATGATGTTTCGCTCAATGGTTCGCACTCTGACACTCATTGATGGCCCAGCATTGAAATCTGCAGCAATTTGCGGAAGGATTGAACTTCTGTCACGTTGAGCGATTCCCATGTGTCGCTGTTGGTCCCGTTCTTGCAGGATATTTTTCCGGGGGCAGCGATGTCAGAGATTTGATGTTTTAACGGATTCCTGATATTCGCGGTACATTCTTCCAATGGTCATATGGGAACCAGCCCACTTCATCGCTACCTCGGAGATGCTGTGTCCCTCACTCGTGCGCCGAGTATAACACCACGTTCAAAACCACTTAAATCTTGATAACCTGCCATTGTAGTAGCAGTAACCGATGTAACAACTGCGCCAGGCACTTATTGTCTTCTTACATATGCGTTGCCGACCGCAGCGCTGTATTCTGACTGTTTACGTGTCTCTGTACTTGGGTATGCATGCCTATACCATTTCCTTTGGTCCTCCAATGTATTAGTCAGTTCTGGGACACGTTTTCGCTGTAGGGAGTTGTTTTACAACTATTCAAGAAAAACATACAAGAGTGATTTTCAAACGCGTTTTTTTAATAACTCGAAAACCGTGACATCCAGCGAAAACATGTCCCAGTACAAAATTTAACTTAACTAAATTACCAACAAAAATGGCCTTTTAGTTTTTTGTGTAGGGCCAACAGTTTGCGCAGAGAGAGTGAGAAACACGAAAATCTCACACGTGCTCTATGAAGGTGTTGTGGATTGCATAAAACTTATCGGTAGGGGCAGCTGTATCACCCCCATGTATATACAGCTCAGCAAAACTTGAGGACATAACAGATAAACTAACGTAACACATTAACAACTCTCTGGAAATGAGTGAAAGTGTGAGAGCATGTTGCCAAAGGTCTCTGCCATGCAGAAAAAGCTGGACATTACATGGCGCGAGGGCTTTGTGACTATAGCGTCAAATGGGACTGGCACAATAACACGAGACTGTTGAAGGAACGGGAGAGGATAGCGTGTGTCAATCAGCGAGCAGTTATGGTGCGCTGTGGCGGTGTTCCTCACTACAAAATGGCCGACCGGCCGCTGTGGCCGAGCGGTTGTAGGAGCTTCAGTCCGGAACCGCGCTGCTGCTATGGTCGCAGGTTCGAATCCTGCCTCGGGCATGGATATGTGTGATATCCTTAGGTTAGTTAGGTTTAAGTAGTTCTAGGTTTAGGAGACTGATGACCTCAGATGTTAACTCCCATAGTGCTTAGAGCCATTTGAACTATTTGAACAAAATGGCCCGGAGACCACATGTGCATAACTTCACAAGCGTAAGAATAATCTAGAAATTGGAAGAAGGACAAAGTGCGTCTAGTGGAGTCTAGGAGTATGGTATTCCTGGCAGCATTATTTCAAGTGCACGGAGAGGATCCCGAACCACATTCAAAAATTGGCTCTGAGCACTATGGGACTTAACTTCTGAGGTCATCAGTCCCCTAGAACTTACAACTACTTAAAGCTAACTAACCTAAGGACATCACACACATCCATGCCCGAGACAGGATTCGAACCTGCGACCGTAGCGGTCGCGCGGTTCCAGACTGTAGCGCCTAGAACCGCTCGGCCAACCCGGCCGGCCGAACCACTTTCATTATTTCCAGAAGGAGAGAAGGTGGTCGACCACAGTCGGTCATGACTGCTACGTATTCAGCAGGCAATGGTGGACCCACATCGATTGGAGGGTGTAATAGCACCCGCATTTAACAGGACTGCAACGCCATCAAATCTCACGCTCCACAGTGGCAGAGTGAGTGCACGGGGGTGGTATCCTTGCCCGACGACCAGTGCGTTGTGTTCCGCTAACACGGGCACATCGGCGGCAGCTCTCGCGATGGAGCCAAGTGCTTAGGGACTGGACCAACAAGGACTGCGGCGCGCGCACTTCTCGGATGAGAAGAGATGCGTTCTGAGTGGTGACACTTGACGTACCTACATGTGGGGAGAGGTGGAAATAAGCAGTAAACCCAGGAAAATAATCGCATATGGGAATTTTTGCGGGTCTAAGAGTTATGGTGTGGGGGGGGGGGGGGGGGGAGGTATAATATTGCATGGACACACTGACCTACAAACCTTTGAACACGGTAAACTCGCCAGTCAACAATGTTCTGACACTGTACTCTTTCCCTGCGTGCCTCTTTTCAGAGATTCATTTGGCCCTGACTTCATATTTATCGAAGAGGATGCGCCATCGAAACGAACTGCACAGATAGTAGAGCACTTGTAACAAGAGGATTGTGGACGAATAGATTGGCCTGCCCGTTCCCCTGACTTAAATCCCATCGAGCACGTTGGAGAGATGTATTGCAGCACTCCCAAATGCACCAACCTCAACCACGCTGGTGGATTAATGGAATGACTTTTGTTATGTCCAGGGGACCACTACGAACTACTGTCATTCAATAAAAAGTGCTGCTGATGTTTAGTTTTCATAGAATGGATTGGTAGTCAAGGGCTCGTATTGTTAGCCAATAAACAGGCTGTATATTGTAATAATAAGGAGCTTTAATCCGGAACCGCGCTGCTACTACGGTCGCAGGTTCGAATCCTGCTTCGGGCATGGATGTGTGTGATGTCCTTAGATTTAAGTAGTTTTAAGTTTAGGGGACTGATGAGCTCAGATGTTAAGTTCCATAGTGCTTAGTCATTTGAACAATTTTTTGTATTTTTGGGCAGACATACACTTTTTAAATGGAACAATGCCTATTGTCATTAACAAACTAAAAGTAGGGTAAATGATAATGTCAGTGGTGTTTGTTGCAGGATTCTGAGATGTGTCGCTTAAGAGATACCAATTTGTAAAAAGATTCACACCGACAGTTTTGTTCCATTCAGCCTGCGTAGTTGCTAGGTACGATGTTGTTATGTTTGCATACAGTGTGTGCATATGTTCCTTGAGTGCATTGCGACTTGCTAGTCAGTTAGTGTATGACATTCCAAGCAGTAGATCATGATTGGCGGATGGGATTTACCAACGCAGAAAATTCCGACATGCTGATGGTGCATGGAGAGTGTAGGAAACAAGTAACGACAGAAAAGACGGAAATTAATGTTCTCGCTTTTGTTGCAGTTCATCCGCAAGTTAGCTCCCGCGCACTCGCACGAGGAAGTGTCAAGAGTCAGTCATTCTTCATCGACATCGATTCTATCCCTATCAGATCTCTTTCCATAAAGATCTGCATGGGAGCGATTATGAGACTCGTATTAACTTCCGTAAATGGGCCTTAAGACATGACATTGCAGACGTATCACGTATCTTGTTTAGTGATGAAGGAACATTTACCAGTCATGGCCACTAACCGCCGAAACATCCACTGATGGTCTGTTGACAATCCCCATTGACTCCGTCAGGTGGAACGTCAGCGTCATAGAACGTCAAAGTGTTGTGAAGGATAGTGAACCATCAGTCCGTAGACCCGCGTTCCATAGACGCAACACTGAACAAGCACATGTATCGCAGCCTCCTAACAGACCATCCTCCACGGATGCTAGGAGATGTTCCTCTTCAGTCTCGGAGGAACCTGTAGCACCAAAATGACGACTGATCGGCCCACAGTGCACGACGTACTATAACTTGTCATCATGAACCGTTTCCAAATCGTTAGATTGGACGCAAAAGACCCGTACCTTTCTGGTCCGTTCCGCAGATTTGTCCTCTGTAGACTATTTCTGTGGTGAAAGCTGAAAGATGCTTTTCTACAAAGACATACCTACTACACTCGATGACAGGCAACGACGTGTTGCGGCAGCCTACTCGGACATCTCCCTGAAATGCTAGCACGAGTGCAGCAGTCGTTCCATACCAGAATGGGAGTGTGTACTGCCGCCATGGATGGTCAGTTTGAACACAATCTATGAGGGTTAATTGTCTCGTTACTGGTCACAATCCATATAACCAATGTATGCACTTGTGTTGTTTCACGCATGCACAACATTTAATGCAGACGTCAATGCGAGATGCTTTTAATAGTTTCCTCAATGAAACATTGTCTCAAAATATGACAGAAAACCCAAAGAGATTCTGGTTGTATGTAAAGTACACCAGTGGCAAGAAATAGTCAATACCATCACTGCGCGATAGCGACGGAAATGTTACCGATGATGGTGCCACTAAAGCGGAGTTACTAAATACAGTTTTCCGTAATTCCTTCACGAAAGAAGATGAAGTAAATAATCCAGAATTCGAAACCAGAACAGCTGTTAGCATGAGTAACATAAAAGTAGATATCTTAGGTGTTGCGAATCAACTCAAATCACTTACGAAAAGCAAGTCTTTCGGTACAGATGGTATACTAATTATGTTCCTTTCAGAGTATGCAGACACATTAGCGCCTTTCTTAGCAATCATATACAACTGCTTACTTGACAAAAGGTCTGTTCTTAAAGGCTGGAAAGTAGCACAGGTCACACCAATATTCAAGAAAGGAAATAGGAGTAACCCATTGAATTACGGACCCCTATCACTGACCTCAATTTGCAGTAGGATTTTGGAGCGTATACTGTACTCGAACAATATGAATCACCTTGAAGAAAATGATTTGTTGATACACAACCAACACGGATTCAGAAAATAACGTTCGTGTGCAACACAGCTAGCTCTTTATTCCCACGAAGTAATGAGTGCTGTCAACAAGGGATCTCAGATCGATTCCATATTCCTAGATTTCCAGAAGGCTTTTGATACCGTTCCTCACAAGCGACTACTAATAAAATAGCGTGAATATGGAGTATCGTATCAGTTGTGTTACTGGATTCGTGATTTCCTCTCAGAGAGGTCACGGTTCGTAGTGATAGACGGTAAATCATCGAGTAGAGCAGAAGTGATATCTGGCGTTCCGCAAGGTACTGTCATAGGCCTTCTGCTGTTCCTGATTTACATAAATGATCTAGGTGATAATTTGAAACGCCTCCTTAGATTGTTTACAGATGATGCTGTAATTTTCCGTCTAGTAAAATCATCAGACGATCAATTCCAATTACAAAATGATCTAGAGAGAATTTCTGTATGGTGCGAAAAGTGGAAATTGGCACTAAACGAAGAAAAGTGTGAAGTCATCCACATGGACACTAAAAGAAATCCGATAAATTTTGAGTATACGATAAACCGCACAAATCTAAGGGCTGTAAATTCGACGAATACTTAGGAATTACAATTACGAGCAACTTAAATTGGAAAGACCACATAGATAATATTAGGGGTAAGGCGAAACAAAGACTGCGCTTTGTTGGCAGAACACTTAGAAGATGCGACAAACCCATTAAAGAGACAACCTACATTACAAATGGTTCAAATGGCTCTGAGCACTATGAGATTTAACATCTGAGGTCATAAGTCCCCTAGAACTTAGAACTACTTAAACCTAACTAACCTAAGGACATCACACGCATCCATGCCCGAGGCAGGATTCGAACCTGCGACCGTTGCGGTCGCGCTGTTCCAGACGGAAGCGCCTAGAACCGTTCGGCCACACCGGCTCGCACCTACATTACACTTGTCCATCCTCTGCTGGAATATTGCTGCGTGGTGTGGGATCCTTACCAGGTAGGATTGACGGAGGACATCGAAAAAGTGCAAAGAAGGGCAGCCCGTTTCGTGTTATCGCGCAACGGTTGTGAGAGTGTCACTGACATATTACGCGAATTTGGGTGGCAGTCACTGAAACAAAGGCGGTTTTCTTTGCGGCGAGATATATTTACGAAATTTCGATCACCATCTTTCTCTTCCGAATGCGAAATTATTTTGTTGAAATCCACCTACGTAGGGAGAAATGATCATCATAATAAAATAAGAGAAATCATAGCTCTAAAGGAAAGATTTGGGTATTCCTTTATCCCACGCGCCATTCGAGAGTGGAATGGTAGAGAAGTAGTTTGAATATGGTTCGATGAACCCTCTGCCAGGTACTTAAGTGTGAATCGCAGAGTAACCATGTAGATGTAGATGTAGATGTAGATGTTCTTTAGTTTATACAACAACAGGTATTTCACAGTGTCGGTGTGTGAAATTTTTAAAATACGATATCTCGTAAACGACTTGCGCTAGAATCCTGCAAAAAACACCAGTTACATTGAAATTTACCCCACTTTTAGTTTGTTAATGTCAATAAGCGTTGTTTCATTTAAATCAGTGTATTTTGGTACAAAAGATGCTTTCCCCAAGTATTATTGAAGTCTGCTGATTGGCAAACAATAAGAGCCCCTGAATACCAATATACTCTGTGAAAATCTCACATCAATAGCACTTTCCATTTGTTGGAGTTTTGACTGAGAGTGCAAGAGAAGACGCAGTGTGTTCCCTGGTATGTGACATCGGTACTGCGGAGTTATCGACGCCAGTAAGGGAGTGCACCACCGACAAAAATGAGCGTAATGAGGTCGTTAGAAATCTTTAAAAAGGCAACCAGTGATGACGACCTTAAAAACGTGCGCCCGCCTGTGGATCAAGCACGTGTTCCAGAGTCACGCAGCTTTTCTACGAAGCCCTAGAAAATTCATCGTCCACCACTTAATTTGCTGGAAAACGGATCAACTGTTCATAACGTGCTACATAGGCGGTTACGCCTTTTTGCGTACAAACTGCAGCAAAACTATTCTCGTCTGCGGCAAGCACTGGCATGATCTGTGATGGCCTCCATAGAAGCTGACATTGCATGTCTGAAAAAATGCGTGTTTCCACATGAAGCAACGTTCCACATTTCTAGGCATGTGGATCGTCACAATGTTAGGACTTTAGGCTCTGGAAATCCATACAACACACGTGAACACATCTGTGACAGCCCATAGCTTAATGTTTGGTGTGGTCTGATGCACGACAGGGTGATAGGCCAATTTTTCTTCGTAAAGAAAACTGTAACGGGAAATTTTTACCTGGACCTCATATCAATACACTCTATTTCCGAAATATTTGGGGTGCCATTCTTAAATAATTCACCTTGCGCTGAAGAAATAGCTACGTTCGTAATACAGACTATCCATAAAGTCCCGCCATCGTTTAAAAAAGTCGTTATGCTGACATTGGTTCTTGATTTATTGCAAACGTTTAGCAGCTCTCATTTTTTTTCCTTTGTCATTTGTTGGAATTTTGACTGAGAGTGCAGGAGAAGACGCAATGTGTTATTTGCTGTGTGGAATTCAAATCCGTGACATCGATACTGCGGAGTTATTTTTACCGTCCACATATCCCTGCATTACCAAACGGACGAGTCCTAGATGCCTCAGGATGTTTCCTGTCAACTGTTTTACTGAAATTGTGTCATTAATTTATTTTCTCCCAATTCGGTTCCTGCTGTAGTCGAAGGGCAGCAGCCGTTCATTATCTTCTAGCACGATGGTGCACCCTCACATTGGAGCCTGTAATATTGAGAAGTAGTTGGGTCGTGATGATCTCATTACTTAGACCCCGTGCTCTCCCGATGTCACCCCATTAGACTTTTGTTCATGGGATTACGCTAACGATTACGTGTACACAACACCAGTCAATGACATTGCTACCCTTCGTGCACGAATCAATGAAACTGATCATGCTTACCCGTTTGTTGGCAGAACTCGACTATTATTTTGATGTTCTACGAACGAGAATGAGGCACACATTGAAAATCTGGCTTAACAGAAAAGAAACAGTGAGAGCAGCTACGCGTTTTACAACCAACCATGATGTTCCTTCTCTAATCATCCAAAGTTCTGATATGTTGATATGATATTTGTATGAGTATCAAATCCTGCACATTTCATTGTTGTAGAAAATTTTACAGGTGAATCAGATCAGTTGCTTGACGTAGTCGCCATTTTCCTGGAGCAAAGCAAACGTAATCTGGTGACGCTATTTCAAACAAAAAAGAAAGGTATCTGAAGAGTAACGAAGGAAGGTATAGATACAGATGCGTAAAAGTAGATAAATAAATAGAGAGACTTTATTATATCCTCTGCATAACTACAGTAACCTACATAGACTTCAACTTTCTTGTGGTATTCAAACCTTGATCTTGAACTACAAATTTTTACCCTCCACATTTCCTTCCGCTGCCAAACTGACGAGATGCCTCAGGATGTTTCCCGTCAACCGATGTCTTCTCTTACTGAAACTGTGCCATAAATTTATTTTTTTCCAATTGGGTTCAGTAGCTTCCAATTAGTTACTGGATCTACCCACCTGATCTTCAAGATTCTTCGGTAGCACCACATTTCAGAAGCTTCTATCCACTTCTTTTGCGTACAGTTTATCGTAAAAGTTTTATTTTCGTACAAGGCTACACTCCAAACGCCCTAAGAAAATTCCTAACAAATTTATATTCAGTGACAAGAAATTTCTTTTTTTCGCAAATGCTCTTCTCGTCATTGCCGTATCCTTGCTCACCCTCCTGGTCAGTTATTTTGCTATCCAAGGAGCAAAACACATCTACTACTTTAAGCGTCTGATTAAGTAATCTAATTACATAAGATCACCTGATTTAATTCTACTACGTTCCATTACCGTGTACAATATTTAAAATGCTAAGAAAGACTGTAGTAACCGATGTTTCGGCCGTATTGCAGCAGCCTGCCTCAGGGCACGGAAAAGGCCCCTACAATGGGGCCGAAATTCTGTTCTTTTACAGTTTTTAGCATTTTAAATATATTGTAAGATAATGCGGCAGTATACCCAGAAAGATTTTAATGAGGTTAACAGCGAGCGCAGCTTTTAAATATCGTGAAGTTCGCTGGCAACAAGTAATTTTATTAGAGACTGAGGATGATCTGCAAAGAGAAATATAATATTTCTCGCAGCAATTGTAAAATTATGGCTTTTAAAGGGAAAGACGCAATAGTTTCTAAAATACTGCTAAACGGCCATGTTTCCAAACGAGTTTCCAATTTTAACGCATTAGTTTGCGACGTAAGCTCTCAGCTGCAAAATGAGATACAAAATCCATACATATAAGAGTTTATGTATGTGTATATACTCATACGTATTCATGTTTTTCAACTCCTAGTAAAGAGCTAGATCGATTTCAAGAAAACGTAATACATATATCACTCATCGTCTGGAAAGAACTACTGTGGGGGTAAGAAATACCTACCTGTAAAGCTCACGACGCCCAAATAGCCAGAATATATTCATCTAGTATTTGAGAACGAGACTGCTTACTGACTTGTAAAAAACTTTAAATTTAATTTCAAAGCTTTGAAAAAGTAGGTAAGTTTATCGCTTAAATTTTCGCTGTTCGCGAAATAAAACTGCCGCCTAAGACATGATGATATAATTTTTGATTTCTTTACTGATACCTCTATTCGCAACAAATTTTTCACACAATGTCCACGTGTATCACCGAATATACCTACAGAAATATCACTGTATGACACATAGTTCAGGAGATACGACCTCACAAACACAGAGATGCATGAAAATCTGTCGCATCGTACATGCAGTTTTGTTTATTACTTCTGTACTGCTAACTATACTCACAACAAATTTCCAGACGGTAGCCACATACATCACTGGATCTACCTGCAAACTCGTATCGTTGTACGACACAGAGCTGCGTGAAAACGAAACTGTGGAGCGAAATTCGCTAGAGGTTGGAGTTGAGGAGATAGAAATGGGGTTAGGCGGATAGAGGTGGGAGGAGGAGATGAAATGAGGGACGGAAGAGCAGGTGGATTGAGAGAGGGTGTAGGAGAAAATGGATGGAGAGAGAGCAGGAGGAGTGGATAAAGTGGATAGAGAGGGGGGAAGGAGGAACTGGACAGAGAGAAGAGGGAGGAGAGGGACTAAAAAAAGACTGGAATAAGTATATACCTGGGTAACGCCAGGTACACATACAGTAAAGTAAACAAATGTCAGATGATATTTGGTGGTATATACGTAATATTAAGAAGCAAAGTGGAGAAAGAAACAAAAAAAAATTCATCATCTACATCTGAGATTGGCCCTTTCGGTCCTTCAAAACTGATCAAGCCACATCTTCATTGGTCTTCCTAAAGATCTTATTCCTCTTGGTTAAATATTGTTTTAATGATTCTTCCATCTGGCATACGAATTATGTGTCCTTAACAGGTTTGTTTTATTGTGTTAATTATGTTTTGCGTATTTCTGTTGTTTGCCATTTAAGTTCATCCACGTATCTATGGAAGCTCATTTCACAAGCTTCTTTTCTCTTTTCGCCATTCTTCTTAAGTGTCCGCTTTTCGAATCCATGCAGCAGAGCTGTGTTCTTTCCCAACGTTCTGTTTATAGTTCCACATAAATAGGCGGTGTAAGTTATTTTGTATTGCATTATTTACCCCATATGTAATATTGCACACTAAATGCTTCTCTAGGATCTACTTATCAATCTCGATTTTAACGCACATGGTCTTGTGCCCTGAATTACCACTGATCTTGTCTTCTTAATGGTTCTGATTGTGTTCTCTAGTTTTGCTTAAATTAAAAACAGTTTCTTGGAGACCGTTTTCATTCTGCTTAACAGTTACTTGGTCATCAGCAAGAAGTAGTATCCTCAGTGTTAATTTTAAAATGTTTTGTTGTGTTTATTCAAGTTTTGGCTACATCGTCGATATATGTATAAAAACTTGTGGGTGAAAGGGGACATCCTTGTTTGACTCCTTGGTTTATTGTTTACTTCAACCATATTGCATCAGCTGCCCTATAGTTTTATTCGTATGTGGTTTATTTTTTGTAACGCCTTTCTGTAGTCAATGATGGCAAGAAAAGATGGTAAATTAGATTCACATTCTTTTACCATTAGTTATGACAGGCCGAAGATACGGTCCGAGTATGATCTTGCTTTGCGAAACGCTTGTTGGGCATCTGATAATGCAGTTTCAGCGTTTGGCGCACGTCGTTTTGATAAAATTCTAGCATATAATTTATAACATGCATTTAGAAGACTAATACCTGTTTAGGTCTGACTTTCATGTCTATTTCCTTTCTTATTTTGGCATTTATTGGCTACATCCCTCTTAATGTATATGGCCACTTTGCCAGAACATATTCATAAAGTCGAATATGCTTCTTTTCAACATTTTATGCGTATTACATCAGTCTTATATTGTCTTCTTGTTATTGCTAGACATTATTTCGTCCTGTAATCCCTCCAATGTTGTTAAGCTTACATACCTATTTGCTTCAGCCAGAACCCTCTGTGTATCTTGCACATCCGTCCAGAGTATTTTATAGTACAGTAACCAATTAGTTTCAGATATTGTATTTATTTCTAGATTGTCCTTATTTTATTTGTTCCAATGTTTCATTATTTTGTTTCCTTTGACTTGTCTTCCTCTTAAATCATGTTCAGTATCTGTGATATATTTTCTCAACAATGGTTCGTAACTTGCCTGATTTTCCGTTTCACTGGAGCTAGTTTTCTTTTATAATCTAATTAATGCTAACCATCCGGTGAATTTAACATTTTCAGTTAGGCCTGTTTCTTATCTTCAGTTGGGCTATGTATTTTATCATCCCAGTATCGCAGACCCCTTTTGAAAAATACTTCCTCGTGCCAAATGGTTCTGTTGGTGCTTAAATTAATGCTTCCTTTATGCTATTCCGTCTAGGCCTGTTGTGATTCTAGTCGTAGGCTATAGGAAAGGAACACGAAACGGATGTCCTATCATTGAAATGAAATTTATGAGAGACACGGAAGATTTCAGTCTCAGGAATCAGGTTCGACAGACTTCTGAACTAACTGGAAATTCGTTTAGAATAAGAATTAATAAGACAAAAGATTAAAGTAGCTAGAACATATCTACTGGACGCCAGAATGGAGAGTAACAACACAAGTAACGAACTACGCACTGCGAATCCAGAAAGACCACGGAATACATGGTTTGTGGTCGGAACAAACGAGGGGACTATTGCTTGAAGTGAGAAGAAGCAGAAGAAGAAAAAGGTAAGCTGTCTTATACTAACACGCCTTCGTGTGCGAATGGCAACACTTAAAAATCTATTTATACCTTGCCAAGTTCCTAACTTGTGTGGGGCTTGTTGTGTCCTGCCCAGCCGTCTAATATAGGGTGCCTAGGAAACCTGCTTTGTCGGAACGCTAGACAACAATTCATTTTCTTATTTGGAATCAAGAGTCTTCTGACTGGTTCTATGCAGGCCACAACGAATTCCTCTTATGTGCCAATCTGTGTTTTTCTTGGTTAGGATGTGGTCCCATTATCGTGCTTAAGTTAAAGCTTAATGTGGGAGGATATGAATACATATTACAGATTTTTTGTCCTACATACGGGAGAGGAACTGTTCGGGGACGATGACGAATGTATCGGCATGGCATCGCCCCTATCGTGAAGCAGTATCTGTGAGGCGATAGTTTGTCGACAACAACATTGTTGAAATGGACTGACCCGTCCCGAGTCCCGACTTGAACCCAATGGAACACCGTTGGATTGAGTTAGAAAGTCGACTTCGCTCCAGACCCCAGCATCCATATCACTACCATCTCGGTTCTTGAGGAAGAATGGGCCGTCAGTCCTCCACAGACATTTAGACAGCTCACTGAAAGTGTCCCCAGCGTAGTTCAAGCCGTTATAAAGCCGAAGGGTGGACACACCCCACATTAATGGCCACTAATAGCTATCCGGATACTTTTGATCAGACAGAGTCTGCACATTCTGTTTGAAGACAACATTGCCTTTCCGTCAAGTACCTGTTAGAAGTGCTTCGTTAATCGAATGCTCCTCCTACCGTAACTGCAGTTCCATCAAGGTAGGCGCCCATAATGCGTCTGCCACACAATTTGATAATTCGTGTCGAACGTTAGCAGAGGGTGTTTGGCACGAATTACCAATCTGTGCAGCGGACGCATCATAGGAACCTCACTTGAAGAAAAAAATTTATGTTGCTTACGGCATTCACGAAGCACACCTAATACTTATCTGAGGATGGTAATACTTTATCTCGCAATTGAAGGTACCAGGTGGCCTACGCAAGACGCCCTCTGTAGTTTTATATTTCCTGCATACGTTAATGCAAGAAGGGCTGCCTCGTCACTGCTGTCCGGAGGGGAAGTGCTACAGGCGACCTCTGTCGAGCTGTGCCAGCAACTGCGTGTGTTTTTCTCCTGATCCCGCTCTTGTAAGTTCACGTGGCCGTCTGTTGGCAGTTAAAGCCAGATCTTACAGAAAAACAGGTAACAACTGCAATGCACTCCAGTGATGACTACACCGATATGATACTAATCTATGGTGAGAGGCACAGCAGTGCAGCTGAGGCACAAAGGCTGTATTCACAATATTTCGAACGCGACGTCTATCTTCTGCGCATGTTTTTAAGTACAGAGATGCGTTTAAGAACCGGGGGAGCTTTTCACATCAATGTGTCGTGGAAAGGCCAATCCGCGACGCACCCGATATTGCCCAGAACGTTATTGAGTATTCTTGAGCACATCCCACGCACGGTAAGCTAGCTGAAAAGAAAATAATGGTACGTACAACGCAGTATAAACGAAAGTGTTATCGTGCTATTGCATTTGTGTTTCAGTATTATTTGTACCAATAGTAATGACAATAATAATAATAATAATAATAGGGTCATTATTATTAATATCGTGGAAGTCATTAGATCTCGCCCGTTAATATCTTCTCGAAGAAATCCAGTTAACTGTGAGGCACTGGTTTCAGCACCATGGTACACCACCCCATTATTGTAGAGGGTTTACGAAATATCTTAACAGTGTGTGCCCCGAACGATGGATAGACTGCGGTGGCTGCATTCGATGGCTGCGAGATCGCCTGACTTAACGCTCTTTGATTTTTTTTATGGGATTATATCAAAATCAGGGTTTACGAAAGGGAATCGAAAAATGCAGATGTGTTAAAAGAAAGAATACATCATGCTTGCACTTCATTAACTTCACTGTACTTTATAGCAATCAAAGATACAATAGCATTTACGTAATACTACCAACTGTGAAGCACGAATTGGTGCATTATGTGTTGTTAATAAATTAGCTGTCGTGTGTTGATATGCCTTGAAACAGATAATTAATATGGTTCAAATGGCTCTGGGCACTATGGGACTTAACATCTGAGGTCATTAGTCCCCTAGAACTCAGAACTACTTAAACCTAACTAACCAAGGACATGACACACATCCATGCCCGAGGCATGATTCGAACCTGCGACCGTAGCAGTCACGCGGTTCCGGACTGAAGCGCCTAGAGCCGGTCGTCCACCACGGTCGGCGATAATTAATATGCTCTGGCTCTTGTGCGTATTGTATTGGTCAGGTCAATCATTCTTCTACAGAGACAAGTATCTCGAGCTCAAGAATCGAAGCTGGCACCCCTCCTTTACCAAGCAAGTTTTCTAGCGATGAGTTATAGGACGAATTATAGCTGTAAAGTTTTTGTTTTCAATCGCTGGTCTTACTTTTGACAGTGTCTTCTCTCTGTCGGTGTAGAGTCCCCTTCACTGTTCTGCTTAGTCATACCTTTCGGCGTGCTTGGTAACCGGGATCAACAAACGCCTACGGAGGACGGCGTTCGTGGGTCATATGATACACACAGGAGATAAAAGCCAAAATAAAATAAAAAATACAGCTGCAGGGAAACTGACTTTGACTAACCAGAGACTGCACGTTATGCGTATAGATTGATAGTCTGACACTTTACCTCGCCACCATCAATTATCCGTGTCAAGAAGTATTACGCGTATAATTTTTTATGTGATATGTTCCTCACTACCAGCTACGTAAAGCTCTAATGTAGTGATTAAGAATGGAACAGCACGTAGCGATTCTACTTGCGTCGCAAACTAAGCGGCTTCTTGACCAATGATAAACGCAATTAGCGGAGTTCCTCTGATGGTCGGAGCGTTTCTGCCTGTAGAAAAGCGTGCTTAAGCCCTCGACGTCTGTTGAACTACTGTGGGAACTGGATTCCTCGGGAGCACGCGTAAAAAGAGGCGGCCGCGTTTCCGGCAGGGATGTTTTAAATTCCGCGGTGCTCAGGCATCCAGAGTCATAAGAGCGGCCACAGGCGCGGAGTCTGTGCGGGCGCCGTGCGCCGTGCGCCGCCTCGTTAGCGCGAGCCGGCCGGCGCCTTTTTGCGGCTGCGGCTGACTGCGGGCAGCGGCAGGCGGGCGGCGCGCCGCGCACTGCGCGCACTGTGTTTGGATTCACTTAGCGCCGCCTGCAAAACCGGCCGCCGGCCTGAGTTATGACCAGCTAAGCGCCGCTTCTTGCGCTCTGCGACAATGCGGCAGACCGTACCACGCTCCGCGATGCAGATTTGGCCCGCTCGGCGACCACTGTGGATTCCAAGGGAGGTGAGAGGGTACTCGCAGCAAAGTGACCCAACGTCTTAATGTTTTCTTTATACTTGTAGGGTAATCGATACTGCGACGAAGGTCTTTTCGCAAAAGGATTTTGCAATAATTTTTTTTATTTATTCAATACTTTTGCCGGACAAATTTCAGGCGTTTCTGTCCATCGTCTGCTACTGGCTAACGAAGGACAGACCATTTTTGTAACGTAACGTCTGTCAATATTAATAATACAATGAAACAGTACAAACATTATCAAATCTCACAACATGCTAACACCATTCGAAGTCAGTGGGTATTAACAGCGTCATCTGCTCAGACTTTTGTTATAGCCTACTGGGGAAACATAAAACGAATAACCAATTCAAACCCACAACGAAGAGTCGAAACAAAAAAACCAGTAAGGACTAACATCTTAAAATTATAAACTGAACCTTGTTCTTAAGTATGAAAAGCGTGCGACAGACGCAATAATTGAAGTATAGACACTGACACACCACTGAAGAAATTATCAGAATGGGAGAATGGGATGGAAAACGGTAAAAACGATGTACATGTACAAACAAACAAAAAATGACAGAAAAATTGGATGATTTATTCAAGAGGAAGGGCTTCAAAAAACTGAGCAAGTCAATAGCGCGTTGGTCCGCCTCTGGTCCTTTTTCAAGCTTGGAACGGATTGATGGCGTGGTTGGATGTCCTCCTGAGGGATGTAGTACCAAAGTCGGTCCAGTTACGCTTTAGATCCTCAAAATCCCGAGCTGGTTGGAGCGCTCCTCCCATAATTCTACAAACATTCTGAATTAGGGAGAGATCTGGTGATCTTGCTGGCCAAGGTACGCTTTGGCAAGCACTAAGACAAGCAAAAAACTCTCGCTGTATGCCAGAGAGCATTATGTTGCTTAAATGTAAGGCTAGGATGGCTCGCCATGAAGGGCAACAAAATGGGGCGTAGAATATCGTTGTCGAACCGCTGTGCTGCAACGGCGCCTCGGATGATAACCAAAGTAGTCCTGCTATGAAAAGAAATGCCACCCCAGACCATCACTCCTGGTTGTCGGACCGTATGGTGCGCTGTCATTGGGGCTCACTCCGAAGCGGGACTCGACACTATAGGCAATTCTGCTCCGGTGATCGAGATTCCAGACATGTCTGGAGACGCCCTGTACCACCGTGGGATACCAATCTGACAGCCAGGAGTGATGGTCTGGGGTGCTATTTGATTTCATAGCAGGACAGCTTTTGTTGCCATCTTCGTCATCTACAGCACAGCCGAACGTCGACGATATTCTACACCCAGTTTTGTTGCCCTTCACAGCAAGCCATCCTGGGCTTATATTTCAGCAAGATAATGCCTGCCACAATTAAGTTGTAATCTGAAGAGGTTCAAAAATCAGCCAACCAATTGCAAAACAGAGGTTTGTTAGCACTTGACCTAGGTTTCGATATTTTTAATAATATCTTCTTCAGGAGTGGGCCTTTTTACATCACATGATGATACATCATATTTTTAAAAATATCGAAACCTAGATCAAGGGCTAATAAACCTTTGTTCTGCAATTGGTTGGCTGATTTTTCAACTTTTCAGATTCACACAGTTGCTCTTTCGCAGTCATGTTTAAGATTTTAAGTTGTAATCATTTATCTGTCTGTACAGGCAAATCACATCTACCCATCTCTAGCCCATTCGGGTAAGTCCTTGTGGTGTGTCATGTTTTTCTCTTAGAGTGTACTTATTAAAGTTTCAGACATTTCCACCCATCATCCGCTCATCCCTCTCCTGTTAGGATTTCTAGTGTGTCGCTCATGGTACTCGCTCATACCACTGTGCAAAAATTTGCGACTGCACGAATTATTTCCTAATTTCGAGCTTTTTTGATCTTTGCTGACTGGCCTTATTAAGCCACTGGCTTAGTCGGGAACTTACAATACGTTATGGAAAGAGTATCTTCATTGAACATGGTGATTAACTGAAAACATTTAAGATTACTTATACATGACACTTCCATCAAATTTAGTACCGCGTGTTGATCGAGGCCATTCAGCTTCTTTCGATACAGCCGCTCATTCAAAGGGCGGAGACTTCTCAGAGTGTACAATTATTTTTAGGTATTTACCGTAAGACTATTAGTCATATAACCAGGCTAATTTGTGTATAGGAAACATTCAGATTTAGGTTAATTAACAAGCTGAATACCGAACCACCTTCACTTCCGGTGTACAACTCCCTGTATGTCGGTATAGGAAACAACCTTCAACAAAACGTACAGAAAGTAAAAATAACTGTCGCTTACATTACCGCTCATTTATTTCAATACACCCAATAGATGACATCTAGTTCTCTGTAGAGAAGATCTAATACCGTGGGTACGGTTGAGGAAGCAAAGGAATAGTACAACAGTTGTACACATGTCATTATTTTTGTTTGTGGTCATCGACATACAATAGTAAGACTGAAGGCGGCATGTACCATTCTGATGTATTTGTTTACTATTTGCCGACGGATGCCGCATTTGGTGCACCTGTGTTGTTCCCTGTAGTGATGTGATGTCCGCAGTGAACGGCAAGAATTGCTACGACACATAACATGTAGTTCCTGCACGTCAGTTCCTTCGTGACATTGAAGTGTGCACATGGCTAGTATGGCTCCACGAGTGGAGATATCCATAGAAAAACTTGCTGCAATTGTAGCACTTAGCCAAGCAGATTTTTCTATTCGCCAAATTGCTAAACCGTGTAGTGTGTCTGTAGGGGGAGTGCAATACACCGTTGAGCTTGACACAGAGGTCAAGCAAAGATGATGCTAAAGAACTGTTATCAAAATATCGGAACTAAATAGAACAAGATCTCATAAATTATAGTAAGAGAAAGCATCGCGATACGTAAAAATGAAAAATAATCTGTGAGGAAATGATAGTGCTGCTAACAGGCATCTTTCGAGTTTTATTTATAAATTTTATACCAAAGATGCGCATCTAAAAAAAGCTATGCTTGTGTAGAGATGAAATAACTCCCTCATAATATTAGAATATGTCGCCGACTATTTATGCTTTGTTACTGCGCTAAATTTTCAATGTTAAACCAAACTGCGCGTGTACTCATTCTCTCTCTCTCTTATACGAGATGACGTATTTTGAGACTATTCATTTACTGCTGTACATAAATATTTCTCCAGATCTCTAGAACGATTTTGCAAATTATCGTTATTTGTACGCATTCATGAGACGAAGGACAGCATTAGCGTGTGGTACAATATGCTTAGTGGCGGAGCTGACACACCACATTGCACAAAAGAAATCTTAGTGACGAAAATTGTTGGATGTCCTTTTATGACAATCACGACAGCAAGCTTCCCGCTTTCGGCTGGCATTCGCGAGGTTTCGCCGGTACAGATAAGTAAGACAGGAGGTAGATAATGGAGGATTTCATGAATATTATAATATCTGAGAAATATAAAGAAAACTGCCAGAAATACGGGGGACGGACAGTGAATGAGTGTTCCGAGCACTCAAAAGCGGCTTTCAGTGTTGGTGTACCGAAAATTAATGCAAATTGCGCCTCAGCACGCCAAAAGACGAGCGCAGGAGCTGCGAAAGATGTGGGACAACAAAGCCACAGCTTTTAAAACGCGGCGCGTCAAGGAAGAAATCTGATTCGAAACGTTTCCTTCGCGTAAAAAGTTCCTTCGGCGCGTAAAGTGCTTAGGCAAATATCTTGAATTTGTTAATCCTTTCACTGAGAAATTTCGCGTCAGTCCCCTTTACTTCACACGGAGACGGAAATCAGCCCCCTTTCACAAATAAATTAAAATAAACATCGGAAAAATATTTCATCAATAAGTAAGCAGAGTAAAACATGAATGGAAAATTTTTGTTACTCGTTATTTATGAAACGCCTGCGGTAGTTTATGAACGAAGTGGCAGGAATAAAGGGGTATTTCCCGAACCCTCCAGGTGGGATGTACTGCTTTACAAGAAAATATTTACGCATAATTCTAGTTACATTCACCGAACATTTATGTTAAGAAAGTTGCTCCATCTGTTTATTCCGTCTTAGAAAGTCATGTTTCGTGTTATCTCCGTGCTGTGACGCAGGCGAGCTGTTGTGTGGAATGATATTAGAATAGGTACATAATTCAACGAGATAGTGTGGCAGGTGCAAGGTGTACATTTGGAGAACTGTAGGCAGTTTCATGTATGCAACTTGACTACAGTAAACGAACACTGTGGTGTTCGTGAATATGCCCAGGTAGCTTAGCGCGTTACGCACTTGCTTTCCAGGCAGGGAAGTGAGGCAGACCCGAACAATCCGCATGGAGGATTACCGGGCGTTCTTTTGGTAGACCGGCCAGCCTAGGTGTGGTTTTTAAACGATTTCCCACGTTGTTGGGAAAGCATTAAGTGAGCGCTGCGCGACTTACATAACCCAGGGACCTGCCTGCTGGACACTGTCCTCTACCGCATGACCGTAAAGCTGAGGAGAATCGGACTGAGTTTTCTCTTTTAAGTCGCCAGAAGACCGCAAAAATGACACATCCAAATAAGAGGCAGCGGAGTAGAAAATCAAGTTAAATCACTTAACAGAGGAAAGGCGAAGGGCCTGATAGGATCTCTATACGAGTCTACACAAAGTATGCAAAAGAACTTACACCTCCTCTAGTAGTAGTCTACGGTATGTCGCTGGAGGGAAAATGCGCAGCTCACTCCCGTTTTCAAAAAGGATCCTCGTACAGGCAAGTTTTAAGAAAGGGTCCTCGTACAGGCATGCATCGCTGACGTCAGTCTGTTTTAGAATTTTGGAACTCTTCTGTAGGAATCAGCATAGACACAGCACGGAATGTGTGAACCAGCACATTCTGTTTATATGCGAGACACACAAGGCAACAAATAATGACGTCCAACTTGATGCCGTGATCATCAACTTGCGGAAGGCGTTTGATAAAATTCCACACTGCCGCCTAATGAATGAAACACGAGCGTAAGGAATATCAGGCCAGCTTTGTGACTGAAGAGTTCCTAGCAGATAGATCACAATATGTCATTCTTAACAGAGGGAAATCTTCAGATGTCAAAGTTAGTTCGAGTGTACCACAAGGGATTCTTACAGGATCTCTACAGTTCACAATACAGTTCACAGTACACAATACACAGTACAGTTCACATTAAGCTGCCCCTACCTATGGGTCTTATGCAATCCACAACGCCTGCAAATACCGTGTGCAAATTTTCATATTCTCTCGCTTGCTATGCGCAGCCTGTTGGTCCTACAGAAAGAATTAATTGGACCTTTTTGTAGAAAATTTAACGTAGTTGAGTGTAGTAGCGGCACATGTTTTCTCTAGAGGCCATGGTATTCGAAACTACAAAAGGGACCCTCAAAGGCATTTTTCTTAAATAACTCGAAAACTGTGGCATCTAGCGAAAACGTGTCCCAGTAGAAAATTTAGCTACATTAAAATTTCTCCAAAAATGTCGCGTTCAGTTTTTCTGTAAGACAATAGTTTGAGTGTAGAAGCGAGACAACATGAAAATCTCACGTGTGGTTCTTGAAGGCGTAGCGGGTTGCATAAAATCTGTAGGTAGGAGCAGCTGAATTAACCTGTATGTCAACGACGTAGTGGATCACGAAGGAAGTTCCATGATGTTCTTTGCGGTTGGTGATTTGTATAGAGAAGTCCAACATTTCAGAAATGTAGCGGAATATTGGAAACGTACAGAGGAGCAACGCCTGGTGCAGGGATTCTCCACACAGAGAAATGCGACGTATTGTGCATAAATAGGCGGAAATTGAACGATTGTATGATTGCTTAATAATCACTGGCAGTACTGTCGTCAAGCGCTTTAAAGTGGTACTGCCTCGAGAAACTAATGGTAGGAAACGCAATTGTCAGATTAAGATCATTGGGACGACCCTCAGGAAGTGTAGCCCACCCACAGAGGAGGCAGCTTTCAATATCCTCTTCAATCTGGGATCCTTGCTAGACAAGATTAATAGATGAAAGTGAGAGGCGCATTTAATCACAGATATGTTTAGTGTCACTGACAAGGGAACCTCCCCATCGCACCCCCGTCAGATTTAGTTATAAGTTGGCACAGTGGATAGGCGTTCATTGACGTCTCTGTTCACTGTAATAAGTTTAGTGTCTGTGTTTTGCGACCGCACCGCAAAACTGTGCGATTACTAGACGAAAGGACGTGCCTCTCCAATGGGAACCGAAAACATTTGATCGCAAGGTCATAGGTCAACCGATTCCTCCGCAGGAAATTCTATACGACACTTACACTTGGCGAACGGGTAAAAAGATTCTTCTACCTTTTGCGATGTAGGTTTTCTTGTGGATGTGATAATCACTGCCAAAAAAGTGATGAAAACATAAGAGTTTGTCACATAAACTGCAACAAATGAATGCAACAGTTTCACAGTCGCACAGTTTTCCCTGTGCTCTGTCAAAACATATGTTTTTAACGTTTTCAAATCTTTCCGTGTGTAAACCGTCAAATCCTGCATATGTCCAAGCAAATCTGAACATGTCCTGGAATTTTGGAGAGCGAAGTTGATTATGTGTGAGTGCCTGAACTTTGATAATTGACACAGGATCACGTAAACAATACTGGTCTGTGTACCTGTGCAGCTTCGCAAAATAATTGCCTGAAAATAAACAGTTAAACTTGAGGGAAGACTTGAACCAAGGACCTCGGTTTCCGCAGTTGCTCACGCTAACCGCGGGACCACGGCGCACCTCAGCTTACCACTGGACTCGCATTCGGGAGGACGACGGTTCAATCCCGTCTCAGGCCATCCTGATTTAGGTTTTCCGTGATTTCCCTAAATCGTTTCAGGCAAATGCCGGGATGGTTCCTTTGAAAGGGCACGGCCGGCTTCCTTCCCAATCCTTCCTGAACCCGAGCTTGCGCTTCGTCTCTAATGACCTCGTTGTCGACGGGACGCTAAACACTAACCACCACCACCTCAGCTTACACCGTCCTTGATGTTGCCTATCTTGCGCATGGACTACTCAGTTTGTATATTTTGCTTATTTTTTTCATTGTTCCACACAACTTCTTCCGGTTTTCTCGAGTGATCTGTGTTCAGTTTTTTCAAGGTCTATCCATTGTGCTAACTTATAACTAAATCTGAGGGGGGTGCGATGGGGAGGTTCCCTTGTGAGATGCTGAACCAACTCCTGTGGCAAGACGCCTACGTTCCTGGACGTTAAGAAGTATTTTACTTCCTCCTGCGTATATTTCATGAAAGGAACATGGAAGCAAAATGAGAGAGATTTGAACCTGTACGGAGGTTTAGCAGCAGTCGCTCTTCGCTCCCCCCATTCGCTCTTAGAAAAAGCGACAGCGGTACACATGTATTTCGACAGGCACGGCAGGGTGGCTTTTGTTGTATAGATGTAGATGTAGATGTGACTGTCGCCAACACAAGCTGTCGCGTGTGCCACTTCTCATGAATGGTGCGTCCCTCATGGCGTACGGAATGCCGGCAGCCCGTGCTGCCCTGTTGTGCCGTGTAGAGGTGTCCGCTGGGGTCAGCACGGCAGCAGCAGCCTGTAGACACGGGCAGCACGCGTCACGCGTGCACACACGAGCACGCAGAGGTCGATACGCGGCCGCTCGCACTCAGGGCTCCCCAGACTCTTGAAATATTACGCAACCGCCCCCACCACCACACGCCACCCCCACCGCACACGCCACCCCCGCGTCTGGCCTCCCTATGTTCCGGTCACCGTCGACCGCCCACACAATCTTTAACCAAATTCTCGGGCGCTAACCGCGCTCTTGCTGAACTGTGCCGTACCGAAATTTTGATAATTCCCTCCGCGGAAGCACTCCATGCTGTAAAAATACAGTACAAGGAGGGAAGCAAGACAAGAATGAGATACGCTGCTTAACATGCTACCAACATGCCAAAATCCAGTAGAAGGTGCAGGGAGCTGCCTCATTTTATTAGTTTTAACATCTGTATTTAAAAAAAGGATAACAAAAACTGTTCACTGTATGAAGTGTCAGGCAATTATGCCTCAAAAGACTATTAGCGACAACATTCGCAACCTAATATGTGCCTAAACGCCTCGCATAAATATGGGTTTCATACCTCTGGTTCTTTCGCTGATAGGAAGGTGGGGTTAAAAAAGGATAGGAAGGTAGGCTAAAAAAAGTTGAAGTGTGTGTGAATTCCTAGGGGACCAAACTACTGAGGTCATCGTTCCCTAGACTTACACTCTACTTAAACTAACTTATGTTAGCAACAAAACACACACACACACACACATACACACACACACACACATGCCTGAGGGAGGACTCGAACCTCCGGCGGGAGGGGCCGCGCAAGCCGTGACATGGCGCGCCTAAAAGCTCGGCCACTCCGCGCGGCTCCTTGGGCTAGGGACCATCTGTATACCCAACAGAAGGATCGTCTTAGTGTCACTATCCTACAGTACACGGCGAAACTGTGAATATTACACATTTCCTCCTGTTTACGCAAATGGAGCAAATCAACTGGTTCTTTTTGCATGTGCGCCTTAAGGAGCTTATGGAGGCACCATCAGTCATTGAGTGGTTCCTTAACAAACCCCCAAAAAGCGGTTTTGGCTATCTTTTCGTAGCAAGATCGAGCCGCGAATTCCAAGACGGTTACGCACAGAAAATGTTTGTAATTTTTACCATGTGTTCCTAACGTTCAGTTCTTGGAGGATATTGAAATTTTTTATATACATTTAGCCGTTTCCGAGATGCAGTGGTTAGAAGTTACCCTGTTTGTGCACGAAAAATACGCAAATAAAATTCGGTGCGAGGGGAAAACGTAATTTATAAAGTGACGTAGCAGGGAGAAATATCCTGTAAAGTGTCTCTATTATCATCAGAATGGTTCTGGAAACCCCACGATGTAGCACTGAATCACATAAATGACATATCAAAATTTTGCTGACCGTAGAGTTCATTTCATATGTCGCGTAGTGACAATGCCACAATGGAAGTACTCTCCTATCGGAGCACAAAAAAGGCAAATACACCCTGTTTAAATGACTATGACTTGAAAGTGTGGTATTAGCTGCCTCATCCAACCTTCCTCAGTACCTCTAAAAATCTTCTCAAAAGTTTTGGTATGTGAACATACCGCGCTTTTTTATATTGAATGAGAACGAAACAGTGGCAATGGTAAAGAGATGAAAAAGCAATAAATACTGGACGACAGTAGACAGTGGTTATGGTACAGAAAGAGAGGAGACAATGGCAGTGTAAAGAAAGAAGGGACACACTGGCAGTGGAACACAGCTAACAGAGAGAACGGTGGTAGGAAAAGAGTGAAGGGTATGGTGCCTGTGGGAGAGAAATATAAAGAAGGAGGAAATATAAGTGGTTGAAATCCAATGATAATGAGAGGTAGAGTCTATGATAATGACAACGAGCAGTAGAGAATTGTAGTTGCAGTGAGATGAAACAGCAGCAGCGAAAAAGAATGAATGAATAATAGCAGTAAATGAGAGAAAGAGTCACACTAACAGTGACAAAAGACAGTAGTAGCAGAACAGAATGAAGGAAACTGTGGCTGTGAGACACAAAGAGATAATGACAGTGAGTATGGGTGAATGAGTGAGTGAGAATGGGCAGGTGGTAGTGGATGGATATGAGCGACTTACAGCGATGGGCTGGTGGGTATGAAGGAGTTATACACTCCTGGAAATGGAAAAAAGAACACATTGACACGGGTGTGTCAGACCCACCATACTTGCTCCGGACACTGCGAGAGGGCTGTACAAGCAATGATCACACGCACGGCACAGCGGACACACCAGGAACCGCGGTGTTGGCCGTCGAATGGCGCTAGCTGCGCAGCATTTGTGCACCGCCGCCGTCAGTGTCAGCCAGTTTGCCGTGGCATACGGAGCTCCATCGCAGTCTTTAACACTGGTAGCATGCCGCGACAGCGTGGACGTGAACCGTATGTGCAGTTGACGGACTTTGAGCGAGGGCGTATAGTGGGCATGCGGGAGGCCGGGTGGACGTACCGCCGAATTGCTCAATACGTGGGGCGTGAGGTCTCCACAGTACATCGATGTTGTCGCCAGTGGTCGGCGGAAGGTGCACGTGCCCGTCGACCTGGGACCGGACCGCAGCGACGCACGGATGCACGCCAAGACCGTAGGATCCTACGCAGTGCCGTAGGGGACCGCACCGCCACTTCCCAGCAAATTAGGGACACTGTTGCTCCTTGGGTATCGGCGAGGACCATTCGCAACCGTCTCCATGAAGCTGGGCTACGGTCCCGCACACCGTTAGGCCGTCTTCCGCTCACGCCCCAACATCGTGCAGCCCGCCTCCAGTGGTGTCGCGACAGGCGTGAATGGAGGGACGAATGGAGACGTGTCGTCTTCAGCGATGAGAGTCGCTTCTGCCTTGGTGCCAATGATGGTCGTATGCGTGTTTGGCGCCGTGCAGGTGAGCGCCACAATCAGGACTGCATACGACCGAGGCACACAGGGCCAACACCCGGCATCATGGTGTGGGGAGCGATCTCCTACACTGGCCGTACACCACTGGTGATCGTCGAGGGGACACTGAATAGTGCACGGTACATCCAAACCGTCATCGAACCCATCGTTCTACCATTCCTAGACCGGCAAGGGAACTTGCTGTTCCAACAGGACAATGCACGTCCGCATGTATCCCGTGCCACCCACCGTGCTCTAGAAGGTGTAAGTCAACTACCCTGGCCAGCAAGATCTCCGGATCTGTCCCCCGTTGAGCATGTTTGGGACTGGATGAAGCGTCGTCTCACGCGGTCTGCACGTCCAGCACGAACGCTGGTCCAAGTGAGGCGCCAGGTGGAAATGGCATGGCAAGCCGTTCCACAGGACTACATCCAGCATCTCTACGATCGTCTCCATGGGAGAATAGCAGCCTGCATTGCTGCGAAAGGTGGATATACACTGTACTAGTGCCGACATTGTGCATGCTCTGTTGCCTGTGTCTATGTGCCTGTGGTTCTGTCAGTGTGATCATGTGATGTATCTGACCCCAGGAATGTGTCAATAAAGTTTCCCCTTCCTGGGAGAATGAATTCACGGTGTTCTTATTTCAATTTCCAGGAGTGTAGTTAGCGGAGCTTGTGGGAGTGAGAGCTGAGTTGCTTGTTAAAAATAACTCGAATATGTTCACATAGCAAAATGTTTCAGAAAATGTTAAAGGTGCTGAGGAAGGAAAAATGAGACAGGTGGTATTCCTCTTTTAAACAGAAGCATGCTAGCCTTTTTTGTGCGCCCATAGAAGTGTTCCTCCGCTGACTCATGTTATGGTTGAAGCTACATATTTGCTTTCAAATTGATCAATTTCTTCTTTAACACACATACGTGTCGATATGTAGTGGCTTCACTTTATTTTCTTAATAGCACTTACTGATGTTCGTGTGGCTGTCTCCAATAAAGCTGGTAATTTGCTACACATTTTCGTCTGCAGTTTTTGTCATTTCCATGTTGTCATGCCTGTATGCAGTCTGTACTTGCTAAGAGGAATTATTCATCGTGGAACATGGAATATATCGTAGGTGACAAAGAGCGTGTTAGCCAGTGCAGTTTACATAGGGGCCTGACAAACCTGAAAAAAAAAATGTGTTTATTAAAGGAGAAACTAATCAAGTCAGAGCACCATTACTATGTGCCTTGTTTAAAAGTGATTAAATTAATAAATAAAATGATTGTAATTCGTTAAAAAACAAGCCTGAGTTTGCAATATTGTCCAAAAACTTTGTATCAAGGTAGTTTTACTGTTATTGTTATTGCGATCCATGTTACTACTAGTATGTGTGTATTTTGTGTGTGTGTGTGTGTGTCTGTTGATATACTTCGATTTTCAAAATCCCCCATAGATAGAACTCAGGAAGTGTGAAACCTATATATCGTGGTGGGTACTCAGCAGCTCCTCTTTGACCGATACACTGTCCAGGTAGGTTGTCATCCAAGTAGGCTGCGAATCCCTGTGGAAGTGAGGCGGTGCGCAATCGTGGTGTAGGTAAAATCATCTTTCATTTCCAAACACCTCTCGGACAGCAGTCAAAATTGATGTTTGCAGCGTATGAAGATACACCTCGGTACCTACAAAGACGAATGAGCCAATCAAACCATGCGATGACAGACCATACCACACATTAACAGTCGGTAGATTAACATGTTGGTCCACGTAAACGTGAGGATTTTCAGGGGTCCAGTATACGCAGTTGTGGCGGTTTACAGTGCCATTCAGTTTGAATAACGCCTCTTCAGACCAGATAACCATCCGTGAAAACCGTTCATCCTCGGGAAACATGCTTTCGAGCCGCTCGCAGTATTTCACCCTTAGAGACGAGCCGTCCTCTTTCATAGCCTGCAGCGAGCTTGGAATGTACGTTTCCACTTCGCAGCCTTCAGACTACGATACCGCGCAAAACTGCGATGAACGTCATGTTGTTCCAAAGATATTAACTATCAAAGAGTGACTACATTTTTTTTAGACCCCTGTGTACATTCAGTTTTAGCACTAAGAATTCCGTGGTCTGAGATGGGCTACTTCTCAATGCAGTGCATGCACGACAGGAAGAGCTATGACGAAAGCTGTTGTACTTAGCAGTAAATAATTGTGCGTGATGCTACGAAGACGAGAAAGCTGGTGGACACTATAGTTTTACAGAACATGAAGATGTAGCCTAATGTGTGAACGCCACTGATGATTTCTCCTTTGAGATTCCCTAGGAGCAACGGTTTTATACCACGTTCCTCGTAATGCTCCAGGTGTACTGCTCGTCCACTCAACAGTGACAAAACAGTGAAGGTGTTTTCCGACAGTGCGCAGTACTTGCACAGCGCGTAGGGCGCCAACGCTTTACATAGGAGTCAGAGGCCAGGTGGTTCTGGATGAGCCCAATGCGTCGTGCGCTGCATTCTAATGACTGATGCCGAAAACGGTGGAAGAGTATCCATAATCATTACATAAAACAGAGAAAAGAAGTAGATATCACAGGGTCTGCTGCAACAAAGAAGAGAGCTAGATCCTGGACAGGTTGATGCTTCTAGATGGTGAGGAAGATGAAAGGAGCAATTTTTGAAATGTTATACCGCACACTGAAAATAAGGAAAATTGCCTTAACGTGCCGACGGAACCCAATAATGGTCTTTTCATCAAGTCTGACGGTAACTGTCCACGGGCAACTGAATGTCGACCGGTTTCCCCCGAGTCCCAGAAAACATTTAAACTGACTCCTTCAGCCTTATGGCTCCAACCAAAAAGAGGAAGAAAAGTGACGCCCTTATGAAGTACTTAGATGAGAACGAAGAAGAGAGATTTCACTTTAAAAAATGTCTGGAAGAGCAGTCGAAATCACCACTACAACAGGATGAAATAGGTATGTTCTTCAAAACCCCGTCTATGACCGAGAGAAAATTTTGTCCAGATCCTGTTGCAAAGACTAAAATTGGAGTTTTCCTCATCGCCACACGGATATAAGGGTTAAAAATAACATTGTAAATGTGGTTCTATTTCACCATCTGTAAATTGTGAATAATGAAGCTCATTCGTTCCCGCAGCACTCGTCAGCACCGTTCTACAGATCCACCATTGACACGCCCACACCTCTTAGTGTAGTTACTGAAACAAATGACATTGTCAGTGAAGCACTCTGTTTTTCACTAAATGACCTTACTGATGAGTAGTACTAATCCAACAAATTAAGTGTAAAATATACAGAGAAAGACTGTTTTGTACACTGATCAGCCTGAACATTATGAC
Source organism: Schistocerca americana (assembly GCF_021461395.2). Lineage (NCBI taxonomy): Eukaryota > Metazoa > Arthropoda > Insecta > Orthoptera > Acrididae > Schistocerca > Schistocerca americana. Next base: position 752,477,335 of record NC_060120.1, read on the forward strand.
CACCGACTTAATAGTCGGTAAGCCTACTTTTGGCGCTGGTAATAGCGGCGAAGAAATGAGGCCTTGGTAGGTTGCTGGAGGGAGTTGTTATCACATCTGTACACATGTCACCTAATTCCCGAAAATTCCGGGGAGGGGGGCGATGAGCTCTGACGCCATGTTGAATCACATCGCAGACAGGTTCGATGGGTTTCAAATCTGGTGAGATGCGGAGCCACCACGACAATTGGTAATCACCACTGAATTACACCACTGAATTACACTCCTGGTCTTGTGACATGCGCATTATCTTCCTGAAAAATACCACTGCAGTCAGAAAACATGATCGCCATGAAGGGGTGTACTTGGTCTGCGACCAGTGCACGACACTCCTTGGCCATCATGATGCTTTGCACAAGCTTCACTGGACCCAGAGGCGCCGCACCCTTGTCTCCGTCCCGCAGACGGATTCGCGTTCTCCCATCGGCTTGATCTAAAAGTATCGAGATTCATCAGACCATGCAACGCTCTGCCACTGCGCCACGTCCAGTGCCGATGGTCACGTTCCCATTTCAGTCGTAGTTGCCGATGTCGTGGTGTTAATATGGGCACATGCATGGGTCGTCGGCTGCGGAGGTCCATCGTAGGAGTATTCGATGTATTGTATATTCAGATACGCTTGTACTCTGCCCAGCATTGAAGTGTGATGTTAGTTCCGCCACATTTCGCTCTTCTATTTTAGCAGTCCGCCCAGCCTACGCCGTCCGACATCTGTCATGAGGGATGGCAGCCCAACCTCACGACGTCTGGACATGGTTTCACCTTGGTTTTTCCACGTGTTGAAGACATTCACCACAGCACTCCTCGAACACCCGACAAGTCGTGCAGTTTCCGAAATGCTCGTGCCGAGCCTCCGGGCCATCACAATTTGCCCTCGGTCGAACTCAGATAGATCGTGCGCCTTCCCAGTTATACACACGGACAGCACACTCACTAGTACTACGCGCACCTTAAATGCGTGTGGGTAGAAGTCAGTCCTTTCCAGGCAACGCTGCTATCACCTGGAAGGGTTTTTATCGACAGTAGGTCGGTCGTAACAGTATTCTGGCTGATCAATGTATAATGTTTATAGTTCATTAGAAATCTCACTGTAATCTACGAAAATTGGTTTGTGGTTATACCGCACACTGAATATATGGCAAACTGCCTTAACGTGTCGGCGGAATCCAATAATGATCTTAGACTTTTTTTTTTTACAGACTTGTAAACCGTTTAATTTTTCATTGAATTTCGTGCAACTAATTAAAAAATTTTCGTAACAACTATAAGAAAATAGCTTTCACAGAATGTGCTTCGCACGCATGTTGACTGACTAGTTAAGGCGCTTGCAGGTTCATTTTCTGGGGAAACACAAATGCTTTCCTACCGACGCAAAACGCCGTGTCCTATTCGCGCAACGCAGAATTCCTGCTCCTAGGAAAACCCAGCCGCCATAACGAGCACACTTAAAGGGCAGTTGTGGGTCGCTTGCATAGAGTGCGTATGTTGGATAAAGTGAAGTTGGCAGGTGACGCAGGCGATTCTTCTGTCCCGATTGACACGGTCGGTAAACGTTGCGTGTGTGGCGTAAAGATTTTTGCGACTGCCAGGACACCCAGTGCGAGGGATGCAGTGCCTCAACACTAATAAGACACTTTTGGGCAAGTTCGAGAGAGAGGTCGCTAGTTGCCTACCAGAGCAATAAGTAGACTACACCTCTGATGTGGGCGACGCTTTTGAGAGAATCAACGGCTCTGCTGTCGACAGCATAAACTTCTATACACCTAAGAGAAGTAATAACGATCGTCCTGCTCCATCACTACTTCCGGATATCTTCGCTAAGTGAGAGGATACCCATCAACAAAGACTGGAAACGAAACGAAGTGCTAACATACTGCGATTTTAGATAAATGCAGAGCTCGTCGAGTATCGAAATGGACGATGGCTGGATAAGCTCACTGGGATGCTACCGGACGCTTCAACGTGCGACAAAGTGCGCTACTTCACAGAAACACTCCCAAGTTTTACACCCCTACAGACCTCACATAGAAAAATATACATCTCACAGGACCTGGCGGTCATCCTTGCTGACATCTTTAAGGCGAGCTTCCAGCCTTTTGACTAACCGAGAGATGTTCAGCACAATCAAAAAGTGGAAGAGAGGATCTCCATTTATCTCGCCTCTACAAAAGGAGAGGAAGAAGATTCACAAAAATGCCGCTAAACTTCAATTCAGGCACCAGAGGATTGGTCAAGAACAAAGCATCTGGCCACGACGACAACCAAGGTGCTGAAGGAACTGCCACGATAAGCGGACCACACCACTGCCGCAGTCTACAACAGTATCATCTGCAGTAATCAGTATCCACGTCGAAGTATCCTGAACTTGGAACACTTCTTCAAGAAACAAACGAGCTTGTAGTTGGTCCTCTATATTTAAGAACACAATGAATCCAAGACGAACTGTCTTCGTTGACCGTCACAAACAAGTAACCAACTTCGTAACTATTTCCTAACAAGGAAATAAGTCCACAACTAAACCCAAGTCATTGGAATATCAGTTTCGTTTGAGAAGACGACACAAGAAAGCTTCTACAGTCAGAGTTCGTTCTTCACTAGTTTCACTGCCAAATGTTGAGCGGAGCACACTGGAAAGGACTAACACTTGAGTTACGACTGTGCGAGTTTATAGTTCCTACAGTCATGGCAAGTGACTCTACCAGAATACCAACCGGCCCGCGAACACGTTTCTGAGGTTCCGGCGGTGAACGCGGCGTGCGGTCGAGCTGGTGCTGGATCCGGAGAAGACTACTTCCCTTGTCTGGCTGAGTCGTAACTGTCGTTATCGGCTTGACCCTAAATACCCGTAAGGCGGACGTGTACTTCCTTCTGATTGGCTGCACATGACATTGGATGCAGAAAAAGGTTCGTGGCAGGAGTGACCTCTTTTGCTGATTTACATGCCCTCTGCCCCGGTGTACGCGAAGGGCCTCTGCAAGTCTCGCTGCGAATGGCGGAGCCTCGTGTAGTCGCAGGGGCTCAGCTGACGACCAGAAAGATGGCGGTGTGTTGGCTTGTGCCGTCCGCCCTTCACCCCCTTTGAGACACGTCACACGTACGTGGAAGAAAGCAAATATCGTGGCAACCAAACTCAGGTAATCACGGCGCAGAACAGAAGACTCACATGCCAATAAACGTTCCCGCTCTTGAGTCTTCGAGAGAATCTTCTTCAACACACTACAGCAGCGACTACGACAGTAGATTACATTTCAAGAGCAATTCGGATATCGAAAAGGACAATTTACAACTATTTCCCGGAGTAGAAGCAGTAAGGAACAGTGTGGAGCAATATTTCTGGAGGTATCAAGTGTGTAAGTCAGCGTCTGGTAGAAGGGACTTGTTTACAAGCAGTTCGTTGGCTTTTTTGCACTTCAGACGTTGTTGTTGTTGTGGTCTTCAGTCCAGAGATTGGTCTGATGCAGCTCTCCATGCTACTCTATCCTGTGCATGCTTCTTCATCTCCCAGTACCTACTGCAACCTACATCCTTCTGAATCTGTTTAGTGTATTCATGTATTGGTCTCCCTCTACTATTTTTACCCTCCACGCTGCTCTCCAATACTAAATCAGTGATCCCTTGATGCCTCAGAATATGTCCTACCAACCGATTTCTTCTTCTAGTCAAGTTATGCCCACAAACTCCTCTTCTCCCCAATTCTATTCAATACCTCCTCATTAATTATGTGATCTACCCATCTAATCTTCAGCATTCTTCTGTAGCACCACATTTCGAAAGCTTCTATTCTCTTTTTGTCTGAACTATTTATCGTCCACGTTTCACTTCCATACATGGCTACACTCCACACAAATACTTTCAGAAACGACTTCCTGATACTTAAATCTATATTCGATGTTAAATTTCTCTTCTTCAGAAACGCTTTCCTTGCCATTGCCAGTCTAAATTTCATATCCTCTCTACTTCGACCATCAGCAGTTATTTTGCTCCCCAAATAGCAAAACTCATTTACTACTTTAAGCGTCTCATTTCCTAATCTAATCCCTCAGCATCACCCGATTTGATTCGACTGCATTCCATTATCCCCCTTTCAAGACACTGTCCATTCGTTCAGCTGCACTTCCAGGTTCTTTGCTGCCTCTGACAGAATTACAATGTCATCGGCGAGCCTCAAACTTTTTATTTCTTCTCCATGGATTTTAATTCCTACTCCGAATTTTTCTTTTGTTTCCTTAATTGCTTGCTCAATATACAGATTGAATAACATCGGGGATAGTCTACAACTCTGTCTCACTCCGTTCCCAACCATTGCTTCCCTTTCATGCCCCTCTACTCTTATAACTGTCATCTGGTTTCTGTACAAATTGTAAATAGCCTTTCGCTCCCTGTATTTTACCACTGTCACCTTCAAAATTTGAAAGAGAGTATTCCAGTCAACACTGTCAAAAGCTTTCTCTAAGTCTATAAATGTTAGAAACGTTATGCGTTTGAAATCCTACCTAGAAAACCGGGCGTTAGTTGTCGGAGTCGCCAACGCAACTTCAAGCTAACGACCAAAATGGGGCGAGGATCCACAGAGGCCAGTCCTTGGCCCGACACTTTTATTCTACGTACACCTGAGACCTAACGCGATGTCAGAACACTGTGACCTGTCTCCGCCGATGATAGGGCGATCATAACCAGAAGCGGATAGCCTTAAGCACTACATCGGCAACTGGGAGATGGCTGTCAAACTCTGAAAAAATACGCATCACAGTGGATGATAGGCTTTAAAGCCGCCAAATGTCAGGCTAAGGTAATTATCAGGAGCCACAGACCAGATATCTTGTAAGACCAGCTCTTTAGCGAACCTATTCAAGGGCCAGCTCAGTGGAAATATGTTAGAATCACCACTGACACGTCACTTAACTTAGCAACAACAAGTTCATGTCAGAAGGGGAATATTAGAGTAGCTGGGGACGCTATACTCAATGATCGAGGTCTGAACTCTGAGTGAACTGCGGCCTTACTATCTATAATATTTGAAGAAATTCATGTTCTCACAATAGGCTTAGTGTATAATCCTTTTTTGACGACTAGTTTGTTAGGGTGTGCCATTTTCAAGTTGACGTACAGACACATCATAATAAATACATATTGGTAGTAGGACAGGTTAAGAGGTAAAACGTTAACAGTTGTGTCTGTGAAGAAAAGTTACATTCTGTACTGCTGTCTGTTCCCACGTCGTATAACAACACAGGTGTGTCAGAGTGGTGCGACATACATGAATACGTCCACAATTGCAAATGTTCATCAGGCCTGTTATGGATATGCTAGGGTTATAGTGAATAATGCTTTATTGACGCGGCTGAGACGCGCATGCAGAGATTTCAAACTTTGCAAAACAAGGCAATGAAGAGGATTATGTCGTGGCCAACTTCCCACCACACTCTTTACAAGAAGCCGACGAGGAGCTGGAGGCCCTCCAGAGATTCAAGAAGACCGCTGAGGAATTCTACAGACAGATAAGAGGGTCCACAGGCCCACTTATGCAGCACCTAACTATGAAGGTCGGCTGCAGGAAACGCTAAAAGGGGACAGCGGTCGGCGCTATTAAATAGTATGGTCATACCAGAACACAGTAGTAACAAAAACCTAATGACATACAAATAAAGTCTCCTTATACTGTTTGTAACTGACCTTAGCAGTAAATGCCTTAAGGTAAACACCATCACCTTTTAACAAAGGTACAGGTTGGCAGTTGAGTTCATTCCATGGATGCCAACACGACGACTCTTACGGATGGATTATCCATGACTACTTACCGGATCTCTACGACTCTGATGAGCTGGATATTTGGATTCTCATTTCAGTTCTGGACTTTGGCTGTGAACCAGACGTGGATCATTGACTGGTATTGCAAGTCCAATCTGTATTTTTACGTCTATCAGAGACGGAAATGTGCAAGGATGAATTTCTCTATGAAGCCATAATTGTTGAAATATGAAACTGTGTTCATGGTGATGCGGTACTAACGTGGATAAAACTTACAGTTTAATCAGAATTTCGATATAGTTGAGATATGAAAGGTGCTAATGACGAGAAAGTGAATATCGGTGAACTCTAAAACTCGGCTGCTTTTTATTTAAGTGTGGTTACATTAATAAATACGACTCTGAGACTGATTATAATTCGGACTTACTATAATTCCTTTGTTTAAAAGTGAGTCTGAGTTGAAACAGTGTCGTAGTTATATCCACTTGCTTGTAAACATTGCGAATGATGGAAGCTTTTAGAGCATTCATAAACGTTGCGTTCTGCAATACGGTAAGAATACGTGGAAAGTACTGTCGGTGAAGTATTGCTCGACAAAGCAAACTGCAGTCCAGGATCGAGCTGCAGCATCTTCGTATTTACGTCCGGGAAAGTCCGGTACTGCTGAAAGTGGAGCAGTGTGATGTGCTGCTCGGGCAGTCGATCATGCAAGAGACTGCTAAATTTCTGCAAGATAACGAACAAAATTAAATCTTTTTTAATTACTTTTGAATGCATTATGGGAACAGCAGTGATCAATGTCTTGTAAATAATTACTATTAAAAACAGTCTTGATCACGATTTATTTTACAAGGTGACCGGTTTCGACCACTACTGTGGTCATCTTCAGACCATTGAGTAGGAACCCCTTTCTGTTGGAGAATCACATTCTCCAACAGAAAGGGGTTCCTACTCAATGGTCTGAAGATGACCACAGTAGTGGTCGAAACCGGTCACGTTGTAAAATAAATCGTGATCAAGACTGTTTTTAATAGTAATTATAAATCTTTTTTGATTTACTGCCAAGACACTTCGCTACTGGTATCGGGAATCAACTTCAGTGGCGATATCTTTGTAGACACCTACTGTCGCAGTCGCAAATCGTCGTTTTTTAATATTCCCCAAGTGAATGGCGAATGTTTGCATTAGTCTGATCCTGAAACAAAATCGTTACATCATTCGTCTGGAATCTTTATCGAAAACCGCGGGGAACATAAATTACAGTATTTCATAGGCGACTAGTTAAAATGGATTGAGAAATACATCCTTCGCTGCATTAACGCAGTAAATTTAGTCTCGCAAATTTCCCACCGAGTTAGGTAAATGCAAACTTGGTTCATGCGTAATGAAACGTGCCGACGCACAACAATATGCAAATTTATTTAACTGGTAAGCAAGCACAGAGCTTTCAGGATATCCTCCGAGGAGCATGAGAATGAGCTGAACCGAGGAAGCAGCGTTAGAATCACGGTGACCTACTGAAGACAGAGGAAGACGAGGGAGGGAGGCGTACAGCTGTGCGTCCTACTGTGTGAGGTGTTGAGACGCCATATCGTCCGATTACTTCTGCGTGGGCACTAGTCCTTCGATCAAATCAAAAAAGAAATCATTTACACCAGGATATTTAGTATTTATACCAAACGGCGTGGTGGAAGTGTTATCTTTCTTTCAAGTAACATAGTCGAAAAGAATAACTAGTATACTGAAAATAAAAGAACGATTACAAAAACATTCCAATACATATGTCAGCTGTTTTCATTTTACTGATAGACAGGACGGGCAAATGATGCTGTAATGTATGACCTCCCTGGCTTTAGTCTTTCCTGACTTTCTTCTTCATAAATGAAAAACACAGTGTTGTGTATATTCTACTGGATTAATTTACTATGGTGATCGATGTTAGGCCTACATCGCCATCACCAGCGGAAAAACCACTTAACAGTTACATTGATTCTGTAGAACATACACAATATTGTGTTTTTCATCTGCAGTTGTTTTGTTCTAGCAAGAAGCGACGGGAGACTCAGTTAATCTATCTCTTTTTCGATTGAGGCCCCAAACTGCCGCAATTAGAAGTGTGAAGACTAAACATTCAACTCGAATTACTAACGACCCGTAAATGGAAGTGAATTACACTTTATTTTATTCAGTAACGTTCCTCAAGAATGCATCAGAAGATTTGTCTCGGCCTGAACAGAGCAAATAACATTGAAGACAATAGAAACTGACGCCTGTAGTAACACTGTAAGGAAAACTGTGCTGGGACTTCCGTAGTCACCTGAACACTGGTACCGAGGTAGACGAAAAAAATGGAAGTTGTTACCCTAACGCTACATGAAGGTTGCACTCCAGTTCACTTGTGATCATCGTGGATTAGGTGTCGCCGTGTTCCTCCATATTACTTCGCAAGATGGAGGAGATGATGCTCTCCTTTCATTAATGGAGCACTACTTTACCTTTTTCTTAAAAATTCATATCTTTCATATCTGCCTCATATAAAATGCCGAATGTAAGATCGAAATCCAGCACAGGATCACCCCAAGTCGCTAGTCCACGCGGTTTGGCGTTACCTTCCTCCGTGGTGAGCTGTATCCTGTGGATGACTATGTCGAGTCTTTGTTCAAAGCAGTGCTCTGTTTGTGTTTTTCAGAACACAGAAAGGAAATACAGGTGACGAATCTTACAGCTCTTGGATGTCATCCTCGGTAATATTCCTATCGAAAGGACAAAACATAATCAAATATGTTGCCTATACTCACTCAACGAGGCACAAATGTTTGGGATTAGCTAACAATATGTCCGGTAGTGCTAACAAACTGCATGAGTGTTGATTGCTACCCTTCACACGTTGTTCTAACATATTCGAGTACATCGGGTGATTTAGCGGGCCAGTACAGGTTCGAACAGATGCTTGATTGTTCGTAAAACAAGGAACATGCGTGCAGCCCTATGACTGTTAGAATTCTTGGAGGACGAGAATGTCAACGTCATATCAACACTATCTGATCAAAAGTATCCGGACACCTCCAAAAACGAACGGTGAAATTGTGCTGCCACCAACTGCCAGATACTCCGTATCAGCGACCTCAGTAGTCATAGGACATCGTGAGAGAGCAGAATGGGGCGCTACACGGAACTCACTGACTTCGAAAGTGGTCACGTGATTGGGGGTCACTTGTGTCATACGCGAGATTTCTACACTCTGAAACATCCCTAGGTCCACTGTTTCCGATGTGATAGTGAAGTGGAAACGTGATGGGACACGGACAGCATAAAAGCGTACAGACCGACCTCGTCTGTTGACTGACAGAAACCGCCGACGGTTGAAGAAGGTTGTAATGTGTAATAGGCAGACATCTATCCACACAATTACACAGGAATTCCAAACTGTATAAGGATCTACTGCAAGTACTATGACAGTTAGGCGGGAGGTGAGAAAACTTGGATTTCATGGCAGATCAACTGCTCATAAGCCACATATCACGTCGGTAAATGCCAAACGACGCCTCGCTTGGTGTAAGGAGTGTAAACATTGGACGATCGAACAACGGAAAAACGCTGTGTGGAGTGACGAATCACAGTACACAATGTGGCGATCCGATGACAGGATGTGGGTATGGCGAATGCCCGTTGAGCGTCATCTGCCAGCGCGTGTAGTGCCAACAGTAAAATTCGGACGTGGTGGTCTTGTAGTGTGGTCGTGTTTTTCATGGGGGGGGGGGGGGGGGGGGGTTGCACCCCTTGTTGTTTTGCGTGGCACTATCACAACACTGGAATACATTCATGTTTTAAGCGCCTTCTTGCTTCCCACTGTTGAAGATCAATTCGGGGATGGTTATTGCATCTTTCAACACGATCGAGCACATGTTCATAAGGCGCGGCCTGTGGCGGAGTGGCTACACGACAGTAGCATCCCTGTAATGGACTGGTCTGCACATAGTCCTGACCTGAATCCTATAGAACACCTTTGGGATGTTATGGAACGCCGACTTCGTGCCAGGCCTCACTGACCGACACCTCTCAGTGCAGCACCTCGTGAAGAATGGGCTGCCATTCCCCGAGAAACCTTCCAGCACTGATTGAACGTGTGCCTGCGAGAGTGGAAGCTGTCATCAAGGTCAACGTGGGTCAACACCAGTTTGATGCATTGCATCATGTGGTCCGGGGCAAAAGCATGAGTCTAGCACCATACTGCACGCCATCAGCTACAGCTGAGTATCTGTGTTGTGTGGCCTATTGAAGACTCGCGCCTTTGTGTGCCGCGGTAAGAAATAGCCTACTGCAATGTACCCGATTGTGTATGAACCTTGCATTCAGTCGCAGTGTTTGGAAAAAGTTAGAGATGGATCTGCATTGAATGGCAGCAGCAATTCTCCAGTCCCTGTCTGTTAGCATCACTTTTACGACTACTGTTCTTACACACTGTAACGTGCCTGCCATTGGTATACCATTCCCTGTAGACACATTGACAATTCGCTTTGACACACTAACAAATCGCACTTCACTCAAGTGACGTACGGGCACGTCCAAACACGATAGCTCCGTGCTGCAATTACCGAATGGCACATGCACACCACTTCAACTGCCATGGATTACACCAGCGGTGGAGTGCAACAAGACCACCTAATACCAGTTATACACCACACACAACGTTTCAAAGCGAACAGAGTGCTGTTTGAGCGGGGTGACTAAAATTTTGTCCTGTGAGTTAATATGTACACTATAAGACAAAAAAAATGGCAAATTCAGAAAATGCTGGATGATTTATCCAAGAGAAAGAGCTTCACAAATTGAGCAAGCCTATAACACGTTGGTCCACCTCTGGCTCCTACGCAAGTAGTTATTCGTCTCTGAATTGTTTGACAGTGATGTTGGATGTTTTCCTGAGGGACATCATGCCAGATTCTGTCCAATTGGCGCGTTACATCGTCAAAATATCGAGCTGGTTAGAGGGCCCAGCAAATAATACTCCAAGAACAGGGAGAGATTCGGCGAACTTACTGGCCCAGCAGCAGAAACTCCGTAATGCTCCGAACGTTCTCGACTTGGGAGTGATCTGACAATCATGCTGGGTAAGACAGGATTTTACAAGGACGGAGACAAGCAATAGAAACTCAAGCCCTGTGAGGGGGGAGGGGGGGAGGGGCATTATCCTTCTGAAATGTTGGTCCGGGATGACATGCCATGAAGGATAACAAAACGGCGTCTAGAAAATAGTCGACGTGGCGCTGCGCTGTAAGAGTGTCACCGATGAAGCCAAAGGGGTCCTGCAATAGTGACAACCTAGACCATCACTCCCGGTAATTGGGCCGTATGACGGACGATAGGTTAGTATCCCACCGCTGTCTGGACGGTTCCAGACATTTTTTCGCTGATCATTGTTGCTGATTTCGAAACAGATCATCACAGAAGACAATTCTACTCCACTCAACGAGATTGCAGGCCGAGTGTGCGCGACACCACTGCTAACGGGATTGTTGGCGCAAGGGGCGCAGTGAGCTCATCACCCCTTCTGTGAGCCGCCTATTCATGGTCGTTGTGGTAACTGTAACACCGGTTGCACCTAGTATCGATGATAATGATGAGTTCGGGGTTCTGAACGCCTCTCTGACAATTGCTTGGCCCTCACGTTCTGTCGTCAGTCTAGACCGACCGCTTACATCTGTGTTCGGCCGTAGTTCACCCATTCTCGCCAGTATCGTCGAATACTGCCATCGCTCCTATTAAAATGTATAGCGATTCGCCGGTTACTCCGAACGGCTTTCTTGAACCCCATTACACGTCCTGTCTCAGATGCTGACATCTGCGTATATTGTTCACGTGTCTCTCTGTGAGGAATAGTTACTGTCAACAGAGCATGGTAAATATAATTAACATTTAAAATAATAGGGGACGAAATTCTACTTTATTATTTAAGTTTCTCAGATTCATAAAAAGAGCCACAAAGAAAACTTAACATTCCATCTTACAAATTCATAATTTAAAACCAATAATATAAATAACTGTTTTAACCAATAATATTCACTTATATCAATCGTATCACCGCGGCTGATGGCACGAATTTTACCGATACTAAATCAGCTGTTAAGTCCAAGATCACTTGATAATTAAATCAAGTTACTGCAATAAGAACATTTAGTTTTAACAACACCTGCATGTAATGCGAAGAAAATTATACTGTCTTAGCATGTTTTGTAGAATTGATTTTTCATATTATAGTTTACTAGTAATATAAGTGATTTATGGAATATTAAATTAAATTGGATAAAGTAGATTTAATTTGTTGTACCTTTTGTATCAGGGTTTATCAGAATTTTAGTATTTATTTTCCTTTTCTCGATTTAGATTGATTTACAAATAACTTATAGTTAATGTATTATATTTATTGTTAAGTTATTTGTAGAAATCAAATGATGATAGTTTCCTAAGATATCTAGTTTCTTAAGAGAAAATGTAATTTTTTAAAGTTAATATTTTTATACTTAATTTTTCTGGAATGAAGTTCGAAAATACTTAATGTTCTAGTATCGACATGTACCCTGTTTATTATCCTTGCCAGGTGCTCGCTCAATCGGCACTCCAACGTCAGACATTCATCCATTGGGCGCCAAAGTTCACAGTTTTGCACTTTATATGATGCTCGTATGAATATCAGTTTGTGACTAGTTTGCATAACTCCATAGTGGGTCGTCGTCTTTTTTTTTATCTTAGAGTGTATGAACGTCATAACATCTGAGGAGGGATGTGTTACTGACTACTCTATATTGTGTCTGTTGGAATTGAAAAACTAGAAGCTAATAGCTAATAAATTTAAGATAGATAGATACAAAGAGAGCGAGCGAGCGAGCGAGAGAGAGAGAGAGAGAGAGAGAGAGAGTGAGAGAGAAAGGGGGGGGGGGAGAAAGCGAAAGCGAGAGCGAGAGCTTGTAACGACAGCGTGTAGATGTCAACAAAGGTAATCTAACAACCAAAGTATAAGAAATTAAACAAACACCAGCCTGCGAACGCTCAGGTTGTTTTAAGAAATATTATTTTAAATTTTTTAAAGTAGGTTTTATTTGTTGTACCTTCAGTATCTGGGTTTATCAAAAAATGTTTTTCAGGACCTAATAGATTTCTGCTCTTTCCGGAAACTAGCTTGCCCTCTAAGAGTTGAAAATACGGGCGGAGACATGTTCAGTTCCTTGTTTCTACAGTGTTCGATGTATCTCGGTCTGTTAGACGTGTCGTCAGTCAATGTGTAAATGAATCAATGTGTACGTGAATTAAGCTTACAACTTCCGTGCCGAAGTGTTATAATAAGTATACAGGCATTGGTCAAAAATATAGAAACACAGTGAGACATACGTGCTTGAACGCAGCTGCTTGTCAAGTCTGCAGGTTGCGCTGATCTGTTTGACGACGGACGGCACCTGTGAAACGTCTTCAGTAAGTTGCAAATGTCAGTAGTGGTCAGACAGTGTCTGTCTTGTTGTGAGTGCATTACGTTGGAGGCAAGTGAAATTGTTGGTGCTGGTATGGTGGAGGGGGGGGGGGGGGTGCCGCAATCAAGGTAGCCAAAGTATCTTGTGCTTCAAGAGGCACATATCGAAGATTTATTCTGCATACAAGGAAAGTCAAATCACGTCGCGGACGGAAGTGTGTGCCGAGTGATCGTGGCAGACGGTCATTGAAGAGGGTTGTAACGAAAAATAGGAAGACGACGGTTGCAAAAGCCATGTTGAAGAGAATGTCGCACTCGCGAACCCTGTCAGTACCAGAAACAATACAGAGGGAACGCCATATGCAGGGATTTGCAGGACAAGGTGGAATACCAAAACCACATATCAGTGATGCAAATGCCTGTAACAGGAAAATGTGGTGCCGAAGCCATAAAACCTGGACTATGTAGACTGGAGGAAAATCAATTGGTAGGATGTGTCTGTATCACACTATTTCCATCTTCTAGCTGAGTTTATCGTTCCAGAAGTGAAACACGTCGGGGGTTCGGTGATGATTTGGGCAGTCATATCGTGGTATTCCATGGGCACGATGGTTACTCTGCAATGTCGCATTACAGCCAAAGATTTTGTGACTATTTTGGCCTATCAGGTCCATCTCATGATACAATGATGCTGTCTTCTAAGTTGAGAGGACCCCTGTTCACACGTCTCGGATCGTGCAGGGCTGGTTTTGTGGAATGAGAACGAACTGACGGGTCTCCCCTACCCACCACAGTCACCAGATCTCAACATTATTGAGCCTTTGTGGTATTCTTTGCAGAGAAAGGTACTTGATATCTATCCATCTCCATCATCTTTACCTGAGCGTGCCTCAATTTTTCAGATAGAGTGGTAGAAGACTCCCTTGAAATCCATCCAGAACCTGTATTTATGCATTACGAGACGACTGTAAACTTTTGAAAGCCAACAGGTGGTTTGGTTTTTCCATATATTTGTCCTATTTCTGTATAAGAGTATGCATGATGCCACTTAAAAATCGCCTACCAGGCCGAAACTTGTTTGTGGTAAGTGCAATTCAAATACGATGGAAAGTGGTTTTATTATCCGGCAAAATATTTTAAACGTGAAATTTAGGTTAGATTAGATGAACTCTTCGTTCCGTGGATACATATTGAGGAGATCTCGTGAATGTGAATTTGTCAGAACTTTTACTTTTTTTCCTTACGTTATTTGATATTAATAAAAATTACAGTAATGATAATAGTACTAATAGATACAGTACAACAACCGGTTCTGTGTAGAAATTCGGCAGTGGGGTAGAAGGAGTTAGTCACAAGTAAGTCTTTCTGGCTCCTCTTGAAGCGAACTTTATTTACGGTTAAACTTTATATGGTTATTGAAAATGTGTTTTTCTGAGTGGTGAATGCCTTTTTGAACGAAAGTAAGTGCCTTTAAGTCTTTATGTAGGTACGTCCTGTTACTAGTATTGATGGTATTGTCAACTGAGCTGTCTGTTGGAAAAAGTATATATTCTAAGTATTTACAACAAATTTAATTTAAAAATAAATATATTAAGCAGCAGTGATTAGTATACCCCGCTCCTTGAACAGGGTTCTAGATGATGTTCGTGAATTAACACAACAAATAATCCGAATTACACACTTTTGGATTCGAAAAACTTTTCTTTGACTTTAAAAGTTACCTTAGAGCATCATACTATGTGGCATCACAGAAAGAAAGTAAGCAAAACCTGCCAACTTTTTCGTTTTAATTTCACCGATGTTTGAGAGCATTCAAATTACAAATAGGGATTTGTTTAGGTGTTTCAACGGTTGTGTAATAAGCTCAGCTGATTTTATTATCAAGTTGTAATCTTAGGAATTGAACACTGTCAACCACTTTTTTCTGCACTTCTCCATATTTCATGCATATGATGGGTGAAAACATATTACCTTTTCTTATATGCATGTTCTGAGTTTTGTCAAAGTTTAATGACAGTGATTTGGCCGTAAACCATGCATTAATGACCACATAAATGTCATTAACAGACCTTTCTAAAATTACACTCGAACTTGCTATTTATTGAAACGCTTGTATCATATGCAAAGAAAACAAACTCTGCGTCTAACAATGCAAACCGTGACAGGTCATTAATGTACACAATAAAAAACAATTTCCGTAAGACAAACCCTTGAGGAACACCACAAGTAATTAACTCACAGTCTGTTGATGACAGCTTAATTCTCTTGTACTGACACCCTTTGTTTTCCGTTTTCAGTATATGACTAAACATTTTACAGCATTGCCAGTAACACCATAGTATTATAATTCACTTAAAAGGATTTATTGTTCATATTTCACACTCCTTTGACAAATCACAGAAAATGACAGCACTTTATTTTATTATTCTATGAATTATGTGCATTCTCACTATATGTGTTAATAGCCTTCTCAGAAATGCAAACTGTGTCATGCCTAGCACGTTATTCGTGGTCAAATGAAGAACCCATCTGTCTATTACCTACTCTGAAATTTTCGAGAATGCTGGCAAAAGTGAAATTGACATGTAGTTTTATAGAATTTCTTTAATCTCTTTCTTGGACTGAGGTCTAATGACAGCATATTGTTGCCAGTCAGGTAATTTTACAGTGATAAAAGACTGATTGTGCAATTAAGATTTTACTAAAATCACAAGAACACTAATTTTGCTGTCCGTAGCGCAGCGGTAGAAATATCGCCTACCACGCAAGGGGCCCGGGTTCAATTCCTGGCAGGGGACTGGGTGTTGTGTGTCCATCATTTTCATCATGATTTGATAGTCAAGTCGTCAAAGTGGCGTCAATTAAAAAGACTTGCAGTACGGTGACCGAACCCCGAAGGGGATATCGCGGCCAGTAAATGCCATACGATCATTTCATTTTAATTTTGTTGATAATTGAACGTACGTATCCACTACAATGTTTGATTTTGAAAGTTTTGTTGTGAATGTTATTTCTTGTGGTGCCCGCTGGGCAGAACAGGTGATTAGGATTGTGGAAAGGGCCAAATAAGGTATCGGTCAGTTTCACTTAAAAATTGTAATTTATTGTAGTTTAATAACACCTTTAAACCAAAGCGGCACATAGCCGAACCTTTACAACTACGAGTTTCAAACTCAAATTCTTTCACGGCTGAAGGCCTCCAAACAACAAATCTTAAAAGCAACAAATAAATTTCAAGTAAACAATATAATTTTCAATATTTTAAAATAAATTACCATAACCTTTCAAAGGCAGAAGGCTGCAATGTTTTTGCTTAAAGGGTAAGTTTAACAATAAGATTTTAAGCGGCGGAAGGCCCATAATTGATTTTCCAAAATTCAAAAATACCATAAACCTTTAAGGGTAGAAGTCCACAATATATAAGCTTGAAAGGTAATTTTAAGAATAAGGTTCCAATTAATTTTCCAAAATTAAAAAAAAAAACTATAACCGTAAGCCTTAAGTTACTGAAACCGCACTAAAAGAAAGACAACACAACGACAATAAACTTTCAGCAAATATCCACTTGCAAGAATTCAAACTTACTTGTACGCGGCTGAAGGCCTTTAATTTATATAAAACACAGTAAAAGCAAGGATTTTTTAAATCAATGGCTGTGATGGATTATAAGCAGACAATTAAACACCGGTGAGAAAGGCAATAAGGACAACGGCACTCAGAAGCCTCCAGGGGGTCAGTCTGCCCTCGTTCACTTAGGTGAGGAAGGTAGTGAGCCCAACTACAATTGTCCCAGGAAGGGGAAACTTTATTGACACATTCCTGGGGTCAGATACATCACATGATCACACTGACAGAATCACAGGCACATAGACACAGTCAACAGAGCATGCACAATGTCGGCACTAGTACAGTGTATATCCACCTTTCGCAGCAATGTAGGCTGCTATTCTCCCATGGAGACGATCGTAGAGATGCTGGATGTAGTCCTGTGGAACGGCTTGCCATGCCATTTCCACCTGGCGCCTCACTTGGACCAGCGTTCGTGCTGGACGTGCAGACCGCGTGAGACGACGCTTCATCCAGTCCCAAACATGCTCAATGGGGGACAGATCCGGAGATCTTGCTGGCCAGGGTAGTTGACTTACACCTTCTAGAGCACGTTGGGTGGCACGGGATACATGCGGACGTGCATTGTCCTGTTGGAACAGCAAGTTCCCTTGCCGGTCTAGGAATGGTAGAACGATGGGTTCGATGACAGTTTGGATGTACCGTGCACTATTCAGTGTCCCCTCGACGATCACCAGTGGTGTACGGCCAGTGTAGGAGATCGCTCCCCACACCATGATGCCGGGTGTTGGCCCTGTATGCAGTCCTGATTGTGGCGCTCACCTGCACGGCGCCAAACACGCATACGACCATCATTGGCACCAAGGCAGAAGTGACTCTCATCGCTGAAGACGACACGTCTCCATTCGTCCCTACATTCACGCCTGTCGCGACACCACTGGAGGCGGGCTGCACGATGTTGGGGCGTGAGCGGAAGACGGCCTAACGGTGTGCGGGACCGTAGCCCAGCTTCATGGAGACGGTTGCGAATGGTCCTCGCCGATACCCCAGGAGCAACAGTGTCCCTAATTTGCTGGGAAGTGGCGGTGCGGTCCCCTACGGCACTGCGTAGGATCCTACGGTCTTGGCGTGCATCCGTGCGTCGCTGCGGTCCGGTCCCAGGTCGACGGGCACGTGCACCTTCCTCCGACCACTGGCGACAACATCGATGTACTGTGGAGACCTCACGCCCCACGTGTTGAGCAATTCGGCGGTACGTCCACCCGGCCTCCCGCATGCCCACTATACGCCCTCGCTCAAAGTCCGTCAGCTGCACATACGGTTCACGTCCACGCTGTCGCGGCATGCTACCAGTGTTAAAGACTGCGATGGAGCTCCGTATGCCACGGCAAACTGGCTGACACTGACGGCGGCGGTGCACAAATGCTGCGCAGCTAGCGCCATTCGACGGCCAACACCGCGGTTCCTGGTGTGTCCGCTGTGCCGTGCGTGTGATCATTGCTTGTACAGCCCTCTCGCAGTGTCCGGAGCAAGTATGGTGGGTCTGACACACCGGTGTCAATGTGTTCTTTTTTCCATTTCCAGGAGTGTATGTATTAAGCTGTCAAAACTACACACCATCTTGGACAGCAACAACAGGTGAGGAAAGGACAATGCCTGAAATTACGTTAGTGGCCAGGACAGGTAACCGTAACACTAACGGCCACAAGGCAGAAAATTCCACTGGTACACTTGAATTTGAAATACGGTAACATAGTTAACTTCACCAAAAAGGGACAATGTCTGAATTTACTTCAGTGGCCAGGGCAGGTAACCAGAACACTAACGGCCACAAGACAGAAAATTCCGCTGGTGCACTTAAATTGTAGTGAACCAATGTAGTTAATACCACACCACGGCGGCTCGATTTCACCACTACAAACACTCGGTGTTGCTCACAGGAAAAGCTCCCCAACAGCGAACCACCGAAAGGAACGACACAACATGAACGGACGTGGCTTGGGTACTTAAGACACCACTCAACTTTGACGTCCTAGGTCGGTGAGCCACTAAGCTCGTAGCGATCGGACAGCTCCACACACGCTCCGACACTGTGCAGGGACCGCCAGAGGAGCCAGCCGACTGCACTGCACGGAGATATCCTTCCTGGTCCGCACCAACCGACCGACTATCCGCAGACCCACTAGCTGGAAACTATATCCACAAGTCCAAAGATGTCACATGGTGCAAATGTCGATACACATCGCTGCTGCCACACGTAGAAGGAGGAAGAACCACGGTATAATCGCAACAACGGCGGGAAACCAAATACAGATAGACAGCCAAGTTCAAGAAAACTCATAGTTCGGAGAGAGCACGGCTCAGGAGTGCAAGATTCATGTAACTGACGTTGTTCGTTAATGCTGATGGTCTCAGATATTCTAGGGCATTATTCGCCGACCCCCAAAGTCCCAAGCTATTTGTAACAGATATAAAACTCTTATTAAACCGACCTCTCACACTGCTCCCATGTTTATGTATTCCCAACTTATGATCTATCTTAAACTTATTTGTTACTGTTCTTTTCTAATTCTACTAGTCTCCTCTTCCAATGTACCCCATACTGTGAAAGTTTGCTGCTTGCTTGTTAAGATTTTCTGTGCTTTCACTCAGGTGAAATTTTTCAGCTTTATAAAAGTGTTTCCTAACGACATTAATATTCAGTGTAAGTTTATTATCCAATGAATTGTGTACATCCTCACTATATGTGTGAGCAGCCTTCTCAGAAATCCAAAGTGGTCTTGCACATTGTGTGATTCGCGTTCAGATGGTATGCTACCTTTCCTGAAATTTTCTAGAAGGCTTGCAAAAGTGAAATTGGTCTGTAGTCTTTCTAACTTCTTACATGAATGAAGTTTCAAAAGATCTCAGTGAAACCTTTAGACTTTAATCTGACTGTGCGTAATGTAGCTTTGTCCTCACTAGCGGCTATATGTAATCATTACTTGTACTGCATGTGAAACTCCTATGTTGCAAGTGTTTGGGTGCATTTTTAAGTGCACTGTGTGCATTCCTCTTTAACAAAACCCATCTGACTATCACAGCCGAATTATCTCAATATTTTGATCTTTAATAAAAAACGTTTACACAGCCACTGAACTGAACAATATACCGCCAGAATGAGAACGTCATTTGAATAGACTTTTACTGTACTTTAAGTACACGAACCAATGTTCAGTTCTGGTCCTACTTTGGCTTATCTGGGCCAAACGGACATACTGATTGACTTGCAACTGCCTATCTGTAATAAAGCGCGCTGCTTGCTATCAGATGATTAACCTTGCCATATGCTATGCAAGATATTGCGCCAGCTAATGTTATCAGTTGGAACTCGCGAACGGCAATGCGAGTCCGAAATACTTTTCTTTTAAAACGTCTTGATAGCAAGTGTGATGCGTGGGCTCAATGTCGAATAATTTGAAAACTAACTGTAATTTATATTTGTGTTTTAACTTAACAAATCGAAAGATATGAACGAGACTACACCGGTGATCATTGTTACTATAATGTGAACATCAAACATAAAGCTCTTCAAATTAATGCTTTGGGCAGGACTTCAAACATTCGTAGAATTAACCCTTGAAACAAAATACACATTCAGTATTAAAAATGAAGAGGGGTAAAGAGTGATGTGTTCCTTTCCTGAGTTTATACATTTACGAGGAAGTGAAACAACAGTACAGTTATAAACAAAGTACGTTATGAAAATTTACAAACCAAGACTGGAAATGTTCGCCAACAGCGGCATCCCACTGTCTACTAACCTATCGCATGCCGCAAATTATCTTTTTAAAATCTTCTCAAACTACAGTAACAGCATTCCGAAATTGGACCTCCTCATCAGTACACAGGTCCACCTCTAACCACGCTCGCCATTAGATCTCTCTCTCTCTCTCTCTCTCTCTCTCTCTCTCTTAGCATAAGCTTTTAAATCCACATACATTCACTCAGGAAAACTGTAGTCTGACTCACATGTTACACTACGTTTGTGCAATGTCGGATAATACAAAACTGCCACTTCTGATACTGTAACAATCTTTCAATTGTTTTTATTTTGTTGCCCGATATTGCTATCCTATTCTCCTAGTGAGTTTTCTTAGATGACTGGATTACTTTTCTAGCTATTCTCGAGTATTCATTGTAAAGCGCTAAATCATCAACATTAGAGGTGTTCGTGGCTGACGGTTGCAGGTTCCTATTTGGTCTAAGGATAGTTTTATTCCTTGAGTAATACATGGGGAATTTTGGAGGAAAATAACTATCCAACATGCTAATGACTTCATTAATTCGTCTTACATTTGTTTCGTATACTTTGTAAAGAACGAGTGAGATATGTGTGAAACAATGAAAGATCATAAAATAATGAAAGATCGTAACAATTATTGTTAGCAGCGTTGTATCTCGACAGCAAAACGAGTCGGCAAAGTGGTAAGGTAATGGACTCAGATCCGGGAGGACACCGATTCAGATCTCCGTCCGGACATTCAAATTTCTTTTCTTTCCCCAAATTACTTGAGGTAAATGCCGGGATGGTTCCTTTGAAGAAGAACTGGCAAGTTTCCTTCCCAGTCTGCACGTGTACTCTGTCTTCAAATACTTCGTCGTCGAAGGAACTTACAACCTAATTTGTCTTAATGTAATTTTTCTTCTGTACTATTCTTAAATAATTCATTCAGATGTTTTGTTGGTGGTATTTAATTCACACGACGGTTTAACCTCCATTCGTGGTTGTGGTAGTCCAGCAATAGCAAAATGTACCAGTTCTTGGGTGTGCCCAATTTGAAGATCTAACATCCAATAAACATCCTTAGGTGGGAAGACATGAAATTTAAGTTACTGTATGTATGGCTTTTACACTGGCTGCACACAAGGACTGGCACATTTTATGCTTACAGTAACACTAGTAGCTCTCAATTTAATTCCGTTTTGGATTGCTTTGTGTGCTCATTGTTTCGGATGAGTGCGGTTGTCACAAGCGCGTCTGACAATAAAGTTGTGTAATTTCGAACTCCATCATGTGAATTAAATACTAACAACAAAACAACTTACGCGAAATAAATATCATCAACAAAGCAGTTGAAAGGGGTACTCCAATAACACTGTGCTAACGAAATACTGCCGAACGGCCTTAAGACTGTATCCATGAATCCAAGAAGATGAATCACAGATGCTGAGGGGAGGGAGGGAGGGGAGTTAAAAAAATGGTTCAAATGGCTCTGAGCTCTAAGGGACTTAACGTCTAAGGTCATCAGTCCCCTAGAACTTAGAACTAATTAAACATAACTAACCTAAGGACATCACACAAATCCATGGCCGAAGCAGGATTCGAACCTGCGACCGGAGCGGTCGCGCGGTTCCAGACTGTAGCGTCTAGAACCGCTCGGCCACGCAGGCCGGCGAGGGGAGGTAGTTGGTTCAAATGGCTCTAAGCACTATGGGGCTTAACATCTCAGGTCATCAGTCCGCTAGACTTCCTACTTAAACCTAACTAACCTAGGGACATCACACGCATCGATACCCGAGGCAGGATTCGAATCTGCGAGCGTAGCAGTAGCGCTGTTCCGGACTGAAGCGCCTAGAACCGCTCGGCCACAACGGTAGGTGGGGGAGTTAGTAGCAAGCAAAAGTGTCGGCCTATATTACGAAGGTGAGTGAAATGAAACCCTTAAATAATTTTTTTAAATATTATTTATTGTCCAGAAGTGGTACACAGCTGTATCACTTTTCAACGTTATCTCCCCCACGCTCAATGCAAGTCCTCCAGCGCTTACAAAGTGCATAAATTCCTTTAGAAAAAAATTCTTTTGGTAGTCCACGCAACCACTCATGCACCGCGTGGCGTACCTCTTCATCAGAACGGAACTTCTTTCCTCTCATTGCGTCTTTGAGTGGTCCAAACATATGGAAATCACTTGGGGCAAGGTCTGGGTTGCTCGTTCTCTTCGCTTCCTGTTGGTGGAAGTGAACCCAGGTTTCGTCCCCAGTAACGATTCTTGCAAGGAAGCCATCACCTTCTTGTTCAAAGCGCCGGAGAAGTTCTTCACAAGCATCAACACGTCGTTCTCTCATTTCAGGTGTCAGCTGCCGTGGCACCCATCTTTCAGACACTTTGTGAAACTGGAGCACATCATGCACAATGTGGTATGCTGACCCACGTAAACATGCTGCAATGTCATCCAGTGTCACTCGGCGGTTTTCCATCACTATGGCTTCAACTGCTGCAGTGTTCTGTGGAGTCACAACTCGTTGTGCCTGACCAGGACGAGGAACATCTTCCACTGGAGTCACACCATTTGCGAACTTCCTACTCCATTCGTAGACTCGCTGCTGAGACAAACATGCATCACCGTACTGAACCCTCATTCGTCGATGAATTTCAATAGGTTTCACACCTTCACTACGCAAAAACCGAATAACAGAACGCTATTCTTCCCTGGTGCAAGTTGCAAGTGGGGCGGCCATCTTCATACTGATACTGCGACGGTATGTGTGCAGCTGCACTATGCTGCCACCTACAGGCGATTCTGCACGCTGTTTTTAGCACGCTTACCAACTTACAGGAAAACGGCGCGATATTTAGATTTGTTATCACAAATTTAAAGTTTTGATTTGACTCAACCTCGTAGATAACGAAAGTCCTAAATAAGCCTCCATCTCCTTTTCGCGTCCGCATTGCGAAGAATTGCATATGCCTTCAAAAAGGTAAAGATGCAAATTGGCTTCCGCACACGGAAATAGCTCGGGTAGACTTGGCGTAATTCCGTGGATGGGTAGATAGGCAAGTACCAAAAGTCTAGGGCGTATAGGATTAGATGTGGATTTGGTGACTGCGTTTATGCGGGTCAGACGGTTAGGCATTTTGCTACCGGATTCAGAGCACATACGAGTCCATACAAAAATACTAATACACTACATACTTCCGGTTGACAGAGGAATAAATATCCTCCGACGGTGTAAACTGGATATTCTGGGAGACAGAGATCTATATTCATCGGCCACATGATCCGCTTGCAGTACTGAATGAACGGTTGCACTCCAGTCATAAATGATTTTTTTGATATTTCAGCAACGTGTAATTTAGTACGCCACAGTCCTTTGCTTTCTTCTAATGTATTTTAAAAATACTTCTGCACATTCCAAGGTCCAATTTTTCTCACCATTGTCTGATGTACCTCTTCATTTTAGCAATTTTTGTACGCTAAGGCCGGCCGCGGTGGCCGTGCGGTTCTGGCGCTGCAGTCCGGAACCGCGGGACCGCTACGGTCGCAGGTTCGAATCCTGCCTCGGGCATGGGTGTGTGTGATGTCCTTAGGTTAGTTAGGTTTAAGTAGTTCTACGTTCTAGGGGACTTATGACCTAAGATGTTGAGTGCCATAGTGCTCAGAGCCATTTGAACCATTTTTTTTGTACGCTAAGTCTGCTAGTCTCTACTCATCTATTATGGCACCAAAAGAGATGTGATCATTAAATTGTACTTTTAGTTCTTCTTGCCCTACCTTTCTATAATGTCGTACGTAAATAATCATTTCGTATATGTGTTTCCATTTTTAAGAAAATCATTTTACTTATGTAAAATAAAATTATTTCCGGTTTTTAGGTCTGCTACATTGGCGCTCGTTAGCCAGCAGTAATTCTTACGTTTTTATTTGGATAATTAATTACAACTTTTCTTATTGTGGACATTGTAAATGCCGGTACAGTTTTAAAAAAATTTACATATGTAAAATTGTCTCAATATTTTCGCTATATTCGCTCTTACAGGACACCAATTAATCATGTGTATATTTTATATTGTCGTTTGGATCTTTCTGGTTATATGACTCGATCTATTTTTAAAAATTGTAGCTAGCAAGTAGTCGTTTGTCACCAGACGCTAAGTAGCTCCACTAACAGTACACTGTCACCGTACCGGTAGAATTTTGTTTCATGTTGCTGTTACCAGTGTGGAACCGTCAGTGTGCCCCTGACAGTTATGAAAGTAGCATATAACTTCAGTTCACCTGTAAAACTTGGTGTATATGAAACGTGTATTTTACTTGCAACGTATCGATATTTTTATGATGTCCCATGTCATTGCTATTGCTGTTATTACATAAATATGTATCATCTGTTTCACAGATAGCTGACAGTGGATCATCCCGAAATGTCTAATATTAAATTCACTCATTCACCAGTTGATGGGCCGGCCGAAGTGGCCGTGCGGTTAAAGGCGCTGCAGTCTGGAACCGCAAGACCGCTACGGTCGCAGGTTCGAATCCTGCCTCGGGCATGGATGTTTGTGGTGTCCTTAGGTTAGTTAGGTTTAACTAGTTCTAAGTTCTAGGGGACTAATGACCTCAGCAGTTGCGTCTCATAGTGCTCAGAGCCATTTGAACCATTTGAACCAGTTGATGGCTTTTTACTAAGTGACCTATTCAGCATTTGTGTAGAACTGTTCGATTTATACAGTGTGGCCGCATGCTTCCTGTACGACTTCTTTCTTTGTACCAGGTGTACCGATATGAAATGAGCGTTTTTTGTGAAAATGAAACACTAATTTTGGATTGAAAAGTAAAAACATTTTATTAAAGTACTGGTCATTGCTCTCTACACATTTTGACCACCTTTCTGGTAATTTGTGGACACCACGCCAATAGAAATGTTCGTCTTTAAAAAGCAAACCAATCAGACACCCAATTTTCGACTTTTTCGTAGGAATCGAAGTGTTCCTCAGGCAAGGCATGTCCCATTGATGAAAACAAATGGTAGTCGCAAGGGGCCAAGTCTGGTGAATACGGCGGGTGGGGTAGCAGCTCCCAGCCAAGTGTTTTGCTTAGTGTGCAGGTGCGTTGTCGTGTAAAAAAAATTACTTTGCCATGTCTTCTGGCCCATTGTGGTCTTTTTTCGATCAATGCATAGTTCAAATTGATCATTTGTTGTCTGTAGCGATTAGTACTCACAGTTTCACCGGGTTTTAGAAGCTCATGATACACCACACCTTTCTGATCCCACCAAACACAGAGCACTGTCATCTTGCCGAATCGATCTGGTTTTGCAGTCGATGTTGATGGTTGTCCCTGATTAAACCATGATTTTTCCCCTTTAGGATTCTTAAAATAAATCCATTTTTCATAGCCAGTAACAATTCGATGCAAAATTGATTTTCTTTCATGTCTTTGAAGCAAAATTTGACAAATGGTTTTTCGGCTTTCCATCTGTCTTTCATTCAATTCATGTGGCACCCATTTTCCTCACTTTTGGATCTTTCCCATAGCTTTCAAATGGTCGGAAATTGTTTGTTGTGCAACATTTAGCACTGCTGCCATTTGCTTCTGACTCAAAGTATCATCTTCATCTAATATTGCTTGCAGTCCGGCATCTTTGAACTTTTTTGGTGGTCTTCCACGTTCTTCATTTCTTACATCAAAATCATTATTTCTGAACCGTTGAAACCATCTTTTGCATGTTGCTTCTGATAGAGCATGATCACCATATGCCTCGACAAGCGTTCGATGCAACTCTGCAGCACATTTTTTCAAATGAAAACAAAAAATTAATGCTTTCCGCAAATCATCACTTTCTGGTACAAAATTCGACATTGCTAACACGATAAAAACATATGATGTTGTTTGTTCCATGACTTGATATACACTAAAAGAAAAAAAAATTAAGGCTCGTTCACAACAAATGTTCCCTATCGACACATTTGTATTTTAACGCTCATTATATACCGGTACACCTGGTATGCCAGTATATGAAAGAATACCAGTAAGTAAAAGAAGCTTAATAAAAGAGATAACATATAAGTTAATATATATATACACTGAAGAGAATAACGTACATAACAGAAAATACCGACAGATAGTGTGCTAGCATTTTACATTCTCAAAGGCGAAAAAAAGACGTTACACAACGGTTCACGTCAGTAGAGAAAAATATACGCCTTTAAAAGTCGTCAGAATTTTTGGGTCCAGATGATCGTTTTAAAATGTCTGCAGTTCATAAAAGCTTTGTTCTCGTTCCAGATGGTACTATATGTACGTGCTGCAGCCTTTCGTAGCAGCTACGAAGGTAGAAACGGAGGCAAAAAGTAGTGGAGGGAACCGTGGTGAAGATGAAAAGGTAAAGACAGAATTTTACAAGCAAGCAGAGCAGAGAACTATAAGCGTACTAGCAGTGGTGCAAACAATGTGTGCTCATTAATGAAAAGTGCTGTCCTGCTGCGGCAGCAGAGTGTGAGAAACGGGAAGGTCCCACACATACAGACAGAGCTGCTGCTCACCGAGCTGACGGTGAAAGGGAAGGTAACGAAGCGCAGAGACATCGCTACAGATTGAGAGAGCGAGGAAAACTTTAATTGAATAACGAACGAGGGACAGAACAATGGCGACTAATATAAATATGTGCGGTTTCGAAGGGACGGTTTCCTGAGCGAGTACAGTCAGGACGAAAATGGGGAATAAAGAACTTCTGCACGATCACTGTAGACATGACAAAGAGAGTGCTTGGTGCTTCTCGGGAAACGGATTAGAAGGTGCAGGCTGTCTATTAGATGAGAAAATATTGACTTATATCGTGTTTCATCGACGTTGGACACTAGGCAAATGTTTCACTAACGATGCGCAGGAAATTGTAACCTCGAGGAGAAGAGATAGAAGTATGAAGTAGACTATCTTGTCACATTATTATGACCGCCTCAGCTTGTTGCACTAGAAAGTTAGGGTCAGCCTGACTGAAATAGGTCACCAACTCACACTATTAAAGTTACAGTTTCAAAACACTATAGAAAGACAACCACTGCTCAGATTCACGTTAAATTTCAACGGTATATTATTGATGCAAGGGAAAAGGTTACCGAAAAAAATGTATAAAAAAGCAATAGACAACGCTGTAAGCGTCTTATTGTGAAAGTGGTTGGCTACAGATTACAGATGAATCGCAATACGACGGCTATGATTTGAGTCGCACCATCCGTAATGTACAATATGTAGGACTGCACAAGTTCGGCAGTCAACAGTTGTGGCATTGTTAGGTAAGCCCATCCACCACGGCAAGGCTGTGCCACACCGGATGGGAAAAATCGGCTTTTAATTGTCCTGGGACCAAAAACCGTGTAAAACCGTGTAAAATTGAATATGACATCTGTTTCTAATTTTCGTCACATTGGCGTTGCGCCAGTAGCCGTCCACCTTTTTCTCTCACAAAAAAATCTAGAAACAGCATGTTACACAACTGATCCGAATGTGTCGTGGGTCACGTGCAGAATGTGGTGCGCAGTGCTTGACTCCAGTTCAGGTACGTTCGGAATAGAAGCACCGATCACAACATCTTTCAGATAACTGCACAGCCAGAAGTCACACTGATTAAGATCAGGTGATCTGGACGGCCAGGCTGTAGGGAAATGATGGCTGATAATTCCAACATTCACGAATTGCGTCTGCAACAGCCGCTTCGCTGGATGTTCAATGTGCGAAGAAGCACCATCATGCATAAAAATGACGTCACCCACACATTCATGCTGTTGAAGAGTCGGAATGACGTTGGTACGCAAAAGACTCTTTACCAGTGACTGTACCAGTCACTTTTACAGAATGGAGTGGTACCGGTTAATGTGCGTGCGGATTTTCCTTTGACCATATACCGCAACTATACATATTGACATGTCCTTGGAGATGGGGATGGGTTTCGTCTCACCACAGAATGTACAACGGTTCTTAATTGTCCACTTCCATGCTAGCACAAAATTCCAGAGCGACCATTTGTCTTGCTGGAAGCTCAGCAGGCAACAGTTCCTAAACATGCGTGATTTTGTACGGACAGCAATGGAAGACTTTTCGTAGGAATATATGCACCGTGCTCGCGGGCATATCCAGTGTTCGGGCAGTTCCCCGCGCACTGCATGTTTACACACCAGCGTTCGACCCCTCCTGCAATGCTGTGGCCACATCTTCGATAGATGTCGGATCAACTGTTTTCTTTCCTTTGCCACATGGCACTGCGAAATATCCTGTCTTTTCGAATTTTGTAATCATTTTCTTCAGACCCTTAGCAGACATCGCAACAATGCCTTTTTTCATACCATTGAGAGTCCGGAACATGTACTGGGTTACTGGCGCACAGCCACCGTTCTTGTAAAATAGCTTTACCAGCAGTGGGTGATCCTTCAATGTTGGAAGTCTCTGACGCAAACTGAAGAACAGTTGTTTGGCGCGCGTCTGTTGGTGTGCATATTCTAACGCTTACAGTGCCAATCTATTGGTCAAAGACCGTTGAATTTTTTTTTTTGTTCCATTACGTTTCTCCCCTGCATCAATAATACGCTGTTCAAACTTGACGTCATTCTGAAAAGTAGTTCTCATTCTACAGCGTTTTGAATCTGAAACTTTAATTACGGACACCCTGTATGTCTACACGTATAACTGGAAGCTTGCTGCTGCTACTGTAGCTGTTCGCACGGCAAAACGACGGTCGCAGTTGTCCCACAAATGTTGGGCTAAGCTACACTATGTGATCAAAAGTATCCGTACACCCCCAAAACCAAACATTTTTCGTATTAGGTGCATTGTGCTGCCACCTACTGACAGGTACTCCATATCAGCGATCTCAGTAGTCATTAGACATCGTGAGACAGCAGAATGGAGCGCTCCGCGGAACTCACGGATATCGAACGTGGTAAGGTAATTGGGTGTCACTTGGGTCATACGTCTGTACGTGAGATTTCCACTCTCCTAAACATCCCTAGGTCCTCTGTTTCCGAAGTGATAATGAAGTGGAAACGTGAAGGGACACGTACGGCACAAAAGCGTAGAGGCCGACCTCGCCTGTTGACTGAGCCCGGCCACGGTGGCCGTGCGGTTCCAGGCGCTACAGTCTGGAATCGCGTGACCGCTACGGTCGCAGGTTCCAATCCTGCCTCGGGAATGGATGTGTGTGATGTCCTTAGGTTAGTTAGGTTTAAGTAGTTCTAAGTTCTAGAGGACTGATGACCACAGCAGTTAAGTCCTATGGTGCTCAGAGCCTGTTGACTGACAGAGACCGCCGACAGTTGAAGAGGCTCGTAATGTATAATAGACAGATATCTATCCACACCATCACACAGGAATTCCCAACTGCATCAGGATCCACTGCAAGTACTACGACACCACACATCACGCCGGTAAATGCCAAACGACGCCTCGCTTGGTCTAAGGAGCGTAAACGATTGAACAGTGGAGAAACGTTGTGTAGAGTGACGAATCACAGTACACAGTGTGGCGATCCGGTGGCAGGGTGTGGGTAGACGTCACCTACCAGCGTGTGTAGTGCCGACAGTAAAATTCGGAGGCGGTGGTGTTATGGTGTGATCGTGTTTTCCATGCACTACCACAACACAGTCCTAGATTGATGGCGATTGCATCTTTCAACACGATCGAGCACCTGTTTATAATGGAGGGCCTGTGGCGGAGTGGTTACACGACAATAACATCCTTGTAATGGACTGGCCTGCTCAGAGTCCTGGCCTGAATCCTATAGCACACCTTTGGGATGTTTTGGAACGCCGACTTCGTTAAAGGCCTCACCGACCGACATCGATAACTCACCTCAGTGCAGCACTCCGTGAAGAATGGGCTGCCGTTTCCCAAGAAATTTTCCGGCATCAGATTGAACGTATGCCTGCGAGAGTGGAAGCTTCATCAGGTCCAAGAGTGGGCGAACACCACACTGAAGCCGGCCGATGTGGCCGTGCCGTTCTAGGCGGTTCATTGTGGAACCGCGCGACCGCTACGGTCGCAGGTTCGAATCCTGCCTCGGACATGGATGTGTGTGATGTCCTTAGGTTTAAGTAGTTCTAAGTTCTAGGGGACTGATGACCTCAGCTGTTAAGTCCCATAGTGCTCAGAGCCATTTGAACAATTTTTTTTTTTAGTTAGAGAATGATACCAGTCAGCAATCAGTTCAGAATTGACAATGACAAACAATTTCAAGTACCTTTCGTTGATGTGCTGTTGTTAGCTGGTATATAGGCACAACTGTATCTGCTTTGGAGCTGCATTCTCAGCGGAATTCACTGAAATATTATGGTAGGTACAAATCTGGATACCCAGTGAGTTATTTGAACTGCCGCCTTTCAGTATATTTATCAGCCTTCACGAAATTGTCGTTTTCGACGTTTACCTTTGAGTCAGAGTACACTATCTGTATGATGTAGATGTTACAGTTAAAACCCGTTTTTAGTTATAACGCGTTCTTACTAGTTGAAACAAGTTGATAGTGATAGCCTTAGTTACAACTAGAATTTACTGCTGGTGAAAAGCGAAAGTCAGTTAAAACTATTTTTAACCAGGTAAAACGCGTTTTGACGAAGTGGCTCAGTATAAACTAGTTTTAACTAGTAATAACGCGTTCTAACTAAAAAAGGGTTTTGACTGTAACATAGACACCTACTAGGGGATACCCTTATGGGCTCTGCCCATCCTATGCCTTTATGACCGCTGAACTCTACTAGGGACCTTTCAAGTGGGGTGTCTATGGGGGAATGACAGCCCATTCTTGCTCTAGAGTCGAAATCAGGCGAGGTAGTGATGTTGGACGCTGAGATCTGGAGCGAAGTCGATGTTCTAATCGATCCCAAAGGCGTCTCACTGGGTTCAGGTAGGGAGCTAGGCAGGCCAGTCCATTCTAGGAAAGAAATGTATGTTTGCGTCTTCTCCGTACCTCACTGACAACACTACTCATGGTGGCATTCAGCAACCCCAAACCCTTCCACTGTACTGCCTCTGTGTGCACAGCGTGATTCAGGACTCTAAATCAGTCTCTTCTAGTCGTCGACTGTGCAGTGGAGTCGCTCTTTACGTCACCTCAAGAGTCACCTAGCGCTGGCTACAGAAATGTGTGGCTTATGAGGAGCCGCTCGATCACTGTATCCTGTTCTTATTCATTTACAAATTTAACTTCCAACGTACAGCCACTGAGCTAGCAGGAACGCTGGTCGAACTTTGGAACTTAGTGTCAGCTTATTTCATACGTCTCTTCTACCACCCTCCGCAGTTCTCACCCGTCGCTGCCCGTAAGTACATAAGGTCTGCTGTGACTGTTCTTTCGCGAATCCACTGCAATTCACATCACAAACAGTCGACTTTGGCAGCTTTAGAAGGGTTGAAACTGCCCTGGTGGATTTGTTACTCAGATGAGAGTCAATGACTAGTCCACGTTCGACGTCAATGAATTATGCCGAACGGCCCATGCTGCTGTGACTGCTTTTCTACTGACAACTAACCCCAATACTTCCCATTCCCTTTTATATTGGCGGGTCCGTCCCATGAGACTTTAGTGGTCAATTCTGTATTACACAGGGCTTTCCAGATACTTCCGACCTGATAGTGTATATGGAACGCTAACGTTTCCACGGTGATTTTTCGCAATAGTGCCAATTGTTAACTCAGTGTGCACGGTACGCAAACATGCACGCGAGCAGCTCGCGGACCTCCTGTTTAAAGAAATGCTTCCAGAAAGATGGCGCTTAAATATAGAAAAGATCGTAACGCGATTCGCATATGATGGCCCAGTTTAGGACTGCGACAACTTCCGGAGCGTATCGAACGACGACGAGCACGTGTTGTCAGAATCAGCTGAATAACGTCTGTGACATGATGTGACAGTTTAGTGCTGGAAGTTTCGTAACTGTATACGGAAGAGAATAGAGACTTCATGTAATAAGAGCTTTTCATAAACTCTTTTTTGTCATTTATTCTTTCATGTACCATTTCGTAATTTATATCTATAACGAGGATCGCCCAGAAAGTAATGCACCATACTTTTTTCTCAGCCAACAACAATGGTACGAATACGAAACTTTACGCAATGACTATCTGAAGTTTCCGGAGAGCGAGTGCAAATTTTCTCCGTTTCCTCGGGCAGATAACGTGGCTGCATCAATGTCCCAAAATGACTTATGTGAGTGACATACGTTATAAGTAGCGTTTCCTCATTGAATTTCTCACTACGGAGAAAGAATTTGTTGGAAACATTCGCAAATGTTTATGTGTCGTTTACGAAACATCTGCAATTGACAGAAGTACGGTTAGTCGCTGGGCAAAGAGGATGAGGATTTACGATAAAGTGGTTCGCCAGAGCTCTGAGATTTGCAGAACTCGAGGAGGCCATCCATAGCTGTCAGCCCTAACACGACGCAGCTTGGTCATGTGCTCATTTGTGATGCCAAGAATCAGCACCATTAATTCGGAAGCATATGTGCTGATGATGATTTAGTTAGTGGGGCGCCCAACATCGTGGTCATCAGCACCCGTACAAGTTCCAATCTCTCCATTTACAGTCTCGCCACTACCCGAATGATGTTGAGATGGTGACGAGATGATGAGGACAACACAGGCACCCAATCCTCGGGCGGATAAAGTCCGCGACCTGGCCGGGAATCGAACCCGAGACCTCGTGGGCGAACTGAAGTATATGTGAACACATTAACCAGCTTCTTCAGCGCAGTAGCAATTCAGGTAGTTGACTCAACATAATGTTGCTCGTCCTCATAAAAGTTTGAGAACTTCCAAACACATCACTAAACAGGTTGGTTAGTGTTACCCCATTCACCATATACCCCTGACCTAGCTCCCCCACACTTCCACTTGTTTGTGTCATTAAAGGAAGTCATTCGTGGAAGAAATTTTGAGCATGGTGAAGAGCTGATTCATACGGTGAAGAAATGGCTTCGTGATCAGAAGAAGGAGTGCTACCGACAGGGAAAACATGCCCTTGTGTAAGGGTAAGGCAATAGAACGGGAAGGGGATTACGTGAAAAAATAGGGTATACGAAAGAAACATCTTTCCTTCTTGTGTACGCTTCATTGTATTCAGTAAATAATAGTTGAAGAAAAAAAGTGATACATTACTTTGGGGGGGGGGGGGGCTCAAAAGCTTCTAGCGTAAATGTAAATGTCGTGTGAGTAGGGCCTCCCGTCGGGTAGACCGTTCGCCGGGTGCAAGTCTTTGGATTTGACGGCACTTCGGGGACTTGCGCGTCGGTGGGGGATGAATTGACGATGATTAGGAGAACACAACACCCAGTCCCTGAGCGGAGAAAATCTCCGACCAGGCCGGGAATCGAAACCGGGCCCTTAGGATTGACATTCTGTCGCGCTGATCACTCAGCTACCGGGGACGGACAGTTTTTAGCGTGGTGCTATAGCACCCCATACAAATGCTTCCGGTTCCCTTTTGTACCATTTTGCCATTACCCACACCCGAATTTCATACAATAGTACTTAGGACGTGCACCTCTGTCAGCGTTTGTTACACGTCAAACTCTTTTATTAAATAATACTGTATTCGCATGAAACACTCCCCTGCTGAAGCTCCCTCTGATTTGTTCCTGTTCTCTAATCTTGTTCTGTGACAAAAACATTTCTTTCACGTCTTTCAGAACTGTGTCTCCCATAGTTTCTATCATGTATATGCTACCTAGTCGTTTCCGTTGTATCTCTGTTTATTCTTAAATTTGCTGCTAAGTCAATTGTTCATTCCTAAGTCTTCTAACAAATTCATTCTACGATCTTCAAAACGGATTTTCGTGATCTAAAGGGCACCTGACTACAGAAACAAAAAGTATTGTTCGTGCCAGCCATAGCATAAACATGGACAATTCAGAGAAAAGGTGGTGATGGTATCGACACGTCCTCTAAACGCAGAACCAAAATTAAGTAGTGTTAATTAAATATCATGGGCCACACAGTGGTTTTCAGTGAAAAAGATTGAAAAAAAAAGATAGCCTCGGAACGTCTGTTGTTGTAAACATGTGCAGTTACATACAGATTGGCGTAGGACACAGAAATCGGGACTGTTCTAAATGCAACGACAAACATTGTTATCTAAAACAATTATATATATTTTGGCTGTCAAATGCATCTCTCATCACGTTGCCAATTAACGTTGAACGCAGTGTCAGTTAACTTTCTATTTTTTATCTTGTTTTTACGAATAAATTAAATATGTTCGTTATTTTGTGTGTGTGATCACGACCTGTGCGCATTTTGTTAGTTTTCAAAAGTTATGACGAATTCGGAAGAGAGGAACATAAGGCTTTCCAAACTCCGCCAAAAATTGCGTAACTACGCACGGGCCAATTCACCTTTCAAAGCTTACGTGTTAAGAAACTGGGTAAATACTTCGGCCAGAGAACTCTTTCCTTCATTTTAATTTCATATACTTTTTTCATGTGCTAAAGTTACCTTAGGCACCCAGAACTTATGAGATGAAAAGTTTTCACTTTTCCCGTGAAGTTTTCGTTGCAGATTGCCGAGGCATCTGCCATGCAACTTTATCGTCCTTGACGAAATGAGAGAACATCTGGAAAGTCCTTCCAGAAAGGCAAGCTGGAATGAAGGCAGTCTGTGACTATAAGCAGAAGAGATCCTTACTGCTAGTAATAGCAAGAAGCTGTCGCTGCAGTTGCAGTCTTCTGCTCAATGCATTCGTTTTTCCCGTATGGCTTAGATTAACTCATTTCGTTAAATTACTTTGGGGCCAGACAACATAAAAGGCTTAATTATAGGGTTACATTTGTCTGTAGACACTAAGATAACCCACTCTTGTATATCGCGATAATACCTGAATAATGAATCACGCGACAATATTAATTTGGAACTTATTTGCTGTTCATTCCTAAAAAAGACAGCAATGTAACTTGTAGTGTGTAGAAAATCCTGCTTTATCTAATTCAGCCGGCCGGAGTGGCCGTGCGTTTCTAGGCGCTTCAGTCTGGAACTGCGCGACCGCTACGGTCGCAGGTTCGAATCCTGCCTCGGGCATGGATGGGTGTGATGTCCTTAGGTTAGTTAGGTTTAAGTAGTTCTAAGTTCTAGGGGACTGATGACCTCAGAAGTTAAGTCCCATAGTGCTCAGAGCCATTTGAACCATTTTTTTCTATCTAACCCAAAAATCCTTTTGCTTTTATTACGTTGTTTAGGCTTTGTGAATGTTCGAGAACGATGAAACTTGAATTTACAACTTTAAGGTGACTGCAACAGCGATGACTGTTTTTAACACTTCGACCCTCACATAAAGATAAGTTAGAAAAATACATTTGCAGTAAGGGAGCTGTAAATTAATTAAGTTTAGGACAGTGAAACAAGTACAGAAATATATTTCAAAAAACTCAGTACCTGGAAACTAAACTGATGGGAAAAAAAATCGCAACTCGAAGGAGTTGTGCGACATAAACGAAAGTTGGTAGGAGTGTTTCTACATCTGAAACAATTAGTCTATTCAAATTTCACGCTAGTCTAAGAGCTGGCTCTAATAGCTTTACTATGAGGATGCTTTAAATGTAGGCTATAACGGTCGCGAACGTCAGTTATCTTTGAGACTGAACGGGGTGAGTTGATGTTAGTCAAGAATGCCTTTAAGGCGACAAAGACGTCATTTTCTGCACCTCACCTCACATATTTTGAACGAGGTCGTGTAATAGAGCTACGAGAAACTGTAGGTTCCTTCTGTGATACTTCAGAAAGACTTGGTAGGAATGTAGTCTGTACATGAATGCTGGCAGCGGCGTTCACGGTAATGTACGGTCTCAAGAACACCGGGCTCCGGACGGCCACGTAGCACTACGAAGAGGAAAGACCATTGTGTTCGGCGTATGGCTCTGGCGCGTGAGAAGCAGTTGGTACAACAGTGACACAACAAACTGTTACAAACCGGTTACTTCAAGGATATCTCTGAACCAGACTCTGAAGCGTACATTCCACCGCCATTTGCGACTTCAGTGATGTCAAGTGAGAATTCAAAGGAGGCAAGGATGGAGTTCTGATAAAAGCTGGTGCTTCCCCGGTGCCAGCGATGGCCTTGTGTTGGTTAGAAGGAAGCCAGTTGAGGGCCTGCAGCCAACCTGTCTGCGTCCTAGACACGATGGACCAACGCGTGGAGTTTTTGATGGTCTGGGGTGCGATTTTGTATGACAGCAGGGGCGCTCCTGTGGTTATCCCACGCACCCTGGCTGCAAATTTGTTCGTCGGTCTGGCGGTTCCACCTGTTGTGCTGCCGTTCATGAACAGCATTGCATGTGGTTGTTTCCAACAGGATAACGCTCGTCCACGCATGCTCTACAGAGCGTCGATCACCAGATCTGTCTCCAATCGAGCACATCTGGGACATAAACGGACGATAGCTCCAACGTAATCTACAAATTGTATTAACCGTCCCTGTATTGACCGACCCAGTGCAACAGACATGGAACTCCATCCCACAAACAGACATCTGGGACATTTACAACACAATGCTTAATTCAAAATTCTGGCGGGAACAACGGTTATTAATGTAACTGCGTTTCTCATTTACAATGGCTTCTGTCGCACTGCCATTAACTTTTGATGTTGTACGTTACTCACTTAAATATGTTACTTAGACATACGTTTTCCGAAATTTCGTTAGTCTACGTTAATTATCTTTTGTGTTGCGATTTTTTCCGTCAGTGATTTCCTGCAGCCTGTGGCACTTACACCGACATTGAAGTTTACATAGTTTGGTTGTACCTAGATAATTTCTAAATAAAACGTAAATTTTGTGCCACCAGTCAGTAGTTTCTTCAATTTAGAAATCAAAGTGTCGCTGATGAAGTTTTGGAATGAGCAGTATGACCTACGCTAGTTCAAAAGCTACGGTCGGTGTTCTCTTGTATTCTGGCCAATACTTATCCTGTGCGGTTGCTTGCCTTTGTGTGGCTGTTTAGGTCGGTTCTCCTGCAATCACATCGCCGTGCTGGCGTTCTGGACGTGGAAGCCACATAAACTCAATACAAGCAAAGAAACCTTCCCCTTTTTGCCACTTCTATAAAATGTTCTTCTTTCAGACCACAATGTAATGTAGTACTATGAAAGTTTAATTACCCATCCCTTTAACTTGTGTTCATAGTTTGCCTGGAATAAGTATTTTTCCAAACAAAATCAAACGGTAGTCATTACAGCACTTTCTTATAGCCTACTGCGTCACATGCTTCTGTTATAAGTGACTTTTTTCATTTCATAGTGATTCGCACTCAAACTGGCTGGCTGGTTACCTTTTGCAGTAACCTTTGGTTAGAAAAACTTGGATTGAAAAATTTTCAACGACAGGCCTCTTTAATATAATTTTTCTCACAGTACCGGCTTCGTAATAATATTCGCTATACAGCAATTAAACATATATCATTCACATTTGATTTACACACTGTTATTTACAACAGCGCCATGGCAAAGTACGCAATTCTGATTTTAGCTAATGGCGACAGCAGGCACTTATCCGGAATCAAAAACAAAAATTAAAAAAAAGTTCAGCGCTCCATTCACACAGTCCTCAGCAAGTTGTCTCCACATCTACATCTAATGACTGCTCTGCACTTAAGTACCTGGCAGAGGGTTCATAAATCTACTTTCAGACTGTTTCTCTACCGTTCCGCTCTGGAACAACGCAACAGAAAAACGAACACTTCAGTCTTTTCGTGCGATCTCTGATTTCTCTTATCCTATCACAACGATCATTTCTCCCTACGTAGGTGGGCGCTAATAAAGTATTATAGCATTTGGAGCAGAAAATTGGTGATTGAAATTTTATGAGAAGATACTGCCGCATCTAGTAATGCATCTGTTTTAATGACTTATTACGATGATAATTTCTCCATATTTAGGTGAGCACCAACATAAGATAATCACACTGGGAGAAGAAGATTGGTGATCGAAATTTCGCCAGAAGACGATGCCGCAACGAAAAATGCCTTTGTTTTAATGATTGCCACCCCAAGTCGCAAATCATATTCGTGGAACTCCCTCCTTTATTTCGCAAAAACACCGAACGAGCTGCCATTCATCGAACTTCTTCAGTGACCTCCGTCAGTGCTACCTGATGCGGATCTCATATCGCACAGTAAGTCTCCAGAAGAGGAAAAACAAGGATAGTGAAAACACTAGCATCTTCCAAGCCAATAAAACGCAATCTTTGGTTGGCTTCCCACACAAAATTATCTGTGTGAACCCTACAATTTAAGTTAGTCTTAACCGCTATCCCTAAGTATTTAGTTGAATCGACAGCCTTTATATTTGTGTTATTTAATGAGTAACCGAGATTTAGGGAATTTCTTCTAGTATTCACGTGGATGACTTCACACTTTTAGCTATTTGGAGTAAACTGCCAATTTCGGCACCGTATAGATATCTTGCCTAAATAATTTTGCAATTGGTTGTATCTTCCGATGACTTTACGAGCAGGAAACTCACAGCATCATCTCAAGATAATCGAAAAACGTTGATCAGAATTTCTTCTGAATTGTTAACATAGATTAGGAACAGCAGAGGGCTTATAACACTTTCTTGCGGAACACCAGATATCACTTCTGTTTCACTCGATGACTTTCCGCCAATTACTAGGAACAGGGGCCTTTCTGATAAGAAATCATAGATCCAGTCGCACAAATCAGACGATACTCTATAGGTACGCAGTTTGATTAGAATTCACTTTAGAGGAATGTACATTCACTGACATACGTAGGACTGCTCAGCACGTTTTGATTCAAGCACTTACTTGGTGGAAAAGTGCTGTATTTATGTAAGTTGTTGATAACAGCTATTAATGTTAAAAAATTTCTTTCCATTTTTCATGATGCCTGGTAATCAGCTGCTGGCATGGTTTGCGCAAAGGGGTTCGCACCGAAATTTTGATACGTTCCACATCATAGCTGGCTGTCGCTATGACATGAGAAAAATGGAAAATAACTAAACATGAGAGGACCATACTAGTGCATCCATCTGATTTCCTTCGAATCGTGGAGAAACAGTCCATATCCCTGGGGCAGAAATATTATTATACCGGAACGAAAAGGACCGATCTCTGTTGACGCCTCCTGGGTAATATACTATTTTCTAAAATACTTTCGTAACTACCCACATTAATTTTTCCGTTCAACAAAGCAGATCTACTATGACAACTGTGGACAGCTCCACATCATCACACCACTCCCATCGAATGTCACTATCGCCACTACAGGAATTTTAAACATGCACCAACTGCGACATAATCGCGTGTACAAACAGTGATCCAATACTGTAAAATGGCTTTTTATTCCAGTCTATGATCACAAATGAATTCTTTAGACGATGACCGGTTTCAGTCTGTAATGGCCATCCTCAGATCTAAAATATATAAATATACACATCTAGTGAGCAGTGTGTCTTTTAACATAAAACAGCAATATGTATCACAATATACTGTCGTACACCAGGGAAATGTACAGATAAAATATGGTATAACGTACTTTTTTTACACCATGTCCTAAAGTGATACGGCCATAATGGCATCGTCAAAACATATATATATATATATAATCAGCATAGCATCGTCACATAGATTTAAAATATGGCAAGCCCACAGTAGCGACATCTAGGGAGGGTGTAGGCGAACAGGTTTCTGGATGCTGCTGTACCTCAGTGGCTAGTTGGCAATAATCACCATGTGGACGATGTGGCCTATTCTATACGATATTTAAATCGATGTGACGATGCTATGCTGATTATATTTATATGTTTTGACGATGCCATTATGGCCGTATCACTTTAG
Source organism: Schistocerca americana (assembly GCF_021461395.2). Lineage (NCBI taxonomy): Eukaryota > Metazoa > Arthropoda > Insecta > Orthoptera > Acrididae > Schistocerca > Schistocerca americana. The sequence continues at coordinate 752,517,740 of NC_060120.1, forward strand.
GACATGGTGTAAAAAAGGTACGTTATGCCATATTTTATCTGTACATTTCCCTGGTGTATGACAGTATATTGTGATACATATTGCTGTTTTATGTTAAAAGACACACTGCTCACTAGATGTATATATTTATATATTTTAGATCTGAGGATGGTCATTACAGACTGAAATCGGTCATCGTCTAAAGAATTCATTTGTGATCATAGACTGAAATAAAAAAGCATTTTAAATACTCTTTTCTAGATATATGGCAGGTCTAAACACAGCATATTGATAACAAAGGCCTATTTGCCTCTCATTGCATAGACCTATTGAGTTTTCTCACTGACTCCTAGCGTCATCCAGTGCCGAATCTAGCAAACTCGATCACTCAATCTGTCCAGTATAAGCTGCTCTCTGTCGGGAACTTGTAAATGTGTTGGTCGCACCTACCTGGAGCATCTGGTCCTTTGTTAAGGGCGTGTAGGTTGTTACTTGGGAGCATCTGCAGTGATGTCTTTTGCGTTTAATTTATTTTACACTGCGAGTTGGTCTGAAGCCATCACGAGAATAAAAATAAAATGAGGAGAGTGCACGGGCCTAAAAACGTTAGTAGCTTTAACTTGATCGCTTCCATTTTCTTAGTGGGATCCTCTATCGACTTGAAACACCATCACAACAAGCACTTGCGCACGCTCGAGGAGATTCGCAAGAAATCCCAGAGCAGTTTCTCCCTCTCGCTGCCGGAAGTTTTTCGACACTCGGAGTTCGGATGTCGGCGGAAGGAGCGACGCCGAAACTGTCGCTCTGCGCTCCTTTCAAGTGGATACGGTTTCCAGGTCGACCGTGTGACGTCAACCGCCATCTCGCAGTAATCGACTGTCACTTCCTGTCGGCTGCAGTCGTTTGTTGCGGAATGGTCGGAAATCGATGTGCGCGCCACGCCGGCTCGAGGACGTTTTGCTTGCGCTGCAGCCGGGAGGGATTTCTGCTTTTCCTCGACAGGCGAGCGGGCCATGCCGAACAGCCCGGCAGGTGCGGGGTGGCGGATCCGAGGAAGGCGGCCGCCTGCCGCACAGTTCGCGAACAACACGGATTTTAAGTAATATCCACGTGTCAGTAAGTTAATTCTGACTAATTACTAAATACTTCGCTTCGTATTTCCACATAGATAAAAAAATTACGTAGCGATCTGTTTATGACCAAAACCAGTTCCGCAACATTATTCAAATGTTTTTAGTATTTATATGAACATAGCAATGAAACATATAGTTGTCGTTCCTAGCGACCCTCGACGTCGTTAAGAGATGAAGGCTAAATGAAAATCAAACTAAAATATTCCGTGGCCCGACCAGGATTCGATGTCGGTTACCTAGGCTACTATATCCAATATTTGAATTCATTCTATTATATGACTCGGTGACGCCACAAATATTTAGCTAAATTTTGTCACAGTCACGGACAAACAAGAGTAAAAATAGGTGATTAGCGTGCCACTTTCACAGCGTCTTATATTACTTTTTATTAGTTTTTTCATTTTGTTTTTCATTCCGAAAGAAAACATGCTAATAGAAAGGATCTGAATCACATTTGGAAGAAGGTAATAGTGAAAGTATGAAAATAGGCGCGAATTACAATAAGATCAAAATATTAACACCCAACCTATCGAAAAGAAACTACTACACATCAATAATGAAGTAGTAGCATGTCTTGATGAGTTGAAGATGAGCCAGGATCGACAGAAAAATAATTATGCAAAAGAGTAAAAAGGCCTTAAATATTTTTGAGCAACTAAACACCTTCTTCAGTACTATTCTTTCTAAGCGTCTAAAAATAAGTTTATAATCCGTATCCATTGAAAGTTCCCACTTATTTCACTTGAAAAATAGCACTCACCACTTTGGTTCTAGTTATCAGAATGCAAGTATTACTGGTAGTGTGAAATCAAGCCCAGAGTTTCTGCTTCGTCAAAACTGACGCGATTGATGCTACGCTCATAATTGCAGGACAAGAGGTGAGCTTACAACGCGAGTCAGATATGTCATACTCAAACCTGAATAAAATATACATTGTGGTATTTACGCCATCGGCGAATAAAGCTCACAGACTGCACAGTTTAACTGAACTGGAGTTGATACGCGAACAAACACGGGATATATTGTTCTGGCAATCGGATAATGACAGTGACACGTAAATAAAAGCGAGCGCAAGATATGGTGAAGTAATGATACAAAGGAAATAAATAATCTGCGTTACCTGTTGGGCAGCTTGTGACGTGATGACGGTTGTACATGAAAGGAATGAACCTGTTACTTATTGTGAGTTAACGAGAAATATCCGAGTGAAATAATTACTTGTAGAAATAGTAGCCTTCTCTAAACATCTAAAACTTCAGTACTAAGGTCAACGCCTGTCAACACGACGACTAAACTGTTGGTCGATGTTGTCTGGTGACAGAAGCGCAAGTTGCCCCTTCGAAGAGAGAGGAGCTGTACCTCATCGGTCATATATAAAATCTCCTGCCCAAAGAAAAACAGACGAGTGAGCAGACTGTCACTACTGTTTTATACCAACCTCACCGGGTATTTTACAGTACGTTCTGAAAGAAACATTCTGGATATTAGGTTGCGAGGCTCTGGCAACTTTATTACTGTCACTTTCAGAGTGCCGGTGTATCCCTGTGAGTGAAGGGCCGCTCTCGTCATCAAAGAATCTTTTTTAACAGAAATAACCATCTTGTGGTCAATTTGTGTCTAATTAAAGCTATTACTAACTTAATCATAAAAATTGGAGAAATATAGCTGTATACCTGAAGAACATTACTGCGTTGTCGTGGTCTTTTGGTAGTCTCCAGAGTATTTGGTACTTAACAACCAACAAGGTTTTGGAAGTAATACTTAGACTTGGAAGAGCAGTTGAACGGAATGGACAGTGTTTTAAAAGGAGGATATAAGACGAACATCAACAAAAGCAAAACGAGTATAATGGAATGTAGTCGAATTAAGTCGGGTGATGCTGAGGGAATTAGATTAGGAAATGAGACACTTAAAGTGGTAAAGGAGTTCTGCTACTTGGGGAGCAAAATAACTGATGATGGTCGAAGTAGAGAGGATATAAAATGTAGACTGGCAATGGCAAGGAAAGAATTTCTGAAGAAGAGAAATTTGTTAACATTGGGTATAGATTTAAGTGTCAGGAAGTCCTTTCTGCGAGTATATGTACGGACTGTAGCCATGTATGGAAGTGAAACATGGACGATAACTAGTTTGGACAAGAAGAGAATAGAAGCTTTGGAAATGTGGTGCTACAGAAGAATGCTGAAGATTAGATGGGTAGATCACCTAACTAATGAGGAGGTACTGAACAGGATTGGGGAGAAGAGGAGTTTGTGGCACAACTTGACTAGAAGAAGGGATCGGTTGGTAGGACGTGTTCTGAGGCATCAATGGATCACAAATTTAGTATTGGAGGGCAGCGTGGAGGGTAAAAATCGTAGAGGGAGACCAAGAGATGAATACACTAAACAGATTCAGAAGGATGTAGGTTGCAGTAGGTACTGTGAGATGAAGAAGCTTGCACAGGATAGAGTAGCGTGGAGAGCTGCATCAAACCAGTCTCAGGACTGAAGACCACAACAACAACAACTTGTTTTTAATTACTTCTCCTATTTAATCTTTCGAAGTTCCTTCATTTGCACTATCACTACCTCTTGATGATGTGACATCACACAATGGGACCTGGACTTTAAATGGGGACAAAATTCAGTGAAGAGATGCATTTGAAAATTAATAAAAGAGAGAGAGAGAGAGAGATTGAGGAGAACAATCACGTGGATCAGGGAATATACTTGTGTGAAGAACTGGGACAGCAGTGAGAAGGAACAGGAAGTGGATGGCACATGTACACTGGTGAAATTTAGTTTCTCAGTTTTCACAGTTTCTGAACATACTTGCAATTTAGATAAAATAATTTTTTCAATAACTTTACAATACCTGCAGTTACATAGTGAACTAAATGGTAATGTTATACTTATGTAAAATTAAGAAGGTTAAACCATTGCACTAAAGATCCATGAAAGGAAAGTAAAACTCAGGAGAGTAGTATTTTCATTCACACAGGGATACTATTAATTTATTTGATAAAATAGGGATTAGTACAGGACGTCCACATGAAACCTCCCTGATCTTCAAATGCAGTTAAAAAACTATGATATTTTCAGTTTGCGGCATCACGTGAAGTAATTCAAAAAGTTTTATGCAAAAAATTACTACACTTCTACATGGGCTCCTTTCCTTAACCCTACCTCAAACCATACGCACAAAAGCATGTCTGGGGTGATGGAGGCTATTTCATTCACAATACTTCTGTGGAGATCACCATGGTCGCATACAGGTGAGGCAAGCTCAGTGTTTTTCACGTAATCCCAAAGGAAGAAATCCAGAAGGGTTATGTGTGGAGAACGCTGTGGCCACTGGGTTGGCTCACTACGTCCTACTCATCGCTGTGGAAATGGTCGGTCAAAGAAGTCACGAACATGTAAACTCCAGTGCAGTGGTGTTCTATCCTGCTATATGATTACATTTACCGTAAGGGGAAGAAGATGAGGCACAGAAAATTGCTCAAGCATGTCCAGCTGAACGGCTTCTGTTACGGATGTTTCTGTGAAAGAAAATGATCCAGCTATGTTGTCTTTCATCAGTACACACCACATACTCACAGTCGCCTTGTCTCTGGCATGTTACTGAAAGCTGTGAGCGTCTTTCGAACCCAGATGCCAATGTCGCGCCGATTAACCTCACCACATACGTAAGACAAAACATTTCCTGGATAGTCATGGTTTTGACCGATCCGGTCCAAAAGCAAAATTCCAGGTGAAGCTGCAAGTCGTTTAACTTCAATGTTTGCACAGTATGAACTTTGAGGGCGTGCAAGCAAAGTCCATTATGCAGCACCTCGTGAACTTTTGAGCGAGGGAAAATTAGGTCTCATGATGGGCTTCTTTGGATGGTCCGTCTGATCTCTTCTACCATTTCATCAGATGCGTTTTTTGTGCACAATATGACTGCGTGTTTACACTCCCAGAGGCTGGGATCTTGTCATACCAGGCCTTAATCTTCTCGACGCCTCGTGACTGTCTTCGAAATTCACTTCGGAAATTCCTTTACACAGCAATGGTTGACCTTGTTCCCTCATGCAACACCACGCACTGAACTCTCTCGTGAGGTATAGGGACTACTGGTAATTATTTAGAATCTAAAAAAAAGCGAATCGTTTGGAAAAACAGTTCAACACAAAACACTTTGAGTTGCTTTACATCTATGTCTTCTAGCCTTTTAATTACATTTGGAAATCAGGGAGGTTTCATATGGATATCCTATATGCTTAGGAGGTTATATTATTACTGAGCATACAGCTCTGATATGAACGTATGTTTCCGTATTCTTAGTAGAGTCCCTATCTGAACAGTACTTTTGAGTTTCATATATTTATCACAGAAGATTACTTTCATTTCATAGCACGGGAAAAGAAGTAACTGAAAGCATGTCTCTGGAACACAGCATTGTACTGCGGTGATACACATTTCATGGAGTATAACCAAAATCACCCCCCATGAACCATGGACCTTGCCGTTGGTGGGGAGGCTTGCATGCCTCAGCGATACAGATGGCCGTACCGTAGGTGCAACCACAACGGAGGGGTATCTGTTGAGAGGCCAGACAAACATGTGGTTCCTGAAGAGGGGCAGCAGCCTTTTCAGTAGTTGCAGGGGCAACAGTCTGGATGATTGACTGATCTGGCCTTGTAACATTAACCAAAACGGCCTTGCTGTGCTGGTACTGCGAACGGCTGAAAGCAAGGGGAAACTACAGCCGTAATTTTTCCCGAGGACATGCAGGTATTGAATAGGATTGGGGAGAAGAGAAGTTTGTGGAGCCGGCCGCGGTGGTCTCGCGGTTCTAGGCGCGCAGTCCGGAACCGCGCGACTGCTACGGTCGCAGGTTCGAATCCTGCCTCGGGCATGGATGTGTGTGATGTCCTTAGGTTAGTTAGGTTTAAGTAGTTCTAAGTTCTAGGGGACTGATGACCACAGCTGTTAAGTCCCATAGTGCTCAGAGCCATTTGAACCATTTTGAAGTTTGTGGCACAACTTGACTAGAAGAAGGGATCGGTTGGTAGGACATGTTTTGAGGCATCAAGGGATCACAAATTTAGCATTGGAGGGCAGCGTGGAGGGTAAAAATCGTAGAGGGAGACCAAGAGATGAATACACTAAGCAGATTCAGAAGGATATAGGTTGCAGTAGGTACCGGGAGATGAAGAAGCTTGCACAGGATAGAGTAGCATGGAGAGCTGCATCAAACCAGTCTCAGGACTGAAGACCACAACAACAACAACAACCAAAATCACAGCTTCATGTACCTGGGACAGTTAGTAAACTGCTATATATGAACTAACAGGAACTGTAACATCGCCCACAGGTTCCGCGGCGGGGACAAAACACATTACATTGTTTTCGAGGTTACAGCACTAACCAGTATTTCAAAAGTTCAATAACTTAGCTTAGGGAGAATTGAGGAAGCCTTTTCAACGAAAACTAGCGGACACAGTTTTTTCTATTACGGAAGTATTCACCGTTTTTAAGTCAAATGCACTTTTTAAAATCTGTCTAGAATGCGCTGATTACCAAAAACATTACTTCTATAAACAAATTTTCTATCTGGAAATGGAACGAAACTTTTTTCTTTCTATGATACAAACTTAATCAGTGCGAAAATAAGTTAAGGAAATTGCGCAATTTTTTACGGATGCTAATATTTGATTTGCTATTTCAATCTAGGTACGGAAATTCACCATATAAATCTAACACAACAATATTCAAAAAACTGTAGTTCCTGTTTTGAAGACTGAGTCATAGGGGTTAACAAAACTACAGAATTATTTTCAGTTGTCAAAAAAGACAAATTTCGGGTGCTTTACCCTATTGTTTGAAGACATTCCAGCAATCACGTTGTTTTTGGATATACACCACCCTGTTTCTGTTATTTTGTAATTATTTTTACCAGCATGTAGTTGTCAGTTCTATTTCTAGAATGTTAATTTTGAAGAGTAACTTCATGTTTGTTTGAAATTACATTACTTATGTCAGTTCTTCCTCTTTGTTCAACAGTAAACGTTGTGCCATACACTGTACAGTCAACATTCCCAACATGCAATATTTAGCTGTTTGATTTGCACTCAGTGTCCTCTGTTACTATGACAGTGAGTATTATAGAACAAATAACCAAAAACACTAGTTTGGACAGATGTGAATAGAAGCTTTCGAAATGTGGTACTACAGAAGAATGCTGAAGATTAGATGGGTAGATCATATAACTAATGAGGAGATATTGAATAGGATTGGGGAGAAGAGAAGTTTGTGGCACAACTTGACTAGAAGAAGGGATCGGTTGGTAGGACATGTTCTGAGGCATCAAGGGATCACCAACTTAGTATTGGAGGGCAGCGTGGAGGGTAAAAATCGTAGAGGGAGACCAAGAGATGAATACACTAAACAGATACAGAAGGATGTAGGTTGCAGTAGATACTGTGAGATGAAGAAGCTTGCACAGGATAGAGTAGCATGGAGAGCTGCATCAAACCAGTCTCAGGACTGAAGACCACAACAACAACAACCAAAAACACAGCTGCAAGTACCTGGGACGGTTAGTAAACTGCTATATATGAACTAACACAAACTATAACATCGCCCACAGGTTCCTCGGCGGGGACCAAACACATTAGAGATTTTCGAGATTATAGCACTAACCAGTTTATCAAAAGCTCAATAGCTTACCTTAGGAAGAATGGAGGAAGCCTTTTCGATGTAAGTTGGAAGGAAATGTAGACTTGTTGGGTGGAATGTGCAGCATAGGTACCGCGGACAACGGGTTCGGGACAAAAAAAAGTTGAGAAATGCTGTGGGCTATGGAAAGGGGAACAGCAACTTGTTACATATCAGATACAGAAATCAAGTATAGAAGAAGTGAATGAATTCTCCTTACCAGGAATTTATACTACGTAGGATGGCCAGAATGAGGAAGTTGATACACGTAGATTCGTGAAGGAAACATTTCTCAGTGAAAGGAAATGCCTTATGGTATCAAACGTCACATACATGTATATATAACGGGAAAAAAGTAACTTAAAGCATGCCTCTGGAACACAGCATTGTACTGAGGTGATAAATTTTTCTTGGAGTATCCAAAGAAGAATAAATGGAAGCGTCTCAAAGCGGGTGACGTAGAAGAACGTTAAAAATTAACAGAGCAGAAAAGCTACAAAATGAGCACTAAAGTGAAACTAGACTATTCCCACAAATTAACTGTTACTTAGGGGCTCTAACTGTAATATCAAGCTTATCAGAAAACTTCAGAGAGTGGCAAGATTTTGTATCTCTACAATATAATGAACTACACGTCACTAGGATGTCATTCCCTCGAAAAAAAGTTCCTAATAAAGAGAAGTCTTACTTCATACTACTTATAATACAGTTTGGCAAATTCATTTGTTTGAGCAGTAGAGTTAGATCCGTATGCGCATACAATCACAGTATTTCCTGTTTACGAAATTCCTGTCCAACTGTACAGTGGGCGACTGGAACCTTTAGGGTGGTATGAGAAGTGAGGATGAAGATGGTTTGAGAGAAGGAGAGAAAGAGAAGCACAAAGTCTTTTACGACCAGTTTCTTCAGTCGACTATAAAACGCAGCGAGATGTGATACCCTTCAAAACGCCGCAATACCCCAGAAAGATATTTCTCCCGAAAAGCAGCTACCATACGCCGCGAAGGACAATATTCGCGACGATTACGAAGATGCATTGAAAACGTATGTATTGTACTTGTATATATCTGTGTGAAGTAATAAAATTGAAATGCGACTTCTTAGAAAAGGTAAACAATATTGTAGATGGGTAAAAGAGAAGTTCTGTAACAAGCGAGGCTGCACCCTATACGCAATTCACACCGCAACCTAAGCGCAACAGTAAGGCTTAATATTGAAAAGTCACATTTCCTAAAAGCAAGGTGCCTGATGAATTTGAAAAAAGAAAGCTTTACCAATGTATTCGATGCATTCCGTTGTATGCGTACTAATAAACAATGTAACTCGATTATTATTCGTATATTTCTAATACACTACCAAAGATTAGATGACATTAGATGACCTCTAAGATCCATGGATCCTTATTGAGCAGATCCTCGTGGAAGTGGAACATGTCAGATTTTCTGTTTACTTACATCATGTAATAAAAATACGATAATGATTATAATAGTAATAATTCATACAGTACATCAACTGGTTTTGTTTAGAAATTTGTCAGTGGAGTAGAAGTAAGTCTGTCAGGCTTTTCCCAAACTGAGCATTACTTGTAGTTAAACTTTTTACGGTTACTGATAAGGTACTGAAAATGTGTGGACTGCTGTTTGAACTGAAGTGCGTTTAAGTCTTCTTGTACATTTATCTTGTTCCTAATATTTATTTTGTGAAATGAGCTGTTTGTTGGAAAAAGATATATATTGTATGAACAGATATCATTAAACAGATAAAACTGTATGGTTCTAGAGACGTTTACAAATCTCAAAACGTCTATGATTTGTACATGCAAACAGAAGCGACGAATGAAAATTTGTACCAAGATCGGAACTCGAGCCGGTGTCTCCTGCTCCCTCGGCAGATGCGGTAATGACTACGCCACCCTGGCGCAGTGGCTTTTCACAACCGCGCAGAATATCCAAGCACGCCTCCCTCCTCAGTCGAAATCCTCATTCACTCCTCAGCCCACTTGGTATTCCCCATAAACTCCAGCAGAATTGCAGAGGCTCTCTAGGTGCATCGGAGCAGTGCCTCAGGGCCGAACGAATTGAGGATTCTGTCTGAAACACGGGCTTAGATTTCGTTAAGGAAGAAATATTCTGAGAAGCAGTAATTAGTATACCCAGTTCCTAGAACATGTTTCTACAGGATGTTTGTCAATTCACACCACAAATAATGCGAATTACATGATTTTGAATTTTGGAACCTTCTGTTTCACTTCAACAGCTACCAGAAATATGATAACATGTGATATATATATATATAATTAACCAAAGTATGCCAGGATTTTTTATTGTTATGTCACCTGTTTCTGATAACACTTGCATTGCAAATATGAATTTGTTCCTCCCAACACAGTTTATCAACAAGTTGTAATCCCAGTAATTTAACACGGTCAACTTCATATACCTGTGCTTCTTTAAACTTTATGCGTACGCTGGATTTGTTTTGAGGTGCATATAGTGAGCCTTCTGAAAGCTTAATGACAGTGAGTTAGCCATAAACCGTTATTAATGTTCACAGAAATCTCATTAGAAGCCCATTGTAAAACTATGGTCTGCTTGCTATTTACTGCGATCTTGCGTCATCTGTCCGCAGCTCGTGGTCGTGCGGTAGCGTTCTCGCTTCCCGCGCCAGGGTTCCCGGGTTCGATTCCCGACGGTGTCAGGGATTTTCTCTGCCTCGTGATGACTGGGTGTTGTGTGATGTCCTTAGGTTAGTTAGGTTTAAGTAGTTCTAAGTTCTAGGCGACTGATGACCTTAGATGTTAAGTCCCATAGTGCTCAGAGCCATTTGAACCATCTGAACCTTGCGTCATCTGCAAAGGACACAAACTCTGCGTCTGGCATTGTAACTGATGAGAGGTCACTATGGTTCAAAAGGAAAAGCAATGGCCCTAAGATGGACTGTTGTGGGACACACTACACGTAATTACCTCTCAGTTTGATGGTGACTGACACCTAAGTCATTGACAGAGCACTGAGTAAGTCGGGAAAAATTGTTCCCAGAAGTTAGGCTAGAATACGAAACGATATGTAACTTTGTCGAACCAGGGTGTTTAAATTGACACAATTTCCAATTAATGAATGTAAGATAATCCAATGATTAAAACTATTTAGCTATCTTGAACGGAAATATGCTGTCCCTGTTTGTCGCAACATTTTGTAAACAATACAATGAAAGCCAAAAATACTGACTTTCCTACCTACACAAACTTCTCGTCATTTTGTCGTAATATGTATAGAAAAATGAAACCTTTAATAGGTTCCTTAAAATACGCAATAATATACCTAGACCTGTCTAATATTCAGTAACTTCATTAGAAGGAAAAATAGTTTATTATGGGATATAAGTTCCGCCTTTATGCAAATCACTGTTTTTTCTTGTTACCCAAACATGTTTCAGCATTTCTGTGCCATCATCAGTGGGTTTTGTTTATTGGAGATTTGTAAAAGTGGACGGGTTTTAGGTATTAGCTGGTCTAACCAAATGAGGTCCCCATCTGCAAATCAAACAGTGTAAATCTGAATTCTATCAGCGAATTAACCGATCCCTCGATTTTTTTAAAAAAAGTGTTTTCTGTTTGATAACATGTTTTGTGTACTTATTTGTTATTACTCAAGTTTTGTTGTGGCTGATCCTTCTTCTTTCTCAAAAATGGCTCTGAGCACTATGGGACTTAACATTTATGGTCATCAGTCGCCTAGAACTTAGAACTACTTAAACCTAACTAACCTAAGGATATCACACAACACCCAGTCATCACGAGGCAGAGAAAATCCCTGACCCCGCCGGGAATCAAACCCGGGAACCCGGGCGTGGGAAGCGAGAACGCTACCGCACGACCACGAGCTGCGGATTCTTCTTTCTCGTTCCGAAGGCATGCATACAAATATTAAATGAACTTTGCGTATTTTCGGATTTGCAGTCGCCTGTTCACTTCGCAAAACGCGGTGTACACGATGTTGTTGTGTGTCATAATCCCGTCGGTGCTCATTTGTTCCCGAATGAATTAAGCAAGGAATTCTAATTTTGTTTAATTTCTTCTCTCTCTCTCTCTCTCTCTCTGTCTCTCTGCTTTGTGTGTGTGTGTGTGTGTGTGTGTGTGTGTGTGTGTGTAAGCTCCTTCAGCTGCCTGTGTTGCCTTTTCTGTAAAGTTTCCTTAATCTTTTAAATAATGTGCCTTTACAGCAAACAAAATTATACACAGGAGATAAACACAATAAAACAAACAGCAGAGGAAAATGGTTAAAAGCCCCATATGATAGAGAAACTAAACCAACCAACCTGTAAATAGAAAAAGAACGAACGCACCTCACATGACCACATACAAGACACAACAGTTCAACAACACACACACAAATCAAAATGGCACATACATACCTACAATAGCAATGTTGTTCCTGTTGTGACTTGGCAAGACAGCCAATACACTATGAGAGGAAGCCGAAAGGCACGCGTCAAGCTCACGCAGACTGGCGTGAGGTCTGGAACATTTAAGGGAATCTTTAGTAGCAAATAAAGTACGTAGTTGATGTAATACTTAACCTTAATCCATAATTGGAGAACATCGGTCTGACGGTACAGGCATCACAAGTTAAATATCTATTGATAATGGCGCCTTGCTAAGTCGTAGCAAATGACGTAGCTGAAGGCTATGCTAACTATCGTCTCGGCAAATGAGAGCGTATTTGTCAGTGTCGCATCGCTAGCAAAGTCGGCTGTACAACTGGGCGAGTGCTAGTAAGTCTCTCTAGACCTGCCGTGTGGTGGCGCTCGGTCTGCAATCACTGACAGTGGCGACACGCTGGTCCGACGTATACTAACGGACCGCGGCCGATTTAAAGGCTACCACCTAGCAAGTGTGGTGTCTGGCGGTGACACCACATTTCCATCATCTTTCGGGCGTGCACTCGGGACGCCCGAAAGATGATGGAACATTATGTCCGCCGGGAAAACTTCAAGAATCACAATAGCAATATTGTTCATAGAGTAGGCAGCATGTTGAAGAAACAGGGACTTCAGACAGGATATAGGACAGACAATATAACACAGAAAATCTCAGAACACAGGGGACAACCACAGATAAATTCCGCATATCAGGAATAAATGAACTGACATGCAACACGTGCCAATCAGTGTACATAGGACAAACATGCTGGAACTTTAAAACAAGACGCTCTTAACAACTCAGAGCCCTAAAATGTAACACCACCCATAGTACACTTGTTGACTACTTAATAGCCCATAAGCGTCGTCCAACTACAATAGCAACAGACTTAAAAATACTGAAATCAAGCCACAGCCTATACCACAAACTAACAATAGAATAAAACTTCCATAAACGGAAGGCAATAGCAGAAGGCACTAAACTCTGTAAAGTCATGTAATTTAAAAAATTAAAGGAACTATACAGAAAAGGCAAAACAAACAGCTAAAGGAACTTAAACACACACACACACACACACACACACACACACACACACAAACACACACACATTCACTCAATCACACAACAGAGAGAGAGGGAGAGAGAAAAGTAAACAAAATTCAATATCCGCGCCAAACTCACTCGGGAACAAATGAACGCCGAGGCGGTTAGTATACACAACGACATCGTGTACACCGCGTTTTGCGAAGTGAAAAGGCGATTGCAAAACCGAAAATACGCAAAGTGTATTTAATATGTGAGTGCATGCCCTCGGAACGATGAAGAAGAAGGATCAGTGATTAGTCACAACAAAACGTGAGTAATAACAAATAAGTACACAAAACGTGTTACCACAGCGAAATCAGTTTTTTAAATCAAGGGATAGGTTAACTCGCTGATAAAATTCACATTCACATTGTTTGGTTTGCAGACGACAAGCCATCAGTGCAGAACGCCATACAGATAGTCCTGCAAAACAATATAATCTAAAATTAAGGTAAGAACAAAAACGATCGAAATCGGTCTGTACGCCTCATTTTGTTAGATCAGCTACAACCTAAAATGTGTTCACTTTTACAGTTGTCCAATAAACAAAACCCACTGATGATGGCAAGGAGGTGCTGAAACATGTTTGGGTAACAAGAAAAAATAGAGTTTTGCATGAAAGGCAGAGCCTACGTCCCATAATTTTAGCTGTAAACAAGGAAGAAATACAAGAGCTGCAAATCCAAAAGACGTTTTTATTCGACATAATAAAAGAAAACGTATTTTCAACATGTTTTAATGTCTTAGCGATTTTCTATATTGCCACCGTTCAAATATAAATATTTGTCGTAGCGATTCACAAGCTTTGTATGGCTTCTGTAAACTCAGCTTCTGTCAGTGGCCATTCTTTCATTGCCATAATGCTTTCCACCTAAAAAAGATGCTTCAGTTTAAGAAAAGAATGGTAACCATTCGGGACCAAGTCCAGCCTATAAGGTGGATGATCAGAAACTTCCAACGTAAGCTGCCGAAGCAAAACCTTCGTGAACGGAGCAGAATGAGGGCGAACATTACTTTAAAGAAGCACAAGTCCACTGGATAGCAGTGCACGCAGCATTTGAGGTCTCTCCTCTAGGAATAAAGTCGATAAGTAGGATGCCCTTTCTGTCACAAAACACTGTGGCCGTAATCTTCTTGTAGCTCAGATTTTCTTTGAACGCTTTTTAAATTTATATATTTTTTGGGGGATGGCGGGAAGAGGGGGGGGGGGGGGGAGGGAGAGATTGTGAATGACTAGCGCTTTGGATTTGAACTCTTATGAACTATGACTCACGTCAACAGAAAATATATGGTTAAAAACTGTTCGCAATCTTTGTTGTACCGAGAAACGCGAGTGTGGCTCCCATTCGTTGTTTTCTTGTGTTCATACGATATGTCAAAAGTCTAGGAGCCGACGCACAACATACTTTTCTATTTCCCCTAAACTATCACTAAGAATCTGGCAAATTAACTGATCGTGAAACGTCAGGAAAACACAAGCTCAGCTCTAAAACAGTGAAACGTTTATCCTGTTGAAATTTTTCTGCAACCTTTGATCTAAGTTCGTTACCAGTGAATGGTGGCCTGATCATTCTTCAACACGAATATTCGTCCGCCATTAAATGCGATGCAACGTTTTAGGTTATCTGTCTGTAAATTTCGACAGGGTGGACCTCTCATTTAATTTAGAATCTGTGTTACGCTACAAGCCTCGCAGTCGACAGGATCATTAATTTTGTCACAGTTTCGAAATCGAATAGATTTGCAGTAAGCGTCTGTTCCAGGTCACTGTTGCAGTCGTACTGGCGTTAACGACTGAAAAGCTGAGGTGAGACCTGCAGCTCCTCAGATCAAAACGTTCTCGTATCAAAATTTCTGTACTTTTAGAACGAACCTCCTGAAAACAGAATCATATAAAATACGGTCTGTTCTAGAACAGCTATAATGTAAAGTAAAAAAATGAATCTGAAGTATGTACGTAACCTTCTACGATCAAATCCTTTTTAACACAGTGCTACAGGGTGAATGGTCTCACACTGACGCAAAATAAGCCAATGTTTCAGAGGGTACTACACGTTCGCATCATCAGGATGGCGAAACTTGCCAATACAATTTGTCTTTGTAATGAATATTGCATATAATGGCACGAAAACATTGGATTATTTTACACCATAACGCTCTCGCACAACGAAAAGAGTTTTTTTTTCTTTTTTCTATTGTCGTATGATGTCCGACAAAGTTATTAGATGCGGAAAATAAAATTGTTTTCACTATATATAAGTTAAACTGTTAACTATGAAAAACCCACTGAGTAAATATGAAATACACAGGTCATTATTTTGATCAGTTATAGGCTTTAGAAGCTAGTAGAAATGTCTGTTTGCTACATTCCTCCTGTGCCTAAAATAGAAAAATGGATTTATACGACGCCGTCGATGTCCTCCTAAGGTGAGAACAGTCTTGAACCGTTCTGACACAAGCCCACTTAATTTCTGGCCGCTATTGCAAAACTAATACGCTGACACTACAAATGAGATACTAAACAAAAAAAATTGTAGGCGATGAAAATAACGACACCTCGTCATTGTTTGTGAACTAATTTTATTTATTTATAAAAAGCAACGACCTGCGTACTCGCAAATTTTGTTTCCTAGCCAGGCATATGAGGCGTGTAGTCTGGTTAGATATCTCGCCTTTTCCTCATCCTCGCTAAAGCTCCATCACCGTACCCAGTCTTACGAAGCAGTGGGAATAAGCGGATAATATTCTTTATACGAGTAAATTGAAACGCTATACGTTTTAAGGCTGATTCCGGCCGACGGTATTAGGGAGCTACAGCTGAAATTGTAAGAATAGTAAAAAGCAATGATAAAATCTTCTCCGGTGGTCAGCCAAACGGTGGAATCGTCTTATCACAACGTTTCAATGAGTTTCCTACCCATCATTTTCACTTAGTCTGAAAATGATGGGTACCAAAGTTATTGAATCGTTGCGACAAGGCGACGTTACCAGTTGGCTCACCATCCAAGAATATTTTGTGATTGGAATACGTCGAGAAACCCTGTAGTCACATGTAGTAATAAGCAATTACATGTGCACAGAAGATAGTAACTAATAATAGTTCTAGCGGAAAATAGTGCCTGTTCAGAACTAGAGTAGTTTGACAATGCGTGTGGGTGGCGTTGATACCGTAAAGTACAACTGTTAGCATGAAAGCAGAGTTGCTAAGTAGAGATTCCTTTAAGTACTCGTATGTTCTACGGAACACAACGTAGCGATGCGATACCATTGAGCAATAGGCATACACCATTTACTGAGAACTGGTTAGTGCTCACAAAAAAAAAAGTACAAAAGAGCCGAGTCGACTATCTTTACCATTGTCATCGTTCAAAAAGTGTATCAGATCCTTCAACAGGACTGCACTGACATCCTCCCTTTCTTCTTGCGCAGAATACCTAAGCTCTGCTGATATAAGAAAACAGATCAACGCGGATGATACGTGGATCAGTAGGTGCCGTTAAAGAAGCGTTTCTGTGATGGCTACATCATTTTATAAAATGGAACGAAAGAAGAGAATATTAATACTTCAGTATGATGACCATTTCTTTATTCAACGATTCATTGATTGCGTATTTCAACCAAAGTAGCAAAATTTAAATAATTGTAATTTAGTGCCACATCTCGTGGGATAGAGAATGAAGTATTACGTTATACATTGCTTCGATACTTTATTTATTCTTGCAGATAAAACCACAAATAAAAAACCTCTTACGGATTTCGGCGAATAGAACAAATGTCAAACTAGTTATGAAGTATATATCACTGTGAAATGAAATGAAGTCCCATGCTTCTTTACAGAGCGTAGGGGAACGATGCGGGAGACCCGCACCGCCTTACTAGGCAAGGCCCTAATGGAGGTGGTTTGCCGTTGCCTTCCTCCGACCGTAATGGGGATGAATGATGATGATGAAGACGACACAACAACACCCAGTCATCTCGAGGCAGGAAAAATCCCTGACCCCGCTGGGAATCGAACATGGGACCCCGTGCTCGGGAAGCGAGAACGCTACTGCGAGACCACGAGGGCGGATTTTATCACTGTATCGTGATTCAAGATAAAAGATGTTAACTATAACTGCCTTTAACAATGAAATAAAATAAAACGTCACTGCAGACACGGACGGAAGTCAAATATGCAGGAAATGCCGAAAAATGAAGAAAAAACTGAGCAGTCTAATAGTAAGACAGAATTTGGATAAAAGTAGACGTAAGACTATGAGAAGACGCACACAGAACACCTCTGAGTGAATTGTCAAATAATGTAAAGCATATTTTTAAAACATTTTAGTAAAACATGGTCTAAATGATGGCATGGAACTTTTCTGATTCTTATTTCATGAAAATAATTTCTTTTATGCTCTCAATTCTTTTGCCAGTAGCAACCATCCATCAGAGTGTTTATGCGTCCTCTTCTGGTTCTTTTAAAACTTCCGTCCCGAGCCTCATTAATGAATAACGGTCGTGTTTTTCCACGTGTTAGAAGCTTCTTCATTTTCTTTTTCAGCTGGACTTGGAGGAGGTCTCGAAAACAAAGTCATCAACGTCGAAGCATCGAAGCTTTGACAGGAAACGAATCGTTGCACCATTTTTCAAGAAAATACTCTTATAAGTGTTAAATGGGATCTTGGACCTCTGAAATCCTAAATAATGATGGCCGAACTAGATTTTGACTGCATCCTGATGCTAATCCTTTGGTCACGTCTGTCCTTATTTTTATAGGTTTTTCTGCATATTTTTGTCATGCCTTTGAATACGGGTTTCCTTTTCTACCTTAAGTTATCCGATAGTAAGCCCAGATTCACAGTATGCTTTGTTTCCCTGATACTAGAATTTTTAGTTTGGTCCTAGGTACTTGTATTTAATGCTGTTATTCTTGTTGCTCTTTATTTTACATTCCTTTGTCACAAATGACCTCCCCCTGCAGAAATGTGCCGCCTACCGGTAGTCTGGTATTCAAAAGCCTGCTTCATAGACTAAGCCATGATGACAATGTATTTAAACTTTGCGCCATATCAAAAACGTTACTACTGGACTGATCTGTTGCTTATCTCGGCTCCATGTGTAGTTAGGTGCTCTGGTGTTTCGGCGAAATGAATTAACTCGATATACCTTTTTGTTGTCTTGAAATTTGTTCTTAAATAATCGCTGATAGTATTTTAATTGCAGAAAAATGTGTTGCTAATGGTCACGTTATTACATTTTTATATACCACTACGAAAAATCATTCATTTCTCATGTTTAATTTACTGTTCTCATTTTCCGTTTAAAGTCATATGTTGTTCCCATAAATTAAGGACAGAAATTATGTTGCTGTGTTAATATCGTTTAGGGTTTGAGAAGTACTAGTATTCCACCTGATTATCTTCCAACTTGATAGATATTAAGAGAAAAACATTGATGTTGTTGTGATATTCAGTAGAAAGACTGGTTTGGTGCAGCTGCCCTCGCTAGTCTATCCTGCGAAAGACACATAAGCTACACATTATTACAACCTACATCCGTTTGTATCTGCTTAGTGTAGTCCAGTCTTGTTCTACCCCTACAATTTTTATTTCCCCACTCTTCCATCCAATCTCAAATTGAGAGTTACGTGATGTGAGGATGTGTCCTCTCAGTCACTACCTTGTAGTTGTGCTCTAAACATTTTCCCCTCAACTTGATTGAGTACGTTCTCAGTAGCTACCTAGTCTACCCATTTAATCTTCAGCATATTCTTATCGTACGATAGTTAAAAAGACTGTGTTCTTTTCTTTTCTGAATTTATTGTCCATGATTCACTTTCGTACAAGGCTACAGTCCAGATAGATTCTTCCAGAGAAGACTTCTTATCAATTAAATTTATATTTATTGTTAACAAATTCATGTCTAACAAAAATGCTTTTCTTGCTATTGCCAGTCTGTACTTCATCCTCTCTGTTTCGGACATCATCATTTATTTTTCTGCCCAAATGGGGCACAACTCATCAACTATTTTTAGTGTTCCGATTCCTAAAATGATTCCTTCACCATTTTCTGATTTAATTCGACTATATTCCATTACCCTTGTTTCCCTTTGTTTATGTTCATCTTATAACCTGTTTTCAAAAAGTTATCCTTACCAGACAATTGCTCTTGCAAGTACTTCGCCGTCCGTGGCAGAATCGCAATGTCATAAGTAAAACTTCAAGCTTTTGTTTCTTCTCTTTAAACTTTAATTAACTTTCTAGAACTCTCCTTTGCTTCCTTTACTTCTTGCTCAGTAAGCATTCTGAACAACGTACTGAACTACACTGTTTTATACCCTTCTCAACCACTGCATCCATGTCGTTGTACAGCTCTTATACATCTACATCTACGCGATTACTCTGCTATTCACAATAAAGTGCCTGGCAGGGGTTCAATGAACCACCTTCAAGCTGCCTCTCTACCGTGCCAACGGAATGTTTTTGCAGTCGGAGTGTTCTGCTAATGAATCGCAGTCTTGGGTTTGCTGTACCCACAACACTATCTATGTGAGCGTTCCAATTTAGGTTATTTGTAATTGTAATCCTTAAGTATTCAGTTAAATTTACAGCCTTCAGGCTCACCGGATTTCTTTTAGTTCTCGTGCGAACAACAGTCGGAGGAGAAAACTGGTGATTGAAATTTCATGAGAAGAAGCGTGATGTAAGCAGTCTCTTTAGTAGACCTGTTGCACCTTCTGTGTTCTGCTAATGAATCGCTGTCTTTGGTTTGCTCTACCCATAATATCACCTATGTGATCGTTCCAATTTATGTTATTTGTAATTGCAATCCCTAGGTATTTAGTTGAATTTACAGCCTTCAGATTTGTGTGACTTATCGTGTAATCGAAATTTAGCTGATTTCTTTTAGTACTCATGTGAATAACTTCACACTTTTCCTTATTCAGGATCAATTGCCACTTATCGCACCATACAGATATCTTATCTAAATCATTTTGCAAGTCATTTTGATCATCTGATGACTTTACAAGACGGTAAATGACAGCATCATCTGCAAACAATCTAAGACGGCTACTCAGATTGTCTTCTATGTCGTTAATATAGATCAGGAACAATAGAGGGCCTATAACACTTCCTTGGGTAACGCCGGATATTACTTCTGTTAAATCACGAATCCAGTCGCACAACTCTGTAGGCACGCAGTTTGGTTAGAAGACGCTTGCGAGGAACAGTGTCGTAAGACTTCTGAAAATCTAAAAATATGGAGTCAGTTTGACATCCCCTGTCAATAGCACTCATTACTTCATCAGTATAAAGAACTAGTTGTGTTCTGCAAGAACGATATTTTCTGAATCCGTGCTGACTATGTGTCATTAAATCGTATTCTTCGAGGTACTTCATAATGTTATAATACAGTATATGTTCCAAAACCCTACTGCAAATCGGCGTTAGTGATATGGGCCTGTAATTCAGCGGATTACTTCTACTTCCCTTTTTTGATATTGGTGTGACTTGAGCACTTTTCCAGTCTTTAGGTACGGATCTTTCTGTGAGCGAGTGGTTGTATATAATTGCTATTTTATCAGCATACTCTGAGAGGAACCTGACTGGTATACAGTCTGGACCGGAGGCCTTGCCTTTATTAAGTGATTTAAGCTGCTTCGTTACTCCGAGAATATCTACTTCTATGTTTCTGATCTTGGCAGTTGTTCTTGGTTGGAATTCAGGAGTATTTACTTCGTCTTCTTTGGTGAAGGAGTTTCGGGAAACCATGTTTAATAACTCAGCTTTACTGGCACTGCCATCAGTGACTTCACCGCTGTTATCGCGCAGTGAAGGTATTGATTGCGTCTTGCCACTGGTGTGCTTTATGTATGACCAGAATCTCTTTGTGTTTTCTGCCAGATTTCGAGACAGAATTTCTTTGTGGAAGTTATTAAAAGCATCTCGCATTGGAGTAGGCGCCATATTTCGAACTTCTATAAAACTATGCCAATCTTGGGGATTTTGCGTTCCTTTAAATTTGACATACTTTTTTCGTTACTTCTGCAACAACGATCTGACCCGTTTTGTGCACCATGGGGGATCAGTACCAACATTTATTAATTTATGTGGTATATACCTCTCAATTGCTGTCGATACTATCTCCCTGAAAACATTACACAACTTTTCTACACTTACATGATCAGGTCGGAAGGAGTGAAGACTGTCTCTTAAAAAAGGCGTTAAGAGCATTTTTATCTGCTTTTTTAAATAGATATACTTTGCGTTTCCTTTGATGGTTGTAGGTGTTACGGTATTCAGCCTAGCAGCAAATTCCGTCAAGTATGTTTTCGCAACCATTTACGCTTCGAGAGGACTCATGAACTATTTGTTCAAAATAATTTTCTGAGAAAGCATTCACTACAATTTAGGATGACGTTATATGCCTGCCGCCGGCTTTAAACGTTTAATTTTTCCAGTATATCCAGGATAGATTAAAATCAACACCGACTATAATTGTATGAGCCTGGTACTTATTTGAAATGAGACTCAAGTTTTCTTTGAACTGTTCAGCAACTATATCTTCTGAGTTGGGGGGTCGGTAAAACGATCCAACTAATAGTTTAGTCCGATTGTCAGGTATAACCTCTACCCATAATGCAGTCTGCTTTCTGTTCGAGAAATAAATAAACTTCTGTTCGCTGTAGTTAATGTCTTCCAGCCACATGATTTCAAAGTACATTTTCCAGTCAATATTGTCAAAAAATTTCTGTAAACCTAGGAATGATTGAAAAGTAGGTAGTCTCTGTTTAAGTTGTCTTCCAAGATAAGCCGTATGGTTAGCATTCTCTCTTGTATTCCTACATTTCTCCGGAGACCAAACTGATCGTCCCCGAGTTCAACTTCTACCAGATTTTTTGATTCTTCTGTGAATAATTGGTGTCAATATCTCGGAACCATGACTCATAAAATTGATAGTTTGGTAATATTCGTAGCTTTCAGCAGTGGCCTTCTTTGGAACTGGAATTAGTATATTTTTCTTAAAATTTGAGGGTATTTCGCCTGTTCATATATGTTGCGTAAAAGGTAGAACAGTTTCGTTATTGCTGGTTCTTCCAAAGCTCTCAATAGCTCAGAGGGACGTGCAAAACATTATGCTGCCATTCAGCTACATTTGTGATTTTTTTGACGGAGAGCAGCTCAAAACCATTTGCAGATTCGACGTATATTACATTGAGTGCGAAAGTATAATTTATTTCTTTTTAGTAGAGTTTTGCGTAAAGTTAGAAGAAGTCCTGTGGAATATTAGAGCGTCAAGAGCTTGATATTCTAACTGGAAGAAAATAAAGAAATAAATAACAAAAAAGAAAAAAAACACGACTTGGCTTTTTCAAAAGACACTTTAGAAAACCTGATCGATCAATCCCACATTCCCTGCCGTAATCGAGGCATCACATCACTCATGTACGTATGACACATTCGATGTTTCGGCAATTAAAATATGTTATTAATGTGCAGTAGAAATGTAATTAGTAAACAGTTGAATTTAAAACAGTACATTTTGAAAGTAAGTCTCCTGTGTGCAGAAGCTAATCTGTTAGGCAAAGGAAGAGTTTGTGTTATATGCGGGATAAGTGTTTTGGGATGCTGTCAAATATTATTGATGTGATGAGAACTGTGAATTTGCATGATGAATTTTACAAAAGGCAAATGTAACAGGTTTCTTGATGACTTACCTCGCCGTGTAGCATGTACACTCGAAGTGCAGTCTGAGACTGGATGCAGTTTGCATTTACACAGTCAACTTGCTCTGCGTCTTCGGAACCGCTGCAAGCTGACATCATATTGCACCAGCACTATCAAGGTAGTTAATTCCACATTGCGGTATTAAGCGCGTAGATATATATGTTCCTGTAATGACAACCCTAGGACAGCGAGGAAAGTTGATGACGGGAATCTAGTTACTAGTGTTGGTGTATTTGCGCTTATCCATGCTTTCCGCACGCTAACCTAACTTGATATATTGCGTAGAATGCTTGACGAAGTGTATATTATTTTCAACGTCCGGTAATACGAATTACACTGGCTAACATAGAAAGTGAAGCACGCAGAAGACACGATCGGATGTCAATATGACTTCGTACACGTACAGCCCATCGGCGTGTATGTAGAGGGTAGCCTGAATTATACCTGTTTTGAGATTTTACTTATTATAGCCCAAATAGTAAGTTACAAAATTATTTAAGGTATACCTTCCTCAAGTGTAGGATGTTGTTCTTGATCTCTGAATTCATGAATGGAAATTCTAAGGAAAATAAACACCCTACACTTAACTTCGCAAACATCAGTAAGTTGCAAAAATTAGAAATCTGGTATTCTAATTTATATCAGTGTGTACATGAACTGTATCATCGTTATAAACTGGTATTCTAATTTAGACCAGTGGGTGCATGAGTTGTACCATCCTTATAATCCTGTAGCCGAGCGGTTCTAAGCGCTTCAGTACAGAACCGCGCTGCTGCTACGGTCGCAAATTCGAGTCCTGCCTCGGGCATGGATGTGTGTGATGTCCTTAAGTTAGTTAGGTTTAAGTAGTTTTAAGTCTAGGGGACTGATGAACTCAGCTGTTATGTCCCATAGTGCTTAGAGCCATTTGAAAGATCCTTATAATCTATGTCTCCGAGCTTAAAGTTACCAGAGGGTTTCAATAAGTATTGAAACATATTTTTTTTCTTGTCCAATATCGGTTGAAAAAGTGCAGAGTTTCTTGTGGGACATCGTGGAATATTTCCGCTTCAGCCCCTATACTTCCATGAAGTTCTGAGGTTGCGGTGCTTTACGCAGCTCTCAAATGTTGGCTGTAAGAGAGGTGCGTTCAAAGCAGAGAGTTTTTATTGTCGAAAACCAGAGCATCGCAGATATTCATAGGCGCATGTAGAATGTCTACGGAGACGTAATGTCTACGTTGAGCCGTAGGGCAAGGTGTCTGTCACAATCACAACAAGGTCGCTCAAACCTGTCCGATTTCCCACGTGCCGGCCTTGAGCAGACAGCTGTGATTCCTGCCATGTTGGAACGTGCGGACACACTCCTCAGATGTGATCGATAGATCAGAATCAAACATCACGCTGCACAAGTGCATGTCTCTGTCGGTAGTGCTGAAACACTTGTCCACCAGTTGGGGTACTCAAAGGCGTGTGTCCTCTGGGTCCCGAGCCGCCTAACGGAAGACCATAAAGAGCAATGAAGGATCATCTATGCGGAATTGTTTGCTCCTTACGAGGCTGATCGTGACAATTGTTTGTCGAACATCGTATCAGATGATGAAAAATGGGTTCATTTATTCAAACCGGAAACAAAACAGTAACCCACGGAGTGGCGCCACACCACCCCTCCTCCGAAGGAAAAGTTCAAAGCCGCACCATCAGTAGGTAAAATCACGGCGACGGCCTTCTTGAATTCCAAAGCGGTTACTCTATTTGATGCGTTCCCTGTTGGTGCAACGATCAACTCTGAAGTGAATTGTGCTACCGCCACGAAATTGCTCATCTCCACAACGCAAACGAACTTCTCGTTCTCCATTCCAACGGAAGGCCTCACTCAAGTCTGCACACCCGAGAGGAGCTCACAAAACTTCACTGAACAGTTCTCTTCCTCATCCAGCCTACAGCGTGGATCTTGCACCTTCTGAATTCCATCTGGTTGGTGCAATGAATGATGCACTTCGCGGGAAACGTTACGTGTATGATGACGAGATTATTTGTGCAGCAAGTCGTTGGCTCCGGCGTCGATCAGTAGAGTGGTTCTTCGCGGATACACAGGCTCTCCCAGCAATGTGGCGTAAGACCGTCCATTTGACCGAAGACTGTGTTGAAAAATAGGATTTTGTAACCAAAAGACTGGGAAGAAATATGGTATACCTGAATCCTGCATAAAACCAACCTGCTTCCAGAAAAAAAAGTGTTCCGTTACTTGTCGAACGCCCCTCGTATGTACTGGTCTAAGGAAATGTTTAGAGTTATATCATTATTTGTCGGCATTCCAATGTAACTTTTTCCTTCCTGTTCTCCGCGCATTTTGCGTGAGTCCTCATTTTGCATTCCGTGCAGCTGATCATTTCTTCCATTCGACATTCCTCACACAGCTCTCTATAACCATTCCTTTTTTTCTATGGTGGCTTCCTCGAAGAGTCTCCAAACCCTTTTGACAGATGTAGTTCTTGATTTCTTCTCCTTTGCTTCGTTCAACCTTCTGTAAAGCACGGACTGGTCCTCAGTTGGCTAGGCCTTGGAAATTTTGTTTGGAGTTTTCATCATATACCTCGGATTCCGGGATATATTTTGGATGGACCCCTTCAACCCGGTCTTAGCCTGCTATGGATTCTGCGTTGAAATTATGGGGCAGTCCTTTTTCTTCCGCAATATCGAACGTAGTTTTCTCAAGTCCGACATGCTTAAACAGAACACTATAGCTTCAAATATAAGAATATGCTCCTCCAATTAATTGCGGACTTTGCTGGAAAACCATTGAGACAAATAATTTTTGTACCCCAGTTTGCGTTTTTTTTTTCAACATGCCTATTCGTATCATTCTTCAATTTCTCCAGGCGTATTTCATGACGAAATAAATCTCGGGTGAACAGCCTGCTGAGTATACAAAGGACACAATATTTCGGCAATCGACCTTGTTACCATCATCAGGTGTGCTGATGTTCTGCCAAGGGACGGTAGGCGTGATGCATATATCAGATTCCCCCTCCCCCTCCCTTGGGCGCTCTCTCGGCCGCCAGCGCCGGGGTTCGACGCCCTTCTTGTGGCCCCGCGTCTGGGTGTTCCCTCGTCGGTCCGCGCCCAGGCAGGTTTGCCGGCGGCGTTTCGGAGGTTCCTCCACCTGCCCTCGAAGTCAGTACATTCTGGGATATTTCTATCTTCTCCTTAATCCGGGTAATGGCTGGTTCCCAAGCTTGGTTGAGGGAATAGCCGTTGTCACAATTCACTTCAGGTTTTCTATACCTTCTTTGATGACACAGTCCCAATATTTCGAAGTCTGTGTTAGGACATTGGTCTTGTCATAATCCATCCCGTGAAGTTCTGACAGGCAATGCTCGGCGATTGCACAATTATTAGGCTGTTGCAATCTCGTGTGCCCTTGGTGTTCACGATATAGGTCTTCAATGGTGTAAACCACTGATTTACGTAAACCAAAGTCGTCCTTAACACTGCCAAGAAGTTCTCTGGTTTTAGTTGGAGGGCGATGGATTATGACAAGACCAAGACTTCGAAGTGTTGGGACCGTCTACAACCTCTCGAAGTTTCTCATAACATTTACAGGACATCCTGTATATTTTTCAACATAGTTTTCTCCTCTAAATAAACCCTGTAATTGGTTATATAGTTCATTATTTAATAAGCCACATATTTTATCTAAGTAGTTTTACATCGCATTTTACAGAGATAATTCCTCTAGTTTTAGTCCTAAATCAAACAGTAACATTTGTCGTCTCTGGAAACCAACTTAGCCACTCTGTAGATGCATCTAGTTAAAAATATTTGATCCCTCAGGAATTTCACGGCTAAAAATATCTATCCTCGTACGTGACGATGGCTTAGTAGTCGAAAATCGGGTTGTAAAATAATAAATTTTGTAGAATATTACACTCGTGTGGCATTTAACGTATTCCCTAGATGCATTCTGAGGATGACAGGGTAAAAAATTGATTTAAGGTGTCTGCATATGCCGACTAATGGAACAATTACAGTGTAAACAAGTTTCACGATACATAAACATAACGTTACAAGAACTATTCTTAAATGTCCATCGCGGACGTCTTTTTTCCACAATTGATGTGAAGATATGATTACTACTCTGTTTGTGCAGAGTTCTTAACATGCATTGTATCAAGTGGTTGTTACGTGTCCGAATGATTGATGTAAAAAAGAAGAGAAATATCTCTCACGCGCTCTTGTACTTCTGACCTAGAATTGAGTGACCCGTGATCAAGAGGTAGACTGGATATCAACCTATGATGTTTCTTATTCCAATTCATATTTAGTCTCAGAGTAACTGTAGTTACTGTACTTAAGGTTCTTATCTAGTTTCTAACAGCCTCCGTATTAAATAGTTGTTCTAAATCCAAGCAAAGAAATACTTTTTTAATTGAGCAAATGAGCCTTCTGAAGTGGGAGACACGCGCAGAATGGTTCATATTGCAGTTTAATGAAATGGTTTCAGATGTGCACGTACCGCAACCTCTCGACCTTTCATCTTTCTGCCTTCACACGGAGTCGAGGTTGCTATTGGTATGTCTGTAGGGCTCGCTAATGAACTGATTATCCGATGGAGGCCTTTAATTATTAGATATGGGATATTGTTAGTGTACACGGACAGCATGAGGAATGCGGTAGCCACGGCCGCGTTGGATGCTCTCCACAGCTTCCAGGAATTCAATCCGCCATCCGCTGCGTGTAGCGTCAGATGCGAATTCATTACGGCACCAGCGATCGGGAACTGCGACCTGCGGGAGGACGGACCACTTAATTCATATGCCAAATCCAACCGAGACATATAAGTTTTAATTATTATCAGGAGCTGTGAGAGCTCATTAATACACAGACGGACAGTGTTTCTAAGGATGGATTGAAATGCTTGGTAAATTTCTAGGATAATGGCGATCGGTTTGCAGGGTATTTGTACTGTTATTTTTACAAATTCTTAAAATAGGATATAACGTGGAATTGTCCGTTTATAGATATCTAAGGAAACAATGAAACATGTTTCAAGAAATAGACGGGATGTATCATGCAGTGATTTTTTTTTTAAGTATTGTAAAATGTGGACCGAGGCCAGAAACAACCTGTGCTTAGGGGAGGCATTGAGAGCTTTAGACCAGGTTGAAGGCCGTTTTTTACGTGATAAATGTTGATAGAAGATTGCAATTCTAAAACTTTACAAACCCAAGTAAAATATCGTCGCATTAAGATTCATGAGAAGGTGGTGATAGAAGATAACAAAATATTATGAATTAAATTGCATGCGAGAAGATCTTGCGTGATCGATGGATGCTACGGCTGTCCAATAAAGGCCAATTGCTCAAGGAACGACTCTTGAAATTTTTTTTGGATAACTCGAAGAAGAATAAAAGGGATTCTAGTGTTGTTCTGAGGATGTTGATGGTGCGTGGACCTACCATCTAACCCCGAAGGAAAAAAGACCATGAAAGTGGCTTGGAAAAGGAAAATCAGTTTCGGCGTCAAATAAAAGATAACAATTGTTATTTTTGAAAAGATTAAAATCGAACACTATGTTACTATTGTGTCACGCTACTAGAATGTTATGCTGTACACCGTCATTGCGCCTTGTCGCTGTGTGCGCCTTGTCATTTTGCCCTTTACAAGGCCAAAGGTACAAGAACTGAGAATGTAAATAGTTCCAACTCACTGTAATCCTCGGATTTCGCACTATTTTATAACCTAAAAATGACAAAAATGAAAAAGAGGTTTTACGTGGAAGAGATTCTCGTTGAATGATGGCATTGTGGAAAATGAAGATTTTGTTGGGAAATGATATTTGGTTTTCAGTAAATGATGTTACTTACTACGTATTTTTATCAGTCAGTTTCAGAATTTTCATATGAATTGTTCCCTGTTTTTTCCTGAGACATTTCAATACTAACATGTTAATCACACGATAAAATATAATGTCATTCAAAGAGTGATTTAACCAGATTAATTTACGTTTTATGTTGTTGGGATAAGTATTTCAGAGGAATAAATTGACAAACAATTTGTGACTGGACTATTTCCGGCTGTATTGCGTCACAGGCTTAAGAGGATGTTGCTTTCTCAGTTTTGTAGATTATCTTATAGCTATGTCGATATTAGCGTAAACCAAAGGTAAATCTTTTGGTTATTAGTTTGTGTCATATTAATTTTCAATTCCTACACAGGAAGGATAATTTTTCCTTCCATAAGAACAATCACGAAAACCTGTTACTTCACCTACGGATCCGAAAATATAAATAGCCTATTGAGATCGCCTAGATGAACAGTGGTCTGTCTTCGATGGTAAGATGGGTGAAAAATACGGGAATTAAACTAAAAGCGAAAAAGTCTCAAGCAGATTTAGCAACCTATGAGAAATTATTAAGTTCTGAAGTTCGTGAACAATTGCCTCCTATTACTCTCGGGGGTATTCCAACACGACACCAAAATACGGTGGAGGATTTTTGATGACCACCTTAACTGTACAGAAAATACTTCCTCTGTGCCCTCCACAATTTTCGAAATATTTCCACAGAATCATAAACGTAGATTTGTGCATCATTTGTCCTACCGAGCCCCCACTATTTCGATGTAATCGAAGACGGCATGAGTAGCGAGAACCGTAAACAGAACTAGGCATGAAAGCTTCTGCGACATTCATCTGTGTGACTATGTGACTTATTCATGCATCCAATTAGGTTGGTGCGGCCAAACAAGTTACGTGTACTATGCCTGTTTCACCCGCTTGCACCTCACATCATCAATTAGCATATACATGTCAAAATCCTTCTTTGTAGCTGCTTTCTTCGGTTCCTCTCACAACGTTTCCTCAAAAATTAACGTATATGGCTAATTTCCCTGTGCCAAACAGGAAAGCAAATGCCCCAATCTTTTTTCACTTACTATTTATTCTCGTTTTATTTTTCAGTCAGTCCCACAACCTTCTTTTCTCCTATTTTCATTGTGTTTCATCATGTTCTTCTCTTTCTGCCTCTCCCACCACTTCCCTGACGTCTGTTTTTGCTGGGGCTCATAGTTTAAATTTTCCTGCCTATAATTTGTCTTCACTGCTGAAATTCTCACAAACGAATGCAAACACTTTTTTGTGCACTACATTAATTTCTAGCAAGGGTGGTAACACTAAGAGCGGAGCGTGAATTCCGTTGTTAGACGCAGAAGAGAAAGCGGATAGCTGGAAAGAGTACACTGGAGGCCTCTTTGATAGTGACGACTTGTATGATGACGAGACAGAAGAAGAAATTGGACTCTATGGATGAAAAAGCGGGTCCTCTATTATAGTTAGAATTTAAAGGAGCTTTTCAAGACTCCCTGTCAGATAAGACAGAAGGGATAAATAACGTTCCATCGGATTTTTCTAAAGTCATTGGGAGGAATGGCAACGCCTATTGAAGTTGGTGTGTAGAATCTATGAAACTGGCGACGTACCATAGTCTCTTGGAATAGTATCATCCATACAATTCCGAAGACAGCACGGGCAGACAAGTGCGAAAAGTGTCGCAGAATCAGCTTAACAAAATTCTGTCAAGAGTAATATACAGAAAAATGGGGAAGAAAATAGGGGATCTGTTAGATGACGATCAGTTTGGCCCTAGGAAAGTTAAATCCACCTGAGAGGGAGTTCTAACGTTACAGTTGATAATGGAAGCAAGGCTAAAAAAACCAAGACACGCTCGTTTTGTCGAAGTAGGAAAACCAGTCGCCAATGTAAAGTGGTGCAAGATGTACGAAGTGCTGAGTAAAACAGGAGTAATCTAGAGGGAAAAACAGCTAATATAGAATACGTACAAGAACCAAGAAGGAACAATAGGACTGAAAGAACAAGAAAGAAGTGCTCAGATTAAAAATGTTGAAACACAGGGATAGAGTCTTTCGCCCCTACTGTTCAATCTATAAATCGAAGAAGCAATGACGGAAATAAAAGAAAGGTTCAAGAGTGGGATTAGAAATCGGGGTGAAAGGAAATCAACAATAAGAGTCGCTGAAGACATTGATATCCTCAGTGAATGTGAAGAATAATTACAGGATCTTCTGAATGGAATGAACAGTGTAATGAGTAAAGAACATGGATTGACAGTAAACCTAAAAACACGAAAGTAATGAGAAGTGGCAGATACGAGAATAACGAAAACTTTAACAACAAAGTAGGTGAATTTAAGGAATTCTGCTACCTTGGAAGTAGAATTTTCCATGACGTACGAAGGCAGCAGGACGTAAGAAGCAGACTAACATAGGCAAAAAGGGAATTTCTCGTCAAGAGACGTCAACTGATATCAAACATTGGCCTTAATGTAGGGAACAAATTCCTGACAATGTGCATCTAGAGCACAGCACTGTACGGCAGCCAAACACGGACTGTGGGAAAGTTGGAACAAAAGAGATTCGAAGCGTTTGAGATGTGGTGCTGCAGAAGAAAAGCTTGATAATTAGTTCGAGAAGGTTCTCCGCATATGGAAAACACTGACAAGAAGAAGGGAAAAGATAATAGGACATGTGTTAAGACATCAGGGATCTGTAGAGGGCAAAAATTGTAGGAGGAGACAGAGAATTGAATGCAATTAATTAAGGACATCGGATCAAGTGCTACCATGAAGAGGATGGCGCAGTAGAGGAATTCGTGGTGGGCTGTATCAGACCAGTCGGAAGACAGATGTTTCGAAAAGATTAAATTCTAAATTTAGGATTCTGTGTCAGATGTAACTTATAACATCCTGTAATGAATGTAATATAAAATATGTAGACAGGGCGTGATGCCGTTAATTTTGTCATATTAAAAATATTAGTATAATTTATCTAATCAGAAGTGAGATATTTAGTATGTTCAATTACATGTTACTTCTGGTAGACAACAATATCAGTAGTATGAGGCACTAGATCTAACGTGAATGTGATAGTACGAAATCGAACTGTGCCAGTTAGGGTTGTTCCACGGTTTCCGAAAATACGTGTCCTCGATCCTCTTGAGAATTCAGGGATGATGTCGATATGGGTGTGCTCCTGCTGGTCAGTAATCCGCCCAGGTTCTGCGAACTGAAGGGACAGATGGGGTGAGTGGTGGAATGCGGGTGCTGCTGAGCGGGCCTGTACCTCACGGCTGTGCTAACTCTCCGAATACTCTAGCAGCAAGGTTACCCTGTATATCGTTATACGGAGCTCGAGCGCCTGCACAGTAACCGCAAAGCCGATGATGGAGGTAGAGAGGCTACTGTGGCAGACCGGGTATTCTGCAAAGCCTGCGACGAGTCTTGTATTCTGCATGTGTACTAAGAAGCTTAGTTTTGCGTCGGGTTACGCCGAGATATCTCCGAGCGCGATTTCTCACTCAGCCGTCTAGCTGGGCTTCATATATATATGTCGAAGTATTCTTTGTGCGATATATTCAAAGTAAAAACAATGTAACTCCTGTATTATTCTAAAAGTAATTATCACGACAGACAACTTTTTTGCCTTGCTGGGCAACCCTCTCCTTGAACGCACATATATTATTCTTGTTTTACTTTGCGACCACATCCTGACAGTATACGTCCCTCCGAATACAGGATGTTACAGTCAGTTGATTTAGGCTTTTTCCGCAACCTTCTTGGTTGGTTTGAAAAGACTGTACTGACCTCTTCCAATATCACCATTCCCTTTTAGTGCTGCATATGTGCTTCATGTTATTGCTGATACTGGAATCTTGACAGATTTTTTGACGCATACCGATTTTAAAAAATGTTCCAATGACGAGAAAATGTTAGAAATAGGATCGTGTTGTTTTCTTCTCTATAGAATATTTTTAGTGTTTAAGAGCTTTCCTGTTTCTGTACGCACAGGACTGCTCTACAGCGTTGGCTGCTGCTTGCTCATCTTCCCTGCTTTTTGAACGGGTTATATTAGCACTAACTGCAGTTTCACTCGGAACTCTAACTAAATTGGGATAGTGAAACGTGGGCATATGTACACTGAAGTGCCAAAGAAACTGGTATAGGCATGCATATGTAAACAGGCAGATTACGGCGCTGCGATCGGCAACGCCTATATAAGACAACCAGTGTCTGGGGCAGTTGTTAGATCGGTTGCCGCTGCTACAATGGCAGGTTGTCAAGATTTAAGGGAGTTTTAAACTAGTGCTATACTCGGCGCATAAGTGAGGGACACAGCATCTCCGAGGTAGCAATGAAGTGGGGATGTTCCCGTACGACCATTTCACGAGTGAGCCGTCAATATCAGGAAACCGATAAAACATCAAATTTCCGGATCCTCCAAGAACAGGAACAACGACGATTGAAGAGAGTCGTTCAACATGACAAAAGTGCAATCCTTGCTGCAGATTTCAATGCTGGGCCATCAACAATGTCAGCGGGCGAACCATTCAACGAAACAACATCGATACGGGCTTTCGGAATCGAAAGCCTGCTAGTGTACCCTTTATGACTGCACGACACCAAGGTTTACGCCTCGGTTGGGCTCGTCAACACCGTTGTTAATGACTGGAAACATATTGTCTGGTCGTACGTGTCTCGTTTCAAGTAGTATCGAGCGGATGGATGTTTACAGGTCTGGAGACATGAATCCATGGACCCTGCCTATCAGCAAGGTATTATTCAAGCTGGTGGAGGCTCCGTAATGGTGTGGGGCGAGTGAAGTTGGAGTAATATGGGACCCCTGATACACCTAGATACAACTCTGACAGGTGACACGTACGTATGCATCCTGTCTGTTCACCTGCATCCATTCATGTCCATTGCGCCTTCCGACTTACTTGAACAACTCCAGCAGGACAATGCGACACCACACACGTCCAGAATTGCTACAGAATGGCTCCAGGAACATTTTTCTGGCCATCTAACTCCCCAGACACGAACACTATTGAGCATATCTGGGATGCCTTGCAACGTGCTGTTCACAAATCTCCACCCCCTCGTACTCTTCCGGATTTATGGAGAAACCTGCAGAATTTATGGTGTCAGATGGTCGAATCCAACCCAATTCGTGTTGCGGCACTTCTACGTGCTTACGAGGGTCCTACACGATATTAGGCAGATATATCAGTTTCTTTGGCTCTTCAGTGTAGTTGCACTTCTTTTGTCATGTTAACGACCCGAAAGAGACAGTAGTGTTGTCTGGCTTGGCTCATAACATCTTGGACATTATTTGGTAGTAATATAAGACTTTTGAAAACTTGTTTTGTTCGTGCATATCAGTACATTTTGGTCTTGTAGTGGAGACTTCATGCAACCTTCAGCCACTGGCGGAAGAAATCTCTTCTTTGATTTCTGGATAATTGTTTTTCTGGGTCTTTCTACCAACATAAAAGATAAAATAATGTAATAGATTATTAGCCCACACGAAAGTATTTTGAAAGTAACCATTTATTAAGCTAATCTGTTATAAAACCCTGTGCGGATCTGTCTGTGCGTTCGCGTATTCATCATTAACGAGAGGACTACAAAATGTGTCTGCCTTTGTTTTTTTCTTTTATTTTAAAACAATTGAAAATGAGACGGCAGAAGAGATAAAATTGTCCAAGGAGCCCCTAACAGGTAGTAAAGGATACCTGACGAGAAAAATAAGGATGAAAACCTACATAAAACCATGAAACTATGGTGCAGCAGGGAGAGGTGTGACATACGTACAACACAGCCGTGTAGATATCGAGATGTGACGGGGGGAGAGGGGTGGCGCGGTGAGCTATAGGGTTCAAATGGCTCTGAGCACTATGGGACTTAATATCTGTGGTCATCAGTCCCCTAGAACTTAGAACTACTTAAACCTAACTAACCTAAGGACATCACACACACCCATGCCCGAGGCAGGATTCGAACCTGCGACCGGAGCAGTCGCGCGGTTCCGGACTGAGCGCCTAGAACCGCTAGACCACCGCGGCCTGTGAGATATAGGGAAGTGTTGGTTGAAACTTCGGTACGTTACATTTAGCTCACAGGCTGATGTTTTCCCACTGATACGGTACCAATTAGGTTGAATGTTCAAGACATCATAAACGACGGTCTGTGTGAATTCATACCAAGTAATAAAGAACGGAAAAGGCACACCTTAGTTTAATGGTAATAATCGGAGAAGTTTGGTGAGACCACTACACTCTAGCTATAAAAGGGAGCGCAGCTGATTTTGAAAACTTAAAGATTCTATCCGTAGGAAGTGGTACGCATGAAGCCGGCAGTAATACTCACAGTCAGATCCTGGCGAAAGAACTATCAGAAAATGCTAGTACGCGCTGAATATACGTATTGAATTTCAGTCACACGATATACCAAACAAATTTAATGGTTTTCGGTACAACTGAATGCCTAGGGACTACAATTACGGACAACCAAAATTAGAACTATCACATAGAAAACGTTGTGGGGATGGCGAACGGAAGACTGTGTTACACTGGCGGAACGCTTAGAAGATGTAATAAATCTACTAAAGATGCTGCCTCCACTACTTTTTTTCGTCCTTGTGTGGAGTACTGCTGCACGTTATGGTATTGATTGCCGGAACATATTGAAAAATTTCAAAGAAGGGCAGCTCGTTTTGTATTATTGCGAAATAGGTAGAGAGTGTCACGGATACAATAAGCCAGCTGAAGTAGCAAGCATTAAATGGAAGTCGTTTCTCGCTGCAGAGAGATCCTCCCATAAAATTCCAGTCACTAACTTTCTCTTCTGAACGGGAAAATATTTTGTTGACTGTCATATACATAAGGAGATACGACCATCGTTAAAATTAAGAGAAATCATAGGTCACACGAAAAGATTTAGGTGATTTTTCCGATGTGCTATTCCAGAGTGGAACATTCGACAAATAGTCAGAAATTGGTTGTAGGAACCTTCCGTCAAGCTCTTAAATGTGAATTACGGAATAATAATGTTGACGTAGCTACGTAAATCCAACGAACCGTTGAAAACTTTCCATCCAGTGTTTATTGAATCAGTTTTGTGTTAAAACTGAAAACAGTAGAAAGAGAGTAGAAATATTATGTATCGTAAAAGTCTTCACGCGTGGGGATACTACCATACTAGTGTTTGGCGAGCACATATACTCGTATTAAATTGAGAAATATTGAAATGGGCGAAAAGGGCACCCTCAGATATTGAAACAGTTGTGCTGAACGAATGCTCCTGACTGAATCCATATTTATTTTATTAGATGGACGAAAATATCAAGTTTACAAGTGACTGCGGAATTTCTCCGTGACAGTATGTCATTGTCTACTTAATCAGACACTCTGTCATGTAAACAGCAGATGCAGATTAACAGGTTTAGTCTGTCATCCTAAATTTCCAAAAATCGTCCGACTAATAACTGAGATAGGATCATACAGAGTATCTTCACTTATATACGATTACTTCGACGAATTTTTAGCCGAAATACGACGGATGTTTAACAGAAACTAAAGTAACATCCGGTTTGCTCCAAGGAAGCTTAATAGGATTTACAGTATAACGTTTTAAAAGACATAAATGATTTATCAGTCAGGTTCAGCAACACTTTTAAATTGTTGTCTGACAGTGCCGTTCACTACAGAAAAGTGTAGTTGTTTCACGATCGTTAGCTGATGCAGAAAAACTTTAGACAAAATTTACTCGCTGTGGAACGCAGGACAGGTCTCTTTAAATGTATATTAGTGCAATATAATCCCACAACAAACAGAAATCGATAGTATGCAACTACGAGTTTAGCGATGAATACCTAGAGCACATCAAATCTTTTAAATATTTAGGGGAGACGCTAAGAATTTATATGAAAAGGGGGAACAATCAATAGGAGAGTAGGCGAATGGAAGACAGGTTTGTTTGATGAGCACTCATCTTCCTGCTGGGTGTCAGGGCACATGCTTAATTGTGAGGAACGGAAGGGCGGATGTAACAGCCAAAGAAGCGTATCGTGACCCTTAGTTAATTCAATGTGCTATCACCCTGCATGCTGTCGCCTAGCTGTTGAGGTGTAGAATCTTGCATCGATGAAAAGACAAGTGGCTGTAAGTGACAGACATTAAGCTACGTGTCGTGAAGTCCACACTGCGGCGGTGCCATACCTCCTTCCAGCCATGCAGGCGGTATGAGGTCCTCCTCACTCGTCTTCGCATAGGCCAGACCCCAGTGATGCATGGCAGTTTGCTCCGGCAAGAGGACCCTCCAATGTGTCATGCTTGTGGTGTACAGATTACGGTGCGCCATATTTTGCTAGACTCTGTTTTATTTTCAGAACAGAGGGCAGCATCAGATTTGCTGACAGATCTGCTCTCTATTTTATTTGACATTCAAACGAATGCGGTTTTGTGGTATGTCCAGCTTGTTCCCTAAAATTTTAGGGACATGTTATTAATGTGTTAAGTGGGTGATAGGCTCACCCATTTCTTCTGGGAGTGATCAGCCGGCCACACTTTCCTCAGCTCCTTTGTTGTTTTCTTTATGTTTTAATGCGAGGTGTGACACCTTTCACCACTTCTCCGTTGTCTTACGGCGTGTGAGATGGAGTGATAGTGTGCGTCAACACAAGTGAGGGGGGGGGGAGTGATTGTCATTTTGCAGGTTTAGTGCTCGCGGTGTGACAAAATTTGTAGCCCTTTCAACCACATTCGTTTCTTTCTCCTACATGTAAGGAAATGGTGAAATCGATGTTAGGTTACAGTGACGAGAGGAAAGAACATCTTTGGTTTCATTGTCAAACGATAATATTTCCTGACGAATGGATGGCATGTCTTCAGATATCCACTGCAATTTCCATGAAAAGCTAAATGACGCGTATTTTCACTACAGCTCGACGGGTCATCTGATATAAGTAATAAATGTCAGTTACTGAGTTATGTAAGGTATGTTGATAAGGATTCGATTACTGAACAATTCCTTTTGTTTACTGAACCGCCCCCAACGTCATTTGGTTCAGATGTATATATTTCTACATCCACCACATTAGAATAAAACAGGATGTCCTGGAAAAGTGTCTTTCTGTTTGCCCAGATGGTACACCTGCAGTGACCATGAGATTCGGAAGGTTTCTTGTAAGATTGAAACAAAATTTCCAGACTGTAGTTTCAACATATTACTTGGTACATTGTGAGGCACTGGTGAAGGAGACTAGTCCTACGGAACTTAAGTGTTTTAGAATCAGTCATTAACATAGTATTTCGTTCAGTTTATGGCTTTTAAGAAAAGCCTCCTCAAACAGTTGGGCACTGAACCGGGTTCCCGGCATCACACATTGGTTCTGCATACTGAGATCCGCTGATTTTCCAAAGGTAAAGTCCTGGAAAGATTTATTGAACAGAAAAAATAGCTATTAAATACAGGGCGTTTGGAAATTCCCGTTAAAAAATTTTAGGATTTGTAGAGAGAAGTGGGTACATAATATTTTTGGTAGGAAACCGTGTCCTACGACGGTCTGAGTTCAAATGTTTAACTCGTCCTGCTGAGGAACTGAATTAGCCGTGACGCAGTGCAAATTGTTAGGTAACAATTCTAGAGAAAAGGTAACGGAACATCCACTTTTCACTATAGCACATTTGTTTGTA
Source organism: Schistocerca americana (assembly GCF_021461395.2). NCBI lineage: Eukaryota > Metazoa > Arthropoda > Insecta > Orthoptera > Acrididae > Schistocerca > Schistocerca americana. Next base: position 752,556,282 of record NC_060120.1, read on the forward strand.
TTAACATTTAAACATTACGTTCCGTACGTACACTATGCCGAGTTTGTTCTGGAATAATGTTAGCAAGTAACGTTTAAGTGTTAATAAATAGAAACAAATATGCTTAAGCGATAAATGGATGTTTCATTACGATCCCTTTCGAACTGTTACGTAATAATTGTGCTGCGTCGCCTCTAACTCAATTTATATCAGGAGTGGATGAGTTAAACATCTGAATTGAAACGGTACATTTCTGGACAATGGTTCTTTTCAAAATATTATGTACTCACTCCCCTCTACAAGTCCTAGGGGTTTGTAACGGGAATTCCCTAACACCCTGCATATTACCAGACTTTGGACGAGGAATGGTGTGCAAATGTAGACCATTTGGCTGACATTTTTCACGATTTAAATTATCTGTACGAGAGTATGCAAGGAGAAAAGAAAATGCGCTGACGTCAAACTTAAAAAGAAAAACACCAAAAAAACTTAGAATATGGAAATCGAACGTGGAAAAAGAAAAATCTTTTCATGTTTCCTCTTCCTCTCACTTTCGAGGTAGATCCACATGGTGACATAACCTACGAGCCCGTTTTAAAACACCAAATGTTTCTTGAGAATAACATGGCACAATATTTTCCCCTTAACCACTATCGACAAATACGTGTCACTAGATGCACAATCCTTATTTAATGTCTCCAGAATTCACTACCGACCTTCCTCTGTAGGAAGAAGAGCAGCTGGCAGAACTTTTGACAGACCAAACAACTGAAATATGTTGAAGTGCCACTTATCAAGCTTTGGTTGTTAGCGAAGAAAGAGTACCCAGTAATAGCAGTGAAAGCAGTTAATATCCTGTTGCATTTTTCCACTTCCTATGTGTGCTGATGCGATTTTCGGCACTAGCACAAAAATCAAGAAACATGAGAGACTTCTGTCAGTTGAACAGGAAATGCATGTGTATTTGTCTTCATTTCCACCACGAATTGAACTTTTGTGCAAGAAGCGCCAGGCTCAAGCTTCGAATTCATATCTCAAACTTTTAAGGCGTAAACTAATAAATTGCCTGTAAATAAGTTTAAGTTCTTGAATAGTACTATATATTGTGTTGTCCTTTTTAAAAAATTGATATTCATTGAAGTTAACTGAATGACACTTACTAGCAACTAGCTGAGTACCCGGCATTGCCCAGGTATGGATATATTCCAGTTAGTCCATTTCCTAATTCCCCCTGTGGCTGTCCACCTCATCCTTCACCCCTCTCTCCCAGTCTCTTCCTCCCCTGCTCCTTGCCCGTTTTCTCCTCCCGCTCTCTGTTCATTTCCTCCTTCCTCTTTCTCTGCCTATTTCTTCCTCGTCTACCTCAGTCCATCTTTTCCTCTTTCCTTTCTCTGTCCACCCCCTCCTGTGACCCCTGTCTCTGTGTTCTTCTCCCCTCAGCCTCACTCTATCCATCTCCTCCTTCCCCCTACCTGTGTCCAGGTCCTCCTTCCACAAATTGGGAGGTCATCGGCCTTATCAGATTAGGGAAGGAAGGGGAAGGAAATCAGGTGTGCCCTGGCAAAGGAAAAATTCCAGAATTTCCTGAAGCGATTTAGGGAAATCACGGAAAACCTAAATCAGGAAGGCCGGACGCGGGATTGAACAGCCGTCCTCCCGAATGCGAGTCCACTGTGCTAACCACTGCGCCAACTTCCTCGATCATACCTCCTGAACTCTGTGTCCTACAGTGATACATTTTTCTAGGTACATTCAGAGGCATATGTAGATAGTGCCTGCTAAATATATTGCTAACAGAATTAGCAGTAAGAAAGTAATAAATTTAAACGTCATGCTTCAAGCGACAGTTCTCCTGCATGACCAGTGAAAATGTAGTAAGAGATAAAATACTTATCCTTTCATCATTTTGTGGAAGTTGTTAGCGAGAAAAAGTTTCGTAAATGTTTGAAATTAACGTAAAATTGTTGTAAGTCACTAAATGCTCTCATTCTTAAACACTGGACGACCAAAGTATGGCTATTAGCGCGTTATGGGCTTCACCGCTTTTTCACTCTCAGCCCCACCTCATTGATAGACAGATGCTTCTTACCCCCCATAGCGAGGATTTCTAGACAATAAGAGATATGTGTACCAATTTTGGTTGAATTCGCTCATTTGGTTTTAGGAGGAGAGTACTCATAAGATCACAGCACACCTAGCTAATCTCGTGGCACAGTAGTGTGTTGTGCTGCAGCATGCCTGTTGAGAACCACTGGTTTACTGTCATCACGTAAGCGTGACAGCTGACATCATGCAAATGCAGACACACGCTATAGCATCATAACGGGTTGGTACAGCTAGTAGGAAAGCGTCACAGTGATGGTCGGTGAATGTAACAGAAGAGTGAAGATGCTCTCGCGGAACACTGTTAGGTAATATCGATAACCAGTATTCGAGGAAGATTCCAGGACATTTCTGCTGCCACCATCGTATACCTCAGGTAGGGACAATGACAGTAAGGTAAGGGAGGCGACGGCGCGTACAGATGATGTCTTTTTCCAAAGCTGTTTCACAGAGTGCACTGTAGTTTCTTCTCTAGATTGTCGCACAGATGACAAAATGGTAGATATCGAAATAGACGACAGAGGGATAGAGAAACAATTAAAATCGCTCAAAAGAGGAAAGGCCGCTGGACCTGATGGGATACCAGTTCGATTTTACACAGAGTACGCGAAGGAGCTTGCCCCCCTTCTTGCAGCGGTGTACCGTAGGTCTCTAGAAGAGCGTAGCGTTTCAAAGGATTGGAAAAGGGCACAGGTCATCCCCGTTTTCAAGAAGGGACGTCGAACAGATGTGTACAACTATAGACCTATATCTCTAACGTCGATCAGTTGTAGAATTTTGGAACACGTATTATGTTCGAGTATAATGACTTTTCTGGAGTCTAGAAATCTACTCTGTAGGAATCAGCATGGATTTCGAAAAAGACGGTCGTATGAAACGCAGCTCGCGGTATTCGTCCACGAGACTCAGAAGGCCATAGACACGGGTTCACAGGTAGATGCCGTCTTTCTTGACTTCCGCAAGGCGTTCGATACAGTTCCCCACAGTCGTTTAATGAACAAAGTAAGAGCATATGGACTATCAGACCAATTGTGTGATTGGATTGAAGAGTTCCTAGATAACAGAACGCAGCATGTCATTCTCAATGGAGAGAAGTCTTCCGAAGTAAGAGTGATTTCAGGTGTGCCGCAGGGGAGTGTCATAGGACCGTTGCTATTCACAATATACGTAAATGACCTGGTGGATGACATCGGAAGTTCACTGAGGCTTTTTGCAGATGATGCTGTGGTGTATCGTGAGGTTGTAACAATGGGAAATTGTACTGAAATGCAGGAGGATCTGCAGCGAATTGACGCATGGTGCAGGGAATGGCAATTGAATCTCAATGTAGACAAGTGTAATGTGCTGCGAATACATAGAAAGATAGATCCCTTATCATTTAGCTACAAAATAGCAGATCAGCAACTGGAAGCAGTTAATTCCGTAAATTATCTGGGAGTAGGCATTAGGGGTGATTTAAAATGGAATGATCATATAAAGTTGATCATCGGTAAAGCAGATGCCAGACTGAGATTCATTGGAAGAATCCTAAGGAATTGCAATCCGAAAACAAAGGAAGTAGGTTACAGTACGCTTGTTCGCCCACTGCTTGAATACTGCTCAGCTGTGTGGGATCCGTACCAGATAGAGTTGATAGAAGAGATAGAGAAGATCCAACGGAGAGCAGCGCGCTTCGTTACAGGATCATTTAGTAATCGCGAAAGCGTTACGGAGATGATAGATAAACTCCAGTGGAAGACTCTGCAGAAGAGACGCTGAGTAGCTCGGTACGGGCTTTTGTTAAAGTTTCGAGAACATACCTTCACCGAGGAGTCAAGCAGTATATTGCTCCCTCCTACGTATTTCTCGCGAAGAGACCATGAGGATAAAATCAGAGAGATTAGAGCCCACACAGAAGCATACCGACAATCCTTCTTTCCACGAACAATACGAGACTGGAATAGATGGGAGAACCGATAGAGGTACTCAGGGTACCCTCCGCCACACACCGTCAGGTGGCTTGCGGAGTATGGATGTAGATGTAGATGTAGATGATGATGATGAGGTCCCTTACTCCGAGGAGCGTAAGGAACGATGCGGGAGACCCGCGGCGCCGACTAGGCAAGGTCGTAGCGGAGGTGGTTTGTCGTTGCCTTCCTCCGACCGTAATGGGGATGAATGATGATGATGAAGACAACACAACAACACAACAACACCCAGTCATCTCCAAGCAGGGAAAATCCATGACCCCGCCGTGAATCGAACCCGGGACCTCGTGCGCGGAAAGCGAGAATGCTACCGCAAGATCACGAACTGCGGACGCGTGTACAGCGGTATTATGTTGTGTTTTCCTTCATTTAGTGCGTGACTGTTAGTAGGGGGTACAATCTTCCACATGCATTACAAAGGCTTGCGGGATATACATTTAGCTGTAGATCGTTTATCTTCTTGTTTGAACGATTTGGTCTTCTCCTGAAGGTATAACATTAAAACTGTATTGCTGCGTACGCACAGGTTGTAATGCTGCTTCTCCAAATATTGGCCACGACCCCTTACGATATCCCTGCGATGGGCTGCACAACATCTCGTGCTGTTTACAAGTCACCGGACACCGCTGGTGGCTGCTGCGGTGCCAAGGTGTAGGCTATGAACGCCTATACTGTACACCGCAGCGACTTTAGACGCTCGTTAAGCCGCCTTTCAGAACTCCTGGTAAACTAAATCTTCCGGGAAGAAAACCGTGCTGCTGAATCAGCGATACTAGTGTGTTGCTTCACAGTCACTTCGATTACATACCTAGGTGTAAAGGTGCAAAGCGATACGAAACGGAACGTGCACTTAAGGAAGGTAATAGGGAAGGCGAATGGTCGATTTGTATGAGAATTTTAGGAAAGTGTGGTTCATCTGTAAAGGAGATCGCCTATAGAACGTTAATACCACCCATTTTTGAGTATTGCTTTAGTTTTTGCTATCCTCACCAGGTCGGGTTAAAGGAAGACATCGAAGCAAATCAGAGACGGGTTGCTAGATTTGTTACCGGTAGGTTCCATCCACACACAAGTGTCACGGAGCCACGTCTCGAGAGGAATGCTTTAACAGCTGTCCAAGTAATGTCTGTACATGCATTGACGACCATGGATTTCGAAACTGCTTGAGTTTTAATATATCCACGTGATCTTTATTTCCTACTCTTTTGTGCTGAGTAGAACAGTGATGAGGGAAATTTCTCTTTAATTCTTCTGCGAAACAAAATATGCTGCACTTTTGCCTTTATCGTCAAACATTGGTGTCGGTGGGTCGAGCTGTACCAGAGTCACGAATTCCACTCCCGTTTCAACATGATACGTGCAACAGAAGCGAAAGTTTGGTTTGTCTAAGTGGTGGTCATAAATTTATAACCTCATTTTACATAGCAAAATACGTTAATAATGTGACCAACATGACTTATCACCGATGTACTACCCCACATCTGCACGCATGGGAAGAATTAGCTTGTTCTGCCAGCAGGTGGAAATATTATGGAATCTGAGAAAATGGCTAACGTTGACGTGCATGGTTCACAATGACGGAATATCTGATGCTGGAACTGAAGCTCCTACTAGACTCATAAAGGGTGAAGATCATGTTTGGGGATTCTTTCATAGCCTGCGTTTTCCGCGTATGTGTCATGTAGGCCGCACATTGATGCCTGATCAGAAGTGATAGTCTGAACCGCCGGTATATTGAACCCGAGGAAAAACCTGAGCTTCGATAACATCATTCGTAATAAACTATTAACACCAGACGTAGTGAATAGCAAGCTCCCCTTCGACAGTCAGGATCACATTAATTATAAATTGCTCAAACGTTGTTCGCTGTGTGAACTAGAATGGAAAAAACAGTCGATAGATTAGCAGATGAGGAGGAGAAACTGAAAACTGTGAAATTCGCCGGCAAACAGATGAACCCTTTTTTTTTTTGGATGGGAGCGTTTGTTTCTGACGGCATATTTTGGACAAGGGACCTATAACTATTTCTCGAACTACATTAGACCTATGAAAAAGAAAGCAAAGGTTCAAATGGTTCAAATGGCTCTGAGCACTATGGGACTTAACATCTGAGGTCATCAGTCCCCTAGAACTTAGAACTACTTAAACCTAATTAACCTAAGGACATCAAACACATCCATGCCCTTGGCAGGATTCGAACCTGCGACCGTAGCGATCGCGCGGTTCCAGACTGTAGCGCCTAGAACCGCTCGGCCACTCCGGCCGGCGAAAGCAAAGGAAGTATTTACCAATCCCGTCCATTTGATGCCCTCGTACCTTGTACATGGCAATAGCAGATCAAAAATGCGAACACAGAGCACCGTATTGTGTCTAAAGCGTGGATGGAAAAGGAGAAATATGCAATAAGCTGCGAAAGACGTCGACACACAAAAGAGGCGATATTGCATGCCTTTCAGCTTTTCAGTGATGCAGCTATGGCCTTGTAAGTACCCAAGGCTTACCAGAGATCAGTAAGCGGGCCAATGTGGCGCAGGGTTGCAGAATATTTGCCGCTTTCACTTTGAGGACAGGTTCCTCGCGCATTTCTCTGTAGGTCTTCGCCCGATATTAGTTCTCACTATATTTGCCAGCTGAGATTTTTAACCATTTCCATTACTGTCGCTATTGTGGGTTAAAAACACGTATCTATATAAGCTGCCCTTCTTTGTACACCCACCGGACAAAAAAATTGTAATCCCAGTGCACACGCAAAGTTGAATGGCTAAGCCTTTACACATGGCGCAGCGATGGCGCTTGTACTCATCCGCACGCGCACCGCCTCTACGTGAGTACAAGGCGGCAGCGATGAGTGAGACGTTTATTTTTCAAGCTTGCTTTGTATGTGAACATGGGTAAATGTAGATACGTGACAGTGCAAAGAAGGGGTAATCGTGTTCGGTCGCGCCCATGCCCATGCGGCATGTGAAGTTGCTGAATTTGTTGGTGTTTCACAGCGGAATGTTGAACATGTCTACATGCAGTGGTGTAACACACGTGGCCACGAAACACGACGTCACAATTGTTTTCGGGAAAGGATCTTTACAGAGAGGGGACGGAGACGCCTTTCACGGCCTGGGGAATAAAATCTCTTCCAAACCTGACATGAACTGTTGCAGGCAGTGAATGAAGATCCGTCCCAACCTGTTAGAGAAAATTACGACGAGAACTGTATGCAATAAACATCTGGAGTCGCCCACTTCGCAAATGGCCATTGCTCACACATAAAGACGACAACAGCGAAGTTCATCGGGCTGGAAGAATATGCGGCTTATTTGCTGAACACTCTTCCTCCCTATTACATCTCGACCGGCATAGAAAATCACGTGACTTCAATCCCATAGAAAATCTGTGTGATATTTTGGAACAGCGAGTAAAACGCCGATATCAGCGTCTCCGCAATTTGGTGGAAATGCGCCATCAAATCATCAACGAATGGCTTAAACTGGATGCGAAGTACCTACACAAAATTGTCGACACACTTCCTCGATGTGCTTATGAAGTCGAGTAGCGGAAATACATGGTATTAAATGATGCTTGTAATGATTTTTGTAGGGGTGGTTAATTTTTTGTCTGGTGAGCTTACATGTTTGACGCCCCGTGGTACCTGGTCTCACATGAATCCGTTATACTTCAGCAATATTGTAGAACAAGTTGCAAAAGTGTTTTACCAGTAATGTATTTCGTGGACAGACGAATGTCTTCCATTACGCTACGGATAAATCGAAAAAGCCTACCACTTGATTTACCTACAACTGAGTAATTAATCTACCGACGTAACTGACTTAAATTCTCACTCATTACTCGTCTAGTTTAATTCTGATTTTTTTCGTTTCGTGGCAAAAAGTGAAAGATCTGCAGTGTCTCATACAGACAAATGTTTGTGTAGAAACTTTCCAGGCATACCTATGTTCCGTCCGAAATAATTTAAACCACCGCGACTTCTCTAAGCATCAACAAGAACATTAGTATCAATATGATTCAGGACATAACGTAGGAGGCTCATGGATTTCAACTTCCCCATCTTGAATAAATGGTTCAAATGGCTTTGAGTACTATGGGACTTAACATCTGAGGTCATCAGTCCCCTAGAACTTATAACTACTTAAATCTATCTAACCTAAGGACATCACACACATCCATGCCCGAGGCGGGATTCGAACCTGCGACCGTAGCAGCAGCGCGGTTCCGAACTGAAGCGCCTAGAACTGCTCGGCCACAACCCTAATCTTGAATAGACGAGGCGTAATCATATTCGCTCTGATATGGTTTACAGGAAACTACTGCAAACTTCACAGCAGAATTTTGCCTACACCTTACCCATGATGGATGTACGTGAAACGACAAACGATGGTTTGTAATTAGCAAATAATTCATTTACAAAATTGTTCTGTCTATTGTATACTGAATTCCTACGTAATAATAATAATTGGGGTCAAATATGACAGGTCGAAGAAAAGATAACCAAAAAGGTCCTATGAAAAGAAAAAGAAACTTTCCCCCTAACTTGTGGCTTCACTGAATCTTAGCCTTGACTCTCATCCAGTATCCTGCTCTCCTATGAGCTCAGATTTTTATAAATGAGTTCGTATTGGTGGTTTGGTGGTCAGTGCTATAATCTCTGAGAAAATGAGGTTGAAGAAAACCGGAGTGATTCACTAACATTTTAGGACATGCTAGAAGTGAACACTGTTTAGGTTATAGTAAGAAATGAAATATGTGTAATACTCAGAATAATAAACACCTAAAAATAATGGAAACAATTCCATTTGAATGTCAGAGTGTAGGTCGTTGCCGAATAAACCCCGTGTGATACACCGAAAAAATATATATTTCTGTTGTGGGAAATAATCCCTTATTCGATAGTGTAGGGTATACTGTCATATTAAAGGATATTGTAAATACATTATAGAACATTAGTAAAACACAGAAATTACCTTTATTCCTTGAGTATATGCTGACATTGAGATACATAGTTTTCTTTAATAAGATACTGCCACTTTCTACGAACGTACATACATGTCCAGTTGTCACAACAGAAATTGACTTTATCGAAGATATACTGACATTGCGATAAACAGGTTTCTTCGAAAAGATGCTGCCACCTGCGACGAACGTACAGACATATCCAGCTGTCACAGGCCCTCCACACCACGCACTGCTTCCGCAAACTTTCTCCTGTTCTTTTTGTTTTGTGCTCGGTTCTCCTTCGCCTGGTCGTCCACCAAGCGCTGCCTTGGTCGTCCTAGGGGGCGTCTGGTGTTTGGTTTCCCCTCAACTGCTTTCATCGCCTGTCTACCTGTCTTTCTTCTTGCACACGGGCTACATGGCCTGCCCATTGGATTCTTTTACTCTTCAGCTTCTGTAACACCATTGGTTATTGCATCAGGATGTAGATTCCCTCGTTTTCCCTCTTCCTCTATTCTCCTTTATCTATGATCGCTCGCCATATCTTCCTCGTTCCTCTTCTTTCACATATTAATGGTTTTTCCTTTTCTTGTTTAGTCATGCTCCAGGTTTTGGAACTACACTACTGCCCATTAAAATTGCTACACAACAAAGATGAAGTGCTACAGACGCGAAATTTAACCGACAGGAAGAAGATGCTGTGATATGCAAATGATTAGCTTTTCAGAACATTCAAACAAGACTGGCGCCGGTGGCGACATCTACAACGTGCTGACATGAGGAAAGTTTCCAACCGATTTCTCATACACAAACAGTAGTTAACCAGCGTTGCCTGGTGAAACGTTGTTGTGATGCCTCGTGTAAGGAGGAGAAATGCGTACCATCACGTTTCCGACTTTGATAAAGGTCGGATTGTAGCCTATCGTGATTGCGATTTATCGTACCACGATATTGCTGCTCGCGTTGCTCGAAATTCAATGACTGTTATCAGAATATGGAATCGGTGGGTTCAGGAGGGTAATACGGAACGCCGTGCTGGATCCCACTAGCAGTCGAGATGACAGGCATCTTATCCGCATGGCTGTAACGGATCGTGCAGCCACGTCTCGATCCCTGAGTCAACAGATGGAGACGTTTGCAAGACAACAACCATCTGCACGAACAGTTCGACGACGTTTGCAGCAGCATGGACTATCAGCTCGGAGACCATGGCTGCGGTTACCCTTGACGCTGCGTCACAGACAGGAGCGCCTGCGATGGTGTACTCAACGACGAACCTGGGTGCACGAAAGGCAAGACGTCATTTTTTCGGATGAATCCAGGTTCTGTTTACAGCATCATGATGGTCGCATCCGTCTTTGGGGACACCGCGGTGAACGCAGATTGAAAGCGTGTATTCGTCATCGCCATACTGGCGTATCACCCAGCGTGATGGTATGGGGGTGCCATTGGTTATACGTCTCGGTCACTTCTTGTTCGCATTGACGGCACTTTGAACGGTGGACGTTACATTTGAGATGTGTTACGACTCGTGGCTCTACCCTTCATTCGATCCCTACGAAACCCTACATTTCAGTGAGATAATGCACGACCGTATGTTGCAGGTCCTGTACGGGCCTTTCGCTTTCCTGGATACAGAAAATGTTCGACTGCTGCCCTGGCCAGCACATTCTCCAGATCTCTCACCAATTGAAAACGTCTGGTCAATGGTAGCCGAGCAAATGGCTCGTCACAATACGCCAGTCACTACTCTTGATGAACTGTGGTATGGTGTTGAGGCTGCATGGGCAGCTGTACCTGTACACGCCATACACGCTCTGTTTGACTCAATGCCCAGGCGTATCAAGGCCGTTATTACGGCCAGAGGTGGTTGTTCTGGGTACTGATTTCTCAGGATCTATGCACCCAAACTGCGTGAAAATGTAATCACATGTCAGTTCTAGTATCATATATTTGTTCAATGAATACCCGTTTATCATCTGTATTTCTTCTTGGTGTAGCAATTTTAACGGCCTGTAGTGTATATATGACTGCTAGGCATATCACTGTGCGATGAATTCTCATTTTAGTGCTCGCTGATATTGATTTTTAGCTGAGCGTCTAGCTTAGGGACTATATTCATTTCACTCCTATTGTTTCTTTGATGCCCATTCGTATGCTATTGCCACTGGTAAAGAAAGACCCCAACTATTTGAACTGGTGAACCCTCTTAAACATCATACCAGCTGCTCTAGTCTTCTTCCTATTTGCATGAACTTCTTTCCATCTTGATTCACCTTTAGCCTGACCAACCACGAACGTCCCGGAACGAAAACAAGCGATATACTGAAGGCAAATGTTTTTCAGTATATGCTACCATTGGACACAGCGAGTTTAGTTTATTCCAGGAAAAAAGAAAAGTTGCATGTAGCATATGTACGCTTCATGAGGAACTAGGAGGTCAAGTAAAATTGTTTACACTTGCATGGCACAGTCGCAAAATAGCATCACTGCATATTTTACACTTAATTGTCACTTCATTGAGGTAATCACTGGGATGTGACTCCAGGCATCGTGCTGTGCGCGGTAGCGTATCACGTTCATAACGCTTTATTATCTCATCTGTGACAGTCATCATACGCCACTACTGTTTCATAATAGCGAAATGACATACGGTGAAACCCATTAACCCAGATGCTATCAATGTCAAAATGAGGTAGCACTGACTAACTAACGGTGTGCCTTTAATATTCGACGATAATGAGAACACAGCGTTAAGCTCTTTTGATGTTGCTCTATTTGCGCCCATTTTTTTGCCGTCTTGGACGACCAATGACGTGAGATGTTTCATATAGTATTCGAAAATATATCAGTTAAAATGTGGACGCTGTTTACCATGAGTCTTTAAAATTATAGCATCTTATTCAGCACTGTGCACAGAACATAACAGGCGAGGACGCGGAGATGCCAACAGCACAGTGAAACGAGCGCCGCTACCGTTGCTGCTGCTGCGACGGGGCGTTCGATATACCGCCAAGTATAGCCCCGCCCACGACATCCGACCGATCGCTTATACCTCCGAAGGTGGAATACGACAGCAAGCTAATGTGGGCAAAAGGTTGCTATGACTAGCGGATGTGTGCGTTAACGAGACAATTATCTTCCTTTCTCGGTACAAATATTTGTATGTAATATGAAACTGAGAATGAACTTTTTCATCGAACACCTATCAAATGCGTACTTACAGAACATTATTGTGACTGGTGCATTTACCACCTCCCAATCGCAGCTTACTCGCACAATCAAATACTAGTAATCCAAATAATAAAATATCTTTATTTATAATCTTAATAATAAAACTGTAAAACTGTCGTGTCTGTTTGTTTTCTTGAACACTACTTGACGAATTTTCATGCGGTTTCCACAGGTAACTAGAGATTAGCTTGGGGCAACGTATAGTCTTTGTTGCATCAACATCGGGTCAGAGGAAGAAAAAGATATTAAAGTTTCAGGAGTCTGCTCAGCTGAATGGTTCGGATATTTTCTTGGTGAAGGAGTGGTATCTTAGTAGTGCTGTTAGTTTCGCAGTGCACCAAAGAACCAGGTGGCGCTGTTAATTCCTTCTACCTAAGTGACATGAGAATTTTCGGATGTTTACATCAGAATTAAGCGCCCTAGTCTTATGTTTTCGGATACAAACTAGCACTGAATTTACTTAGCTAAGATAACGAGTTTACTGATGTCGCTTGGTGTATTAAAAACTTCAAGAAATTACATTGCTTCTTTCGATCATTATTTATATTTGACTTCTTCGCTAGAAAAAAAGAATTTATTGGCAAAGTGATTCTACATACATCAAAAAAGTTTTGCATCACCTCGGTTACAAGAGTTCCGGAAACTGTACAGGAAATTGGAATAGAAATCAATATAAACATTATTTCCGCCCTTTTTATTGCTCATGAAAACCACACATTGCATGTTATACCACCATACAGCGAGACCTTCAGAAGTGGTGGTCCAGATTGCTGTACACACGGGTACTTCTAATACCCAGTAGTACGTCCTATTGTACTGATGCATGCCTTCATTCGTCGTAGCATACTATCCACAAGTTCATCAAGGCATTGTTGGTCCAGGCTGTCGCACTCCTCAACCGCGATTCGGCGTAGATTCCTCAGAGTGGTTAGTGGGTCACGTCGTCCATCAACAGCCCTTTAAAATCCATCCCATGTCTGGAGGACATGCTGGCCACTGTAGTCGAGGGATGTCGTTATCCTGAAGAAAGTCATTCATAAAATGTGCACGATTAGGGCGCAAATTGTCCATGAAGACGAATGCCTCGCCAACATGCTGCCGACATGGTTGCACTATCGGTCGGAGGATGGCATTCACGTATCGTACAGCCGTTACAGCTCCTTCCATGACCACCTGCGGCGTACGTCGGCCCCACATAATGCCACCCCGAAACAGCAGGGAACCTGCACCTTGCTGCACTCGCTCGACAGTGTGTCTAAGACGTTCAACCAGACCGGATTGCCTCCAAACACGTCTCCTACGATTGTCTGGTTGAAGGTATATGCGACACTCATCGGTGAAGAGAACGTGATGCCAATCCTGAGCGATCCATTTGGCATGTTGTTGGACCCGTCTGTACCACACTGCATGATGCCGTGGTTGCAAAAATGGACCTTGCCATGGACATCGGGAGTGAAATTGCGCATCATGCAGACCACTGCCCACAGTTTGATTCATCATATGACGTCCTGTGGCTGCACGAAAAGCGTTATTCAGCATGGTGGAGCTGCTGTCAGGGTCACTCCGAGCCATAATCCCTAGTTGGCGGTCATACACTGCAGTAGTAGCCCTTGGGTGGTCTAAGCGAGGCATGTCATCGACAGTTCCTGTCTCTTTGTACCTCCTCCATGTCCGAACAACATCGCTTTGGTTCACTCCGAGACGCCTGGATACTTCCCTTGTTGAGAGCCGTTCCTGGCACAAAGTAACAATGCGGACGCAATCGAACCGCGGTGTTGACCGTCTAGGCATGGTTGAACTATAGACAACTCGAGCCGTGTACTTCCTACCTGGTGGAATGACTGGAACTGATGGGCTGTCGCACAACCTCCATCTAATAGGCGCTGCTCATGCGTGGTTGCTTACATCTTTTGGCGGGTTTAGTGACATCTCTGAACAGTCAAAGGGACTGTGTCTGTGATACAGTATCCACTGTCAACGTCTATCTTCAGTAGTTCGGGGAACCGGGGTGATGCAAAACTTTTTTTTGATATGTGTATAACGGTTCCGTTTTTATCGGTAAGGGTACGGAACGCCCCCCCCCCCCCCCCCCCCCACACACACACACACAAAAAACGATAGTATGCAAAGGTCTTTCTTTAACTTCCGTTGCGAAACATGAGTAAATAACTATTGTCCAAATATAATCATCCTCTGATCATCGTTAATTTCTGCTGTTGTCTAGGGGTATATTGTTTCCCACGAAAAGGTCTCTTTTTAACAGTTTGTCATCAATTACTGTTTCCATTTCCGTTGATTCGCTAAAATGTTATTTTCTCTATATTCTTCTCCCATCTTGGTGTAATCGAACAATGCTGCCAACATCAGCAAATTCACAAAATTCAGTAAATCTGTAAGTACATTACATAAAAGTATTTTTACATTGATTTTTGGGGATATGAATTTTGTTGCACACAAAACTGCGTTTCTACGTAAGAATAATGAAACTAACCATTCGCAAAAAATGAAATACAAATAAATAAAATGAAAACAAGTTTTGATCTGCCATTTCCAGAAAAAGTTGCTCCCTGTAACTGGCTGGACAAATCTGAAGGAGTAAGGTACTAAAATGCATATCTGAAGAGCCATAAGCACTTGTACATCTTCACTAGTGTGAAACAGATGTTTCCTAATGAGCAAGAGCTCGTTGTTATTAAGGTATACATTTTAGAGAACATTCTTACTAAATTGTGTTCTTCTTGTTTTGGCCCATACTTCCTCCTCCCAAAACAAGGAAATCAAAAAGCTTGCAGTAGAAGAAATTTCTTGCACATATCCAAGATGCAGAAGTGCTCGTAACTCTTAAGGTAGGAATTTTAGAGTCCATGCTTCATCCTTTTTGCTGCGTCATCCTGTATGTATACTACAACTATTCCTTATCTTTAGAAAAAGTGTGAAATGAATGATGTAACAAGGTATATTGGTTGAATTATCTGAAGCCTGCGTTCCTTTTATTTTATCGACGTTTCAAGGTACTGAAACGATGTTTTCGATAAATGATAATAGGCGTGTAATTGTGGTGTATGGGTAATACTCTCAACTCTCATATCAACCGAGATATTGGAGCAAGCATGCATTTTCCACTGAACGATGCATTTTTATATATTTATTTACTTTTTTGCGGTTCTCGAAACTCTGCACGAGTACACTGATATAACGCTCGTGTTAATGTTGACGCTGAAACTTTTCAGAAAAATATCCAAGAAATGGTCTAAAATGAAACACAATGCGGTCGGAATTTGCTACTGTATTCTAGACACCGTCAAGTTGACTATCATTCCAGGCTCCGATGTTGCGTTAGCATTTAGACTGTTTACCTCTTTCCGAAAGAGTTGTTCGCTGTATTGTACATACCAACGTCAAAGTGCCCCTGCGATGCACCATCACACATGACACACGATTTTTATTTGCCAGGGATGATGTAACCACAGCTGTTACGCACTGAAGCGCGAAAGAAACTGGTACAGGCATGCGTATTCAAATACAGAGATATGTAAACAGGCAGAATACGGCGCTGCAATCGGAAACGCTTATATAAGACAACAAGTGTTTGGCGCCGTTACTGCTGCTACAGTGGCAGCTTATCAAGATTTAAATGAGTTTGAACGTGGTGTTATAGTCGACACACGAGCGATGGGATACAGCATCTCAGAGGTCGCGATAAAGTGAGGATTTTCCCGTACGACTATTTCACAAGTGTACCGTGAACATCAGGAATCCGGTAAAACATCAAATTTAAGGTCGGAAAAATGACGGGAGCAACGGCGATTGAAGAGAATCATTCAACGTGACAGAAGTGCGACCCTTCACAAATTTCTGCAGGTTTCAATGCTGGGCCACCAACAAGCGTCAGTGCGCGAATCATTCAACGAAACATCATGGGCTTCCGGAGCCGTAGACCCACTCGCTTACCCATGATGACTGCATGACACGAAGCTTTACACCTCGCCTGGGCCCGTCAACACCGACATTGGGCTGTTGATGACTAGAAACATGTTATCTGGTCGGACGAGTCTAGTTTCAAATTGTATCGAGCGGATGGACGTGTACGAATATGCAGATAACCTAATGAATGCATGGGCCATGCATATCAGCAGGAGACTGTTCAAGCTGGTGGAGGCTCTATAATGGTGTTGGGCGTGTACAGTTGGAGTGATATGGAACCCCTGATACGTCTAGATACGACTCTAACTGGAGACACGTACGTAAGCATCCTGCCTGTTCACCTGCACCCATTCTTGTCTATTGTGCATTCCGACGAACTTGGACAATTGCAGCAGGACAGTGCGACACCCCACACCTCCGGATTGGTACAGAGTAGCTCCAGTAACATTCTTCTGAGTTTAAACACTTCAGTTGACCACCAAACTCCCCAGACATGAATGTTATTGAGCATATCTTGGATGCCTTGCAACGTGCTGTTCAGAAGAGATCTCATCCCCTCGTACTCTTACGGATTTATGGGCAGCCCTGCAGGATTCATGGTGTCAGTTCCCTCCAGCAGTACTTCAGACATTGGTCGAGTCCAAGCCACGTCGTTTTGCGGCACTTCTGAGTGCTCGTAGGGGCCGTACACGATATTAGGCAGATGTACCAGTTTCTTTGGCACTTTAGTGTAGATTCACTTGAAAGTGGGATACGATTGAAACAAGTAGTGGTTAATAAAATATAGTTTGGAAATACATTTGATGGAACGATGTCTTTTTTCACATTTAAAACAGTTTTCTTAGCCTCTTGTAATAGGCTACAACAACATTTACAACAATTGTAGCTTATCCTGTGTCCGTCGTTTGATGGAACGATGTCTTTTTTCACATTTAAAACAGCTTTCTTAGCCTCTTGTAATAGGCTGCAACAGCATTTACAACAATTGTAGCTCATCCTGTGCCCGTCGTATAAGGCAGGACCAAGAAGGAATGTGTTTTACCTCAACGGCGTAGGCCTATCTTTTTCCTGCATATGTAGATATTTAGAACTTGACGGAAATGAATTGCAAGAAATAAAAGAGTTCTACCAGTCACTGCTTGCCATACGACAAGATTAAGTACGTCAATGAAATTACAATGAAATGCAGACCTTTAGCTGCTTAAAGGCGTTGATAACCCGATAGTCTTCCCCTCCTTGTACCCTGAAGATGTAGATCTCTTCTCTTACTGCAAACAATTCAGTTGCTGAGGTAAATAAATAAACTGGTAAATGAGGGGAACGGGGTAAAACTGCAGACCAGTAACAGACGGACAATGGTAATTGAATATTACTATCGAAAAACAGAAATGCGAGGCAGGCTCATTACATAAAGTGGGAATTTGGCTCGTTGTAGGTCAAACCAAATCTACATAAAAAAGACAAAGAAACAAGTCAGAAATAATAGCTTTTCGTGTGTCAATAGGAAGTATTGATGAGAAACTAAGAGAAGAACATGAGAATCTAGAATCAATAACCAAGGCAATGATGTATGAGTAATGACGTATAGTGAAAAGGCAGGCAGGAGCAGCGCGACGGAGTTTACTGCTATAGGACTGTAAGTGCCGTGAATCTAATTTCTTGGTGTGCAAGTTGCGCATTTGCGGCTTAATCATGGACGGATGTACCACGAGCATTTTTCAGTGACTAAAACTGAACATGGCTGTGCATGGTTTCTTTCAAGGTGGTGGAATCCAATACGTGCATCTCGTAAAAAAGGCAGCAGTGACCGCTCCAGCGCTGGTCAAGATGTGGTGCCTACCAAGGACAGCAACGAACTGACCCCGAGAGGGTGTCTCTCAGTAATTTTGTTGCCCCGGACGCAGACCAACTGTGCACTTCCTCGGATAGCAAAAGGTTCCCGTAGCCAACTTGCCTGGGGGCAGACATGCCGATAGTCACTGAGGCGTTTTTGCCGAAGGTCAGCCCGGCGCTGTCGCACAGGGTGGTGACGCCAACTCCCTGGCTGCAGGAATGGTCGATTTTCCTCCGCGAAGCCACTGAATTTGAAACTAACAGCCGCAGGAACTCTGCGGATTTACGATATCTTGAATATTTTATGAACTGAATTATTGGTGACTACAAAAACAGCTACACGCCCGCAATTCGAAAGTCCTCTACATAAGCAAGATATTAGTGGCTTCAGTTGGCTCTGGAAAAATTTGCTTTTAACGTATAAACAAGGAGATTGAATTCGCCGACATTTTAATTAGTTGTCGCACAGGTCCATGCGTCATACCGTTCTACTAGTAATTGCATCAACAGTCGACATCCGTGATTGAAATATGGTTATTAATGTATTTTACCTTCTCTCTTCTTAAAGGAACTGAACTGCACAGCAACTGAGACTTCATCATGTGCTCCAAACGTCTTCAAAGTCTGTCTAGGTCACACATACCGGGTGATCAAAAAGTCAGTATAAATTTCAAAACTTAATAAACCACGGAATAATGTAGACAGAGAGGTAAAAATTGACACACAGGCTTGGAATAACATGGGTTTTTATTAGAACAAAAAAAAAAAAAAAAAACAGAGTTCACAAAATGTCCGACAGATGGCGCTGGACAGCAAACTGCTACTGTGACGGGTGAGAGGTAACCCGATATGTTACAGAATCTCATCATCCCCAGCCTGGCTGCTAAACACCTGCTGGAACGTACGATGTTTATGCAGGATGGCGCTCCACCCCATATTGCTAGACGCGTGAAAGATCTCTTGCGCGCGTCGTTTGGTGATGATCGTGTGCTCAGCCGCCACTATCGTCATGCTTGGCCTCCCAGGTCCCCAGACCTCAGTCCGTGCAATTATTGGTTTTGGGGTTACCTGAAGTCGCAAGTGTATCGTGATCGACCGACATCTCTAGGGATGCTGAAAGACAACATCCGACGCCAATGCCTCACCATAACTCCGGACATGCTTTACAGTGCTGTTCACAACATTATTCCTCGGTTACAGCTATTGTTGAGGAATGATGGTGGACATATTGAGCATTTCCTGTAAAGAACATCATCTTTACTTTGTCTTACTTTGTTATGCTAATTATTGCTATTCTGATCAGATGAACCGCCATCTGTCGGACATTTTTTGAACTTTTGTAATTTTTTTGCTTCTAACAAAACCCCATGTCATTCCAAGCATGTGTGTCAATTTGTACCTCTCTATCTACATTATTCCGCGATTTATTCAGTTTTCAAATTTATACTGACTTTTTGATCACCCTGTATATTTGCGGAGACTGGCACGAGACCCACACTCAGCAGAAATTCACCACACTAGCTGAGAAACCTGGCATTGCTCGAGTATTTATTTGTGACTGTGGGTCGAAACAACAGTGTACCTCACAATAATATTTTATTACTGACCGGATTCGATTTAATATAGAAGTCATGTTCAGAAAATGAGCACCATTTAGCTACTGCTGGCGGCTCCTCGGATGCCCAAGCAGCAACACCATCGTTGACGGCACTTTACGATCGTGTTACCTCATCAGTAACCGACGAGCCGCCAGAATCAGCCAAATGGTGCTCATTTTTTGAAGATGACTTCTACATTAAATCGAATCCGGTCATCATTAAATGTTATTGCTATCTGTATTTGTTTAAACCCAGTTGTATCACCAGATCGCTGTTACTCCTGTGGATAATTTTGTTAAAATTTATGATTTATAGCGGTATCTGAGACTTAGATGCGTGAAATTTATTATTGTCTTATAAAGCTTCTTTGAATGCAACGATTGAAACAATATGAATGAGAACATGACTAACACAGGAGAGAGATTTACGTAGAGCTGGCTGTGCGAAAAGCAACTGACATTAAGGTCCACGCCTGTAAGACGCAGCTTCTGACCTTCGTTTATGATCATGGCTTAGCATAAGCTCACTGAGAATTGCACATGTTTAAAGCGAAACGGTAAGCTGTTAGGAATAAGCGGATTTGGGGTGTAAAAACTCGCTCGGCTGCGCCACTTCCCACAAAAATTTCCTTCTGATTCTATGATACTGCGTTGGAGAAAATGGTTCAAATGGCTCTGAGCACTATGGGACTTAACATCTGAGGTCATCAGTCCCCTAGACCTTAGAACTACTTAAAACTAACTAACCTAAGGACATCACACACATCCATGCCCGACGCAGGATTCGAACCTGCGATCTTTGCGGTCCCGCGGTTCCAAACTGAAGCGTGAAGCGCCTAGAACCGCTCGGCCACACCGGCCTGCTGCGTTGAAGAGAAGTAACAGCAAATCTCTGTGAGGAGTGAAGGGTTCTTGCCTTTTTTTTTTTTTTTTTTTAAAAAAGAAGCCTGTATGTTTCCGCAGACAACAGCGTTAAGTTAAGTAAGCACTGTCAGGCTCAGCTAGCTCTTGGAGGGTGACCTTCCGGGTCTGCCAAGTGCCATTGGCAAGTGGGTCGGATTCAGACTTCGTGAGGCAGGCTCCTGCATCGCCTTTGACACCTATGAACTTCAAGATCCGTTAGGATGGAGTTTAGTTTTATATTTTGACCCAGGCTACACTCAAGTTATCTGTGAAAACGCCATGAAAATGAGTCTAGTAGTTCAAGTGATTACCGTGTCCACTTTCAAAGACAGACAGACATGGCGGTTTCTTCAGTGATCCGATTTTAATGAAATACAGATTATATGTAGTCATATGCTATCTTCATGTTATCTTTGAAAATTCCACGAAAATTCGTCTAGTTGTTTTGGAGATTATCGTGTTCAAACAGAAATAGATGAGAGTTTAACAGTTTTATTATTAGTATAGGTTTTTTGATATGTTTCAAGTCCAACATTAACGAGTTTCGTTTCACTGTATTTATTTCTTCAAGGTCTTTGGAATGTCATACATCATTCCATTAAAAAATGTTTTCTTTGATAAGTCGGTTGATCCGAGAGTTACGATTAGTGCCCACACAACAAAATTGCGCGTCCTTTCGTGTATTGTCATTTGCCGAAAATTTCGTTTCGACATCCTGAACCGTTCGCGAAATAACACGTATGCACATGATTTAACAAGTATATGTTCAGGACGATCCAACAGCAAGTAGCTGATGCATAAAGCTGGTGCATGTTTGACACACGGCGTCGTCCCGTCTACGTAACTGAAAGGGTGATGGCGGATCATCTGTTTCAGAGGCTATCTGTGGACTCCTCGTTCTTAGCCAAGAAATAGCATGGATGAAGAACAGGAGCGCAACACGGAACCCGAGCTGCGCGAGGGAGTGTGCTCATTTTGTTAATCACGGCCGGCAGGGAGGTAAGCCAACAGCCAACAGCGGCGGTAGAGGCGACGCCTCGCTTCGGGCAGCGCCATATTTCGCGCGAAGCCCGGCACGGCGCGGGAACGCCGCACCTGCCGACCTGAGCCGGAGAGGCGCCGTAATGAATGCGTCGCATTAGCGTGATGTAGGCGGCGCGCCACTTAACATCACTTAGCAGCCAGCCGCCGCCTGAGCGATGTACCTCGTTAGCTCTCGCCGCCCTAGAAACGAGAGCCTTATGAAGTTTTCTCCTTAATAGAGCGGTGGCGCGTCGGGCAGGTAGCGAATAATGCAGGATCGATCCGGTGGCCGCCTGGTCCGCCAGCCGGCCCTCCTTTGTTGCCCTGAGGGCAGACCCGACCCGCAGAAATAATGCGCAGCCCAGCGAGGTCCGCCGCTCAATGGCCGAACGCTGCAGTAGTGCCGGCCCCAGGGTGGAGCCCTGCGGGACCCCGCTCTCCCACCTACTCGCGCCCGCGGGCGCACTTTCGCGTCATCAATATTTTCAAACCACACGCGCAAACTTTGCAACCTTCGGTCACTCGTCGGTCGTCACCATGCTTTTCAGATACGCCACCTTTGAGTCCAAGCAAAAAATAAATCTGGTACGAAATGGACAGTGTCTTGAAAGGAGGATAAACACTGATGAGCCAAAACATTATGACTTACTGTTTAGTAGCTTGTTTGTCCTTCTTTGGAACGAAATATATCACTGATTCTGCGTATCAGGGTCCAACATTTTGTTGGTAGGTATGTGGAGGTATGTAGCATCAGATGTCTACCCGCAGAGGTCATGTAATTCGCTTCTGGTTTGTGTACTCGGTGATGGCGCCCGATAGCAACCCACACGATATACATCAGACGAATCTGGTCGCCGAGACATCAACCTGAGTTCACTATAGTGCTCCTAAAACCACTGTAGCACAGTTCTGGCTCGGAGACATGGACAATTACGCGGCTGAAAAATGATTTCGCTGTCGGGGGAAGACATCAAACATGAAGGGATGCAGGTGGTTCGCAGCTGTCAGCGTGTCTTCCATCACTACCACAGGTCCCATGCAAGTGCAGGAGAATATTTCCCATACCATAATACTGCTCTCATTAGCCTGCGAACTCAGTGTGCTGAACGTTTCGAGCCACCGTTCACCTCGATGACGGCGTTTGTGGAGATGACCAGCGACCTAGTGCAGCAAAAATGTGCTTCTCCCGAAGAGCCAACACGTTTCCATTGATCGACGGTCGAATCCCGATAGTCCCGTGTCCACTGCTATCGCAATTGACTGTGTCTTTGGGTGAACATGTAAACACGTAGGGGTGATCTGCTGCGGAGCTCCATGTTCAACAATGTACGATGAACGGTGTGGTCCAAAACACTTGTCAGTGTACATTCAACCAGCTGCACAGGCTCTGCGTAATGATGATGTGCCCCTTATCGAACTCATTTAATAGATTTCTCCATTTGCAGCCCATATCTTTGCTAAGACTGATCCCCCCCCACCCCGCCCATGACTACTCCGCTCACATAGTTTTGTTACCGCGTCACGTGCCCGCAACGCCGGCAGGCGGTATTCAACGTCACGGTGTGTAGAAGTCATAATGTTTGGGCTTATCGATGTAACATGAACATGAACAAAAGCAAAACAAGAATAATGGGCTGTACTCAAATTAAATCAGTCGATGCTAACAGAGATAGAATAGGAAACGAGGCGAACAACTGAATTAATATTCCTCTTTGAGCAGAAAATAGCTGACGATGGACGAAGTAGAGAGGATTTTAAATGTAGACTGGCAGTGACAAGAAAAGCGTTACTGAAGAAGAGAAATTTATTAACGCCGAATATAGATTTAAGAGTTTGGAAGTCTTCTCTGAAAGTATTTGTGTAGAGTGTAGCAACGTATGGAAGTGAAACATGGACGAAAAACCGTTTACACGAGGAGACAAGGGAGGCTTCTAATATGTGCTGCTATAAAGCATTGCCGAAGGTTAGATGGATCACATAATTAATGAGGCCACACGGGATTAGCCGAGCGGTCTGAGGCGCTGCATTCATGGACTGTGCCGGCCGAAGTGGCCGTGCGGTTAAAGGCGCTGCAGTCTGGAACCGCAAGACCGCTACGGTCGCAGGTTCGAATCCTGCCTCGGGCATGGATGTTTGTGATGTCCTTAGGTTAGTTAGGTTTAACTAGTTCTAAGTTCTAGGGGACTAATGACCTCAGCAGTTGAGTCCCATAGTGCTCAGAGCCATTTGAACCATTTTTTTCATGGACTGTGCGGTTGATCCCGGCGGAGGTTTGAGTCCTCCCTCAGGCATGGTGGTGTGTGTTCGTCCTTAGGATAATTTAGGTTAAATAATGTGTAAGCTCAGGGACCGATGACTTTAGCAGTTAAGTCCCATAAGATTTCAAACACATTTGAACTTTTAATTAATGAGGAAGTACTGAATACAAGTGGGGCGAAAAGAAATTTGTGATATAATCTTATTAGAAGAAGGGATCGGTTGATAGCAAACATTCTGCGACATTAAGGAATCATCAATTTAGTACTGGAGGGAAGTGTGCGGGATAAAAATCGTAGAGGGAGACCAAGAGAAGAATGAAATAAGCAGATTCAGAAGGATTTAGGCGGCAGGTGTTATTCGAAGATGAACGGGCTTGCACAGGATAGAACAGCAAGGAGAGCTGCGTCAAACCAGTCTTCGGATTGAAGACCACAACAAACTAGGACATTATATTTTTGTTGCGCTGGTATCTGCTACCAAAAAAGCCAAAAGTAAACTTGATTTGTGTAGTAGCTCCATTTAAACGGGTTTTTAAAGTATTCATATTGTGTACATAAAATAGTGTACGCGCATACAATTACAAACTCATGTCATCTCAGATTCCAGTAACTGCAGCAACTTACTTGTCACATACTCCAGAGTGTAAATATCTTTTAGCAAGGCTTTGTTTCATAATGTCAAGTTTTATGTGAAGTGGAATAAGAATTTTTTTGGGGTACTCACACTTTTGGTGCTGTAATTGGCCAGACTTTTTGAGACGAATGCTAGGGCTTTTCACAACTGTCCCTTCTGCATAGGAAGCAAGAGTTCTTCCTCAAAACTTACTCGATGTGGGGCCCATGACTTGTTCTGGTAACCATTTTTTCCGATGAAGTACATAAAATACACTATTTTGACAAAGTCTGAGACTGATATATTAGAAGTGGTCAAGAGAATAACAAAAACATTTTGAAGCCACGAAATTCGCAAAAGCAGGCACCAGCTGATTTATCACTCATTTGCATTAAAAACGACGCGTTAAACTAACACAGAGCCCTAACCATTACAATAACACCGAAAAATATAGGTAGCTGTATTATAGACTATAAAATTAAAAACCCTTTTTTTAGCGGGTTATTTTCACAAAACAATGCTGCCATTATTATAAAGATTAAATAGTTAATTTTTCATACCTCAAAGACATAAATTATAAATTATGTCAAAACTGCATGTGACAGAACTATCTAAATGGTTTTTCTGAAATGAGCACCCGAGAATACTTTAGAAGGAACCCTTATCTTTAAGAAAAAAAAATGGTTGTTAGCCATTGAGATTTATAAGAAGGCTCGTCCTTCGTTGTGTAGTCTCAATAAATGAGAGTATCAAACGACTGTTACATCTGATACACATGGAAAAGGACTGCAACCGCAATTAAAATATCCAGTAATAGACTAATAGGGAACTGAAAAATAGGCGATTTAAGGTTATGAGAGAGATGAAGCAACTGGCTGGTCAGAAGAAGCAGCGTGGTTGGTTTTCCCTGAAGAATTATGAGACAGGTGTGTGCAGAGGAGCTATTAGGCTCGACACGTGCATCCTCTCCACATTGGTGACTAATGATTGCGTACTTAATAAGTATTGACACTACAGTTTTCAACATTCTGATACGTCCCATACTCACTGAAAAAACGTAGTATGTTAATGCGAATGATGTCTGTAGGGGATATCTCAAGTATATCATTAGAATATCTAAACAACTTAGTTTACGGTGCCGATACAGATACCTTTCATTAAAGCTTATAGTTTGGGCGAATATCCAGGGACTTTAATTTTGAGACTTCTCGGTGCATTAGTACGAAGCAAAACCATTACTCTTCTTCTGTTAATCTTGTTTCCATTAATGAATTATTCGTCTCGAGGGGCGGGTGTTTTTCTCAGGGAAGCAGTTTGTATATTGGGACCGTTCGTTACGGCAGCGCAATTACTCATTAAGTTTTGTACTTTTTTTGCTTTTATTTTTTATCATTCTGGCGCTTCGACAGGATAAGCTGTGTAAGATGTTCAAGTAAATATTGTTCTGGCTTTCATAGCAACCAGAGTCTACGTTATGTATTTGTACTTTGCTGCCACCAGTCACGAATATGTGTTAATTTCATAGCTCCATATTGTTACACGTATTAAGCTCGTTTCGCTTAATTCGAGGCCTCAATTGGATACTATACTGGGCGAAAATTAATAATACTGACAAACTGCAGAGGCGGATTCCTGACTGGAAAGGGAGGAGAAAACATCCAATGAACGTCTGTCCGGAAATGCATCTTACCACGGTAGAAGAGACGGCCTCTGTGGCCGAGAACTTCTAGGCACTTCAGTTCTGAACCGCGCTGCTGCTGCGGTCGCAGGTTCGAATCCTGTCTCGGGCATGGGTGTGTGTGATGTCCTTAGGTTAGTTAGGTTTAAGTAGTTCTAAGTCTAGTAGACTGATGATTCAGAATGGTTCAAATGGCTCTGAGCACTATGGGACTTAACTCCTGAGGTCATCAGTCCCCTAGAACTTAGAACTACTTAAACCTAACTAACCTACGGACATCACACACATCCATGCCCGAGGCAGGATTCCAACCTGCGACAGTAGCGGTCGCGCGGTTCCAGACTGTAGCGCCTAGAACCGCTCGGCCACCCCGGCCGGCAGGAGACTGATGACCTCAGATGATAAGTCCCATAGTGCTTAGAGCCATTTGAACCACGGCAGAAGGCGCTGACGAATTAAAGTTCCTCTGACCACGTGCCGTGTGTCCCCTGTGTGTTGGAGGCTGTGTGATTGACGTCGCGTACTGTAATCAACAGAATGGTCCGATATTAATGTCGAGAACAAGCCGAGATCGCGTAATGGAAACGGTCGAGAGACTATACCAAAACAAATACCCTCACCGACACCATCCAGATCACACCATTCAAGCCCTTTTTCGGGGTTTGTGTGTGCTTTGGTCCTTTCAAAATGACGAACGTGCAGGGAGGCGGCGGAATGTGCATACTCCAGATTTGGAGGACCAGGTTCTACAGGATATTCAGACGGACCCTAGTACAAACTTCAGGCAAGTGGCCCACCAACGTGGTGTAAGCCAAAGTACGATTATGCGTATCCCGCTTGACAACCGCTACTATCCTTATCGCCTGCAAGGACTATCAGCAGCGTATTTTCCACTACAGGAAGGATTTTGTCGATGGTTTTTGCACCAGACCATCACAATTATGGGATTTTTGCCATCAGCGATCCATGATACGACGTGTAAAAGCGTTCATTGCATCCCACGGAGGCCACTTTGAACATCTGTTATAACGTGGATGTGATGCAGCTCTGTACTGTGTTCTGAGAAAATTTGTTGTCTTATCCACGCACACCGTCCATTTGCGGGCACCAGTTCAAAAATGGTTCAAATGGCTCTGAGCACTATGGGACTTAACATCTATTGTCATCAGTCCCCTAGAACTTAGAACGACTTAAACCTAACTAACCGAAGGACATCACACAACACCCAGTCATCACGAGGCAGAGAAAATCCCTGACCCTGCCGGGAATCGAACCCGGGAACCCGGGCGTGGGAAGCGAGAACGCTACCGCACGACCACGAGCTGCGGACGGGACACCAGTTCATAGGACCGTTTTTCCTCCGTTTCCAGTGAGGAATCCGTCTCAGCAGTGTGTCTGCTTTTGTAATGCTCACTCTGTATACAAGTAATTGGTTCCGGAAAGCAAGTTAATCCATCTACGACTAACTATGGAAACGTTGAATCGTATCAACAACGTTGTGTTGTAAAAGGACTGACTGTTAAAGAGTGACCAAAACAATTTGCTACTATAAAAATTAAAGTTAAAAGTACAATAGAAATAAAGACTGGAACTCACTGAAAACCTACACAGCAATATGGAAAGAAAGAAAAAAAAAATAATATAGCTACGACATGAAGACACGAAGGAGGCACGTGACCATGTTGAAAATTATGTGCAGTCTGCAAAATACTGAATAAGTCACTGAGGAAGTAGTCATTGACTGGATGCATGCTGATTTTATTATTCCAATATTACGCTTATTGCCATCATACGATACCCTGCAATAACATATTGCACGTAGATACAAGAGTTACACGCTGTAGTGGTAACGATCATAAGCAGATTCTTAAGAATAATGCCTTGGTCCAACAAACTAAAATGTGCTCCGCGGCTCGTAAATGTTTGAAGGAAGTCATTTTTAAAAACCACTGAGACTTGCTAATAGAGCAAACCTTCATTAACTACCAGTTCACTACGTCAGCTTTTTTGGTATAGTTCTTACTGTAATGTTACAAAATAAATAAGAGGGGTTTTATTTTATTTTTTATCATCACAGTAAGAATGATACCATAGGAGCTGATGTCAATAATTGTATTTTGCCTGATGATAATCGGTTATTCGGAACTATTGCGTAATAGAGGTTCATTTCATCAACATCTCTTAATTCTTCCTAAGTACGGCTTTCTTCAAACAATAACACAATTTCAACGGACCTCTCTTCTCCCCTCCGCCTCCTCCCTCGCTCGTCATTCTTAACCCATCTAACAGAACATTTGAAACTCATTACATAACTGTTTTTTATTTGTTGTTGTATGATGATTACGTTGTCTTTCAAATAAGGAATTAATTTTTCTGCCCACAGAGCGTGAAGATGAGCTAAATTAGCTCTTAAAGTGACATATAAAACATATAAATAACTTATTTCATACGAAAAATGAACTTTATAGTTGTATTATACAACCACAATTCTCGTTTTTCTTCGTGTAATTATTGTACTGGAAAACTGTACTTCTTGCTACGCAGTGGTACTAGAAGCTATTTTCTGTTTTTACTGCGGCTTCGTTACTGGTGTCTTAGAACTTCGTGAGATTCATTAAAGCAGAACTTTTCTCTTTCTTGTTGTTTCGATGCCAGTCCTGTGCGAGATACTCGTTTTTGTGGCCTACGCTTTGTCAAGTCCCTGCACCGTCTCCAACTTCGTTTGTTCCGGAACAATTTCTGTTTTAACTTACAGCTGCGTTCTGTTATTCAGACAAACTCCGGGAATCATAACTTAGTGCTACACTAAAGCAGAAGCGGAGCAGGCACTTTTACGATCAGAACTCGGCTGGAGTGGTACGTAAGGAATAAACGTGTATTTGAATGATAAATGCAATGTACATTATGTACTCTAGAGGAGAAAAATGTTCTTAATCTCCCAATAAAAAACAGTGTAGCGAATTATAAGGCGCACGGAGAAAATTTTTTGTTTATGCACGATTAGATAGTACTTACTTTAAGTGAATGCTTTCAGTCTTCCATGCTTACTTCATTCTTTGTGCCTTAAAAAAATAGTTTATTTACTGGCTATTTTACCTGCCTTCACGTTCGATTTATTATACACCAGTGTACTCAGATGTTAGAAATGTATTTATTGTAACGAATAATTTTAGCTGCTGAAGTTATGATGAACATGATGAATTTTAATCGAATAGGTAGGAGACATCTTTTTTTGCCCAGTGGGGCATGGACCCGGCGTTGGAAAGAGAGTCGCATTCTTTATTAGAAAACCATATCTCGGCTCTGACACTAATCCCAGGGGTAAGATACTCGAAAGCGAAATGTGTAATTCTTGGAGCTCACAATCTGGAAAAAATTTTAAACCAAAAATCTGGTTGAAGAATTATGATTACCTACAAAGATACGAGGAATATTCGATGACAAATTAATTAATACAAACAAAGAAGTCCAAAGAACACCAACATTAAAGCTTTCAAAGAAAGATCGGTTTCAAAGACCGTCAAAGGCATCTCATAAGAGACTGGGTTACTCATACAGTACAGGCTTCCTTCGTCGGTGTATTTATTGTAGCGGTCTTAGGTAGCGCTAGTCACTCTTGTAGGTAACTAGAATGAAGATGACCATTAAACGAGATCAAAACTTGTTACGAAGTGTGATTAATTGCAGTTATTTAAAAAATTATTAATTGGACAAGATTCAGCTTTGAAAGGTAATAAATTTATCTCGAAATCCCAGTGGTCGGTGCCTACATTCTTGGTGACAATTTTTTTCTTGAAGTTTTGTCTGTGGTTCAAGACATCTTTCTCTACCGAGCTGGAGCAGTAGTCCCCCAATGGAATCGAACTCTGGAGTAAGCCGTTTTACATCCCTGTCCGACCACAGAGATTTTGGATTTCCATGGTTTCTACAGATCGCATAATGCAATGGCCAGTATGGTTCCTTTGAAAAAGTCGAGTCCATCCTTGCGGAACACGAGCTTGGGACTCGTTTCGAACGACCTTGTCATCGACAACACGGTTAGGACGCTAATCTCGTTCCTCCTCCGCCTCCCCCTTCTATCCGTTGTTTTGTCTTCCGTTGCTGGTTACTTTCTAGAAGACTATCAGAGATGGCTGGTTGATCCTCCGGCGGGGAGAAAGCACGCAACGTCGGAGAATTAAACCGCTACATCCAAAAAAAAAAAAAAAAAAAAAAAAAAAAAAAAAAAAAGGTGCGCACCGCCAAAAAATTATTGAAGGATACGGAAATCAGTAGATGTATGTACATTTACAGACAAACACGTGATTACGATTTCAGAAAAAATGGGTGATTTACTCATGATATAGAGCTTCATAAACTGAGCAAGTCAATAACAGGTTGGTCCACATCTGGCTCTTATGCAAGCAGTTATTCGGCTTGGCGTTGATAGAAAGAGTTATTGGATGCCCTTCTAAGGGATATCGTGCGAAATTCTGTCCAATTGGCGCGTCAAAACGCCAAAATCCCGAGCTGGTTGGGGCTCAGTTCGAAGCGGGATTCGTCACTGAGGAAAATTCTACTCCAGCCAATGAGATATCAGGCCGAAGACGTGTCTGTATACGCCGCCTACAGCGGTGGGATACCAACATGGCTGTCGCCTGCCAGAAGGCTCAATATCCAGGAACGATGTTTTGGAGTGCCATTTCTTTTCATAGCAGGATCCTTTTGGTTGTCATCCGCGGCATCATTACTGCATAGCAGTACGTCGACGACGCTTTACATCCCATTTCGTTGCCTTTTATGGCTAGCCATCCTGGGCTTACATTTCAGTAAGATGATGCCTGCCCGCGCACGACAGGTGTTTCTACTCCTCGTCTTCAAGCTTTCCAACCTAATCTTGGCCAGCAAGGTCGCCGAATCTCTCCCCAAATGAGGACGTTTGGGGCACAAGGCAGAGCCCTCCTACCATTTCGGGATTTTGATGGCTTAACGCACCAATTGGGTGAATTTAGCATTTTATCCCTCAAGAGCATATCCAACAACTCTGTCGATCAATTCCTAGCTGAATAACTGCTTGCATAAGCGTCAAAGGTGGAGCAAAGTGTTATTGACTTGGTCTGTGAATCCCTTTCTCTTAGATAAATCGTTCAGCTTTTCTGAAATTGTAATCATTTGTTTACCTGTACGTGTATATAACATCTACCGATTTCCGTTCCACTCGGATAATTCTTTCGTGGGTTGTCGTTTTTTCTTTCTATTTAGAGTGTATTTAAAAGGAATTATACAGTTGCAGCATCCTTCGCGAAAATATGTCACCCATTATTAAAAAATGTAATTAACTAATATCTAAATCGTTACCAGTGTCTCCACGTATATTTATGTCTATTAATGTTATGCTTTAACTTATTCAACTGTTTCCCTAGTGAAGTTCCGATGTTGTCCGAAAGGTTTCTACGTGATAATTTACTGATCGATAACATTACATTACGAGTTTGTACTCTCTTGATACTCTATATATGCTAAATAAGGCAAAATGTGTACACATAGACTTACTATCGCATTTCATATTTTTATTCCACTTAACTACCTTAAAAACTGTATTGGGTTAAGAATATAAAATTAAATCTACCGAATGTTATTATTATTAATAATAATAGTTACAATAAAAATTATAATAGAAGTTGGGAAGAAAAACAATACGTTGAAACTACCTGGCGTTTGTAGACGATTTCGCTGCTCAACCTGAAAATCTGATGCAGAAGTACAAGGCAATCTCTTGGAACAGGTAGCCAGTAGAGCTCTTTGCAGAGAAAACAAAATTTATCACTGATATAAAAAAAATCACCAAAATTTTTACACACACGCATTAGGCAAACAGAAAAGAGCAGACATTCCAAGTATCTAGGAAAATGGGTTAGAAAAATCTGCCGTAAGTGCAAGAATATGCAAAATCAAAAATAGAAAAAGGAATAGCCAAAATTATTAACAATACGAAGTGCATATAAAAATGCGAAATTTACTTTCTTTAATTTCAGCCAGTGATCACAGAAAAATTGTCCTCAGGGACCAAAGCGCAGACTTTGCATAGAAGCTGACGAAACAACTGATCGTATCTCGAGCTGTTCAAAAAAATCACTGTCTAGTTATAAGCAGAGGCACAATGATGTGACGGGATCCATTGAAATATATGCCAAAATAACCGTCTGCCTGTGTCAGGGCACTGATGGGGCTATGAGCCTGAAAAAGTTGTTGACAACGAACAAGCTAATTTATTGTGGAGTCCCTACTTTAGACAGATTCAATGCTGATGCAAAAAGCACAAGATAACTGTAGAGAAAAGGAAGGTGAGGGAACATGACACAGTCATCACAGATGATAACAGGCTTGATGAGAAACAACTTGCAAAAATTACTTCAGAATCGAACTACAATTACTCGGACATGAATCAAAGCCAAAAGATCTTGGGAAACATGAAAACCATTGGCATTGGTAAAACATCCACCTTCCGTCTACGAATAGCCACTTTACTGGTATCCACACGAATTATCCGATTATCGCGCCGTCCTAGATGTACGACTGGTGATAAAATAGAAAATCCAACGTAGTGACCTCATTTGTTGTGTTTACTGTCATAAAATATATATAGTTATCATAAGTGTAATAAAGTTGTATTATGTTAATTTCAAATTACAAATAATAATCTGAAAGATGAACGTATTCTGTTGTCTTAGACTGTACAAGATTTGTGACTTACCTCCTGTATCATCAGATAGACGTAACAACAGTTTATTTTTCGGAAAAGCTTTAGCATTTTTCTGTTACAACTCTTTCTTTCCGTCAGACAAAAGCGTTGGAGGGAAGGGCCCGCGGATGGAGGGAGGGGAGAGAGAGAGAGAGAGAGAGAGAGAGAGAGAGAGACAGTGTGAAATAACAGTTCCTGGAAGAGCCGTTAAGGCAACTTGGAACAGGATTACTCGAGTTTTGGCACAGTAAATATGGCTGGCATAGTTAAGCCCCGGCTCTCTCCAACTTTGAACATACGAAGTTAAATGGTGTGTGCAATAAGCAAATAAGAGAAAAGATCACAGAAGCATATAATGCGGCAGTTGGCCGCTCGCCTTTTTATCAGTTATAGTGCCAATTTATGTTGTTCCGTTTTAAAACTGTTTTGTTGTATACATATTATGTCACAATTCATAGACAATCATCTATCACTTATTTCAAAAGTTTGAAATATTGCAATTTTTGGCCCAACTATTTTGCCAAGTTCTATGCTAAAGCGCTCCACAATATTCGAGTCCTGTAAGATCAAGTTATCAACAGTCTCTATACGATTCAATCTTGCAAAAGTTCGATCTGGTTAAATTCTGAATTAAAGAAAATATAAAAAACGGAATAAAACGAATATTTAAAGAAACTGTCTGAGATAAAACTCTTTTATCCAATATCGAAGAACCGAACTATTCAAATAAATGTTTCGCATCATGATTATTGCATATGTACGAGGTGTATCCATTACAGAACACTTACTGCGCCTGCTGCTTACGATACTGCAGCTAACATTGACATGTTATTCGTAGCCAAGCATTTTATGTCTGATGATAGTACATAAGGTGTTGTAACCGATCATATGTTAGTAAAACTACTTTGCGATAGGGACAGAAAATTTTTATGTTGCTGACGGTACTGCGATCCGTCCATTGCGGGGACCAAGTCTCCATTTCAAGAAAACACAGGTTCTGAGATAAGACACACGGAATGGAAAATCAACTAAAATCGTTCAACGTAAGAGAGGCGGCTGGACCAGATAAGATACCTATGTGGTTTTGCATGGGATATGCAAAAAAACTTGTTCTCATTCTAGAAGAATTATATCTTAGGTCACTGGAGCAGCGAAGGGCTTCAAACAGATTAGAAAAACACGCAAGTAATTTCCTTTTACGAGATGGGTCTTCAGACAGATGACAGATGCACATAATTATAGAATTATAGAATCATAGAATCATGTTCGCCTACTTTGACATGTTTGGAGAAAAAAAAATCTCCTATGAAGGAATCGGCATCGATTCCGACAACAGTTCCTAGAAATATGTAGCGGTGCCTAGATTTTTGTATTCCTTGACTGCCAGAAGACACTACCAGAAGACATTCGATATAGTTCCTCACTGTCAGCTAGTGAATAAAACAAATGAGCTTACTGATTATCGGATCAGTTACTTGACTAGATTCGTGACTTAGTAGAAGGCACATCACTTTATTTCTTTAATGGGCCAAAGGGGTGGGAAACGGTACCATCACAGGTTAAAATAACGTCGGAACGTGTTGTAGGTCCGTTAAAATTCACGACATATACAAATGACCTAATGATCTAGTGAATAATATAGGAAGTTCCTTGAGTCTGAAGCTGTATGTGGGAAAGTCGCATAAAATTGTAGTGAACTGCAAGAGTATCAGAGCTAGATTAAAAGGTTGTGATTTGATTAAAAAAAGTTATCGAGCTAAATTGGCAGAAGTCAGAAATACTTATTACTGTTAGATTATATCTTTGACGAGATGGCGACAAAACTGTTGAATACAGTAACAACCGCAAAATGTACGGTTCGTAGTACAGGTTTCTGGGGGTTATAGAGGGGACAGTAGATAAGATTTTCGTACCACTACAATAAGCTGCAAGAAGCTGCTTCATTCGCAGCTAGACGGTGACTGCGGTGCTCCACGGGCGTAGCGAACTCTCGACTCTGAAGAGGAAGTCCTTCGCCACCTGGGAAACAATCCGACGACGGGTACCCCATGACATGCACTTCTGTGGAGCACGCAGGTCAGAGTCCATTGCCTCTACTGTGTGCACACCGTGCAGCGGGTGATCTGAAGGTGATCTGACCAAACTTATTCTATAACTAAACGTACATTGCTGGACATCGGTTCCTGGTCAAAACATCATCTAGTATGTCCCCTGTACAACCCGTATCATTAGAGTTGTGAAACATCCTGTGTAGGATTTTGTATTCGAGGGATCTAAAGTGGAACGCTCATGTTAAACTAGTTGAATGAGATGCAACCACCAAACAGGTATTGGAAGAATCCTAAGGAAATACAATGTCCTCACGGAAGATGACTTTTACAAAGTTTGCGTTCGACGAATCCTTGGATATTGGTTCAAATGGCTCTGAGCACTATGGGACTTAACATCTATGGTCATCGGTCCCCTAGAACTGAGAACTACTTAAACCTAACTAAGGACATCACACAACACCCAGTCATCACGAGGCAGAGAAAATCTCTGACCCCGCCGGGAATCGAACCCGGGAACCCGGGCGCCTTGGATATTACTCGTGAGACTGAGAGCATGAGAAAATCAGACGAATTAGAGCTGTTTGGGAATAAAACCGAAGTTGCTCCAGAGCACAATTCGTAGACGGAACAGCAGAGAGGAAATTGTTTCACCAGAAGCGCCACATAAATCAAAATGGTTTTCGGAAAGTAGATGTAGATGTAGTTTTATGTGTAGGTACAGGAGAGTGACTTGTCTGTTGACGTGACAGAAAAAGAAACAGGAGTCGAAGAGAAGAGGTAGGGGGATCTACGTTTAGAATCAGAATTTAAAAGAGCTTCAGAAGACCTAACATCAAACAAGGCAGAGGAGATAACATTCCATCGGATTTTCATTTTATCGGCCGCTTTGGGACAAGTGCCAAAAAAACGACTATTTAATCTACGGGACTGGCGATATACCATCTGACTTTCGGAAAAAGTTGATCCACACAATTCCGAAGACTGCAAGAGCCGACACTTGCAAGAACTATCGCACAATCGGCTTAGCAGCTCATCCATCCACGTTGCTGACGAGAATAACATCCAGAGGGGTGGAAATAAAATTAAGGATCTGTTAGATGACAGTCTGTTTGGGCTTTCTCGGATTCAAAACGGCGTAAAACAGGGATGCGGTCTCTCACCCTACTGTTGGATTGGGTTGTTTGGGGGAGGAGACCAGACAGCGAGGTCATCGGTCTCATCGGATTAGGGAAGGATGGGGAAGGAAGTCGGCAGTGCCCTTTCAAAGGAACCATCCCGGCATTTGCCTGGAGGGATTTAGGGAAATCACGGAGAACCTAAATCAGGATGGCCGGACGCGGGATTGAACCGCCGTCCTTCCGAATGTCATCCTTCTGTTCAATCTATACTTCGAAGAAGCAATGACAGAAAAGACAAAAAAGGCTTTAGAGTGTGATTAAAATTCAGGGTGAAAGGATATCAAGGATTCGTTGGTGACATTGCTATAATTAGTGAAAATGAAGAAGAAATACAGGATGTGTTGAATGGAACGAAGCGTCTATTGAGTACAGAATATGGATTCAGAGTAAATCGAAGAAAGACGAAAATAACAAGAAGTAGGAAAATAAGAACATCGAGAAAGTTAACATTAGAATTGGGGATCATTAGGTAGATCTGCTAAGGAGGCAGCCTAGTAAGATGACGGACAGGGCAAGGAGGACATTAGAAGCAGACTAGCACTGGCAAAAAGGGTTAGGCTTTGATTTCAAGAGGAGGTTTCTGAGAATATGCTTTCGGAACACAGCGTTGTGTGGTAGTGAAAGATGGATTGAGGAAAAAACGAAAGAGAAGAGAATCGATGAATTTGAGACGTGGCGCTACAGTAGAATGATGAAAATTAAGTGGACTGATAAGGTAAGGAATAAGGAAGTTCTCTGGACAATTTGCGAAGAAAGGAATATATTGAAAACATTGACAAGAAGAAGGAACAGGATGATAGGACATCTGTTAAGACGTCAGGCAATAACTTCCATGTTACTAGTGGCAGCTTGGAGGGTATAACATGTAGAGGAAGACAGATTGGAATGCATACAGCAAATAATTGAGGACATAGTTTTCAAGTGCTACTCTGAGACGAAAGGTTGACACAGAAGCGGGAGA
This sequence comes from Schistocerca americana, assembly GCF_021461395.2. Classification (NCBI taxonomy): domain Eukaryota; kingdom Metazoa; phylum Arthropoda; class Insecta; order Orthoptera; family Acrididae; genus Schistocerca; species Schistocerca americana. The sequence continues at coordinate 752,593,249 of NC_060120.1, forward strand.
CGAATTAGTGGTGGGGCGCATCAAACCAGCCCGACGACTGAATGATGACACAAGAAAAAAAAAGGAAGAAAAGAAGTCAGAATCGTAACTTACAAAGCCACATCAGTCACGACACAGCAACCAACGTAAGGATTTGTCCCTTAGCCGTGAGCTGTTTCACAGCTTTTCGCTGCCGCCACAGAGCCTTTTAATTAGCACACACAGTCCAGGGCAGGGAAGTCGTCCGTCTTTCTCTTGGACTAGCGACGAAGAGTCGGTGTCGGCGTAGCGTAATCTGACGACCCTCCGGGCCAGCGGTGTGCAGGCAGGAGCAAAAAGAGGCGCCGGGCCCTTCAAAGGGAATCGGCGTGGCGTGGCGACTGCGGCTGCGCGCAGGCTCTTCACGCATCGCTGCAGCACAGTGGCAGCCGCCGCCCCGCTCTGGACGTCCGCTTCTATACAGAAGCCACGGCTGACTCTCATAAACGAGGGGCAGGCCGATGTTTAAAGCAGGCACGATACGTGTTTAAAACGGTACGTGCCATTACTTACCACCTCCAATCGCACATGTTCTAAACACACGGTTGCGGGTAAATATTTAAATTTTGTAGAAGGTAACCGCGAAGAAACATTGGGTAACGGAAGAAATTTTTCGAATGGCTAACAAAGGAAAGTGTTCAGGGAAAAAAACAACAATACAACAATCGAAGAAATAGAAAGTGGAGAGAAGCCGAGACGAAATGGGCGCACGAAAAATGTGAAAACATCGACAAAGAAATGGCTGTCGCAAGGACTTTTTCACTATGGAGAAAAACCGAGTTTCCAAAATCACTCACAAGCGATATATATCGAGCGCGCCACTGACATGTCCACAGGTATAAATTTTGTTTACATCGTTCACAACAACAATGACAGAAGATGACAGCAATTTAACTTACTTTACTCGTCATGCACATCTTCGTAAACGACAATTCCGTCTGTTGTGTACGTAGCCAGGAGCAAACATTTTTTACCATAGTCGAGATACACCGGAACTGCTACGTATCTCTCAGTCAAACTGTGAGATTGTCGCAAGGAACCGGCTATTGTGGCTGAGCGGTTCTAGGCGCTTCAGCCCGGAACCGTGCTGCTGCTACGGTCGCAGGTTCGAATCTTGCCTCGGGCATGGATGTGTGTATGTCCTTACGTTAGTTAGGTTTAAGTAGTTCTAAGTCTAGGGGACTGATGACCTCAGATGTTAAGTCCCATAGTGCTTAGAGTCATTTGAACCATTTTTGCCACAAGGAAGCTTTTTTGGCTCCCAGCCGCAAATTGTGAACGTACAGTTACTGAAATACGTACAGTTCGTCACAATCACATAACACAGCTCATGACGAAAACCACAGCAATCGCTAACAGTATACGCAGATAATCCAGTTTCCGAAGCTATGATCAATCCAGCAAGAGACTATAATACTGGACTGTAATGTCAATTTACATCAATCGAATGACTTTATTTTCCTGATAGTGGTTCTTTTCTGATATTTCGTACAATATAACTGAAATGGGAAGTCAACGTCGGTAATTTTTTGCCAATTTTCACACAGGTCCGTCCATGAGAATTCGCGCAATTCCTAAAATCGTGATTGGGCTACAACTAATACTCCCAACAGAAATCTATACCACTTCCCTCAGTATGCAGTCTCGGAATATACTCCCGCCAGGTATGAATAGCGCATGTCGACGCTGCACCGGCTTCATTTCACTCATCGGTACAGCACTGCTGACAAATCTCATTATTACAAAAAAAAATGGTTCAAATGGCTCTGAGCACTATGGGACTTAACAGCTGTGGTCATCAGTCCCCGAGAACTTAGAACCACTTAAACCTAACTAACCTAAGGACATCACACACATCCATGCCCGAGGCAGGATTCGAACCTGCGACCGTAGCAGTCGCGAGGTTCAAGACTGAGCGCCTAGAACCGCGAGACCACCGCGGCCGGCCCACTATTACAAGACGACCTGTTATCAATGCAGTAAACAACAGAAACAACTAATCGGTATCTGGCGTCATGATAGGCGCGTTCTCGATATATTGAGCTTGCAAGTGGTCTTGAAAATCACCGAAAAGCCAAAGTAACCTTTGGTGAAATTTAAAGCAAGCGTGTCAATATTATGTATGTAATGGGAATTCTACCGTTAAATTCCAAGGAGAGAGTGGATAAGCGGAAAGAGTATACTGAAGGTCTCTGCGAGGAGGAAGCGTTGTCTGATGTCGTGATAGAAGTAAAGGGTGATGGTGATGTTTGGCTTGTGGGGCGCTCAATGCACGGTTATCAGCGCCCGTACAAATTCTCAACCTTTGCTCAGTCCAATCTCGCCACTTTGATGATGAAATGATGAGGACAACACAAACATCCAGTCATCTCGAGGTAGGTGAAAATTCCTGACCCCGCCGGGAATCGAACGCGGGACCGCGTGCTCGGGAAGCGATAAAGTGACCGCGAGACCACGAGCTGCATACAGAAGTAAAGGAGATAGAGATGGAAGACACTGGTGATCTAGTTTTAGAGTCAGAGTTTAAGAGAGCTTTTGAAGACTTGCAGTCAAACGAGACACAAGGATACATGACAATCCTTCGGAATTTGTTTAGTTGTTGGAGAAGTGGCAGCCAAACGATTATATAAGCTGGTTTGTAGTATATGTGAGATTGGATGTATACCATCAGATTTCCTGAAAAATATTTTCTTCACTGAATACACTTGGCTTCAAAAATATAAATATGGCACGAAGAGAACGCACAACCATCGAAGTAGTTACTGTTACGACGTGGCTTCCTTTCACGCAGCGACTGTAAAGTCTCGTCACAACACCAAATAGGATTACGCAAAAGATATGGCTACACACATTAGCAACAATTTACAATCACTTATTAATAGAAGCTTTACAATACTTAACTGGAGTATGAAGCCTGCACGTGGCAACATACACTCATGCTCCTAAATTAAGGGTAAAGCTGATACATGGTGAAACAACGCTCTGATGGGCGGTTTGCGGGTTGAAATCACCTCGGGGTATGACCATGCGGTGCATTTGACTTGCAGTCGTCGCACGGTGGCGCTGGCAGCAGTCCACATACGCAGAGGTGTGTTGGTGCATGTCAGAGTACGCTGCAGCGAGTAAGTGTGCAAACGTTTTCAGCCGTGCTGATGGTGACTGTGTGTTGAAAATGGCTCAAAGAACACATATTGATGACGTTATGTGGGGTAGAATACTAGGGCGACTGCAGGCTGGTCAAACACAGCAGGTCGTAGCATGGGCCTTCCGTGTTCCACAAAATGTGATATCAAGATTATGGCAACGATTCCAGCAGACAGGAAACGTGTCCAGGCGATAAAGTACGGGACGTCCAAAGTGTACAACAGCACAAGAAGACCGATATCTCACCATCAGTACCCGCAGACGGCCACGGAGTACTGCAGGTAGCATTGCTCGGGACCTTACCGCAGCCACTGGAGCAGTTGCCTCCAGACACACAGCCTACAGACGACTGAACAGCCATAGTTTATTCGCCCGGAGACCTGCAAGGTGCATTCCGCTGACCCCTGGTCACAGGAGAGCCCGTAAAGCCTGGTGTCAAGAACACAGTACATGGTCATTGGAACAGTGGTCCCAGGTTATGTTCACGGACGAGTCCAGGTATAGTCTGAACAGTGACTCTCGCCGGGTGTTCATCTGGCGTGAAACAGGAACCAGATACCAACCCCTTAATGTCCTTGAAAGGGACCTGTATGGAGGTCGTGGTTTGATGGTGTGGGGTGGGGTGGGATTATGATTGGTGCACGTACACCCCTGCGTGTCTTTGACAGAGGAACTGTAGCAGGTCAGGTGTATCGAGACGTCATTTTGCACCAGTATGTCCGCCTTTTCAGGGGTGCAGTGAGTCCCATCTTTCTCCTGATGGATGATAACGCACGGCCCCACCGAGCTGCCATCGTGAAGGAGTATCTTCAAACAGAAGATATCACGCGAATGGAGTGGCCTGCCTGTTCTACAGACCTAAACCCCATCGAGCACTTCCGGGATGCTCTCGGTCGACATATCGCTGCACGTCATCCAACCTCTAGGATACTTCAGGAGCTCCGAGAGGCACTGGTGCAAAAAATGGGAGGCTATACCCCAGAAACTGCTCGACCACCTGACCCAGAGTATGCCATCCCGTTGTGCGGCCTGCGTACTTGTGCGTGGTGATCATATCGCATACTGATGTCGGGGTACATGCGCAGGAAACAGTGACGTTTTGCAGCACATGTGTTTCGGGACGGGTTTCTCAGCTTTTAACCAATACCGTGGACCTAAAGATCTGTGTCGTGTGTGTTCCCTATGTGCCTATGCTATTAGCGCAAGTTTTGTGTGGTGCCATGTTGTGTGACACCACACTCTGGAATTATCCTTAATTTATGAGCATGAGTGTAGATCACTTGCACTGATCTGTCTTTAAAACTTGTATGGTACTAGATCCAGTAAATAATGACTGACATCACTTGAATAATGTCCGCTGAGCGGGATTAGCCGAGCGGCCTAAGGCGCTGCAGTCATGGACCGTGCGGCTGATCCCGGCGGAGGTTCGAGTCCTCCCTCGGGCATGGGTGTGTGTTGTTCTTAGCATAAGTTAGTTTAAGTAGTGTGTAAGCTTAGGGACTGATGACCTTAGCAGTCAAGTCCCATAAGATTTAACACACATTTGAACATTTTTTTGAACAATGTCCAGTGTAGCTCTTTTTCGCGACAACTGTAGATGAGTTCTGAGATCCCCGCTGACACACGCTTTCGTGCTGAGGTGGTATTACGAGATTCTCACTGACTGAGTACAGTCGTCTCTGCTTACACTCGCGTTTGGTGGACGGATGTCCGCTTGGCAGCTACTAATATTTGTGTGAGATAAGGTGGTTGCGTAGCACAAGTCCTTGTCTTCTGTGCCTTTCTTCACAGCTTAACCTTAATTAAGCTGCATGTGAATAGAAGGCAGCCCGGCGCTCTTCTATGTAGGCTGTGTCTCGCAACTTGTGAATGACACAGCAAATATCATCCACAAAATTTTGAAGTTAACAATGGCTGAGAAGAGCGAGAAATATCACACAGTCACCTTAATGTCTATCGCATCTTAATTTGTGATAAAAATAATATGCAAGAGAATGAGAAGAAAAATCGAAGAACATCATAGTTCGGGACCACTAAGTAGACGAATTTAAGGAATTCTACGACCTTGGAAGCAAAATTACGCATGGCGGAAGGAAGCAAGAAGCACTTAAAAACCAGACTAGCACAGGTAAAGACAGAATTCGTGGTCAGAAGATGTACCCTAGTGTCAGGAAAAAATTTCTGGCCACAGAATTGTATGGTAGAGTATCATGGACAGTGGGAAAACCGGAACAGATAGGAATCTAAATATTTGAGATGCGATGCTACAGAAGAATGTCAAAAATTAGATGGGCTCAAAGGTAAGAAACGTGGAGATTCTCCGCGTAATCGGCAAGAAAAGGGAAACGTGTAAAACATAGCAGGAAGAAGGGACAGAGTAATACATGTGTTAAGACATCAAAAAATGACTTCCATTGTGCTACGGGTAGCTACAGATGGTAAAAACTGCAGGGAAAGGGGATAAATCTTTTTTTACAATTTTTTGTTTTATTTGTAACCAGTTTACGGTATATTTGATTATCACTGTCTTGCTAAACTACTACATAACATATGTATACAAATTTATAGCCAAGATACGCAACGTCAAAAGTGCTAAACCATAAGAAGTTGAAACCATCACACAACTGTACGATAAAATAACGCGAATGGCCCTTGAGAGGTAAGGTCACAGTCAGCATTTCTCTGATGAAAAACTTAAATCCTACATATTTTAAACATTGGATTGGTGTGTCCTTCAAAGTGCATACGGCACGTTTCATCAACAATGCGTAAAGTTGAAAAGTTTGCCAAGCACAATTACTCTAAAGCTGAGTACTTGTCTAATTTAGTTTCTGTCTTGTAGTTCACGTTGAAATCTCTTCTTCTCCATCCCAGGAACCTAAGTTCAACTTGAAGAAAAAAAAAAGTTTGGGATTCTCATCTTCACTTTTTTCACTTAATAGTTCATCTCTGATACAAAATATTGTACGTCTTGCCCTAGAAGGATACCACATTTTCAATTCGAAAAATTTTCACTATCATCTTTTTACGACCTTTATACAAGAATTTTTACAACAAACTCTTTTTCTTAACGCCTCATAGTGAGCTGTACCCAAGATGTACCATTGACTGATATCTGCCTGCAAATCATATTACCAAAAAAAGTGAATGCATACAAACAAGTTTTTTACATAATGTCAATTATTATAATTTATAGTTTTTTAATGTCAACGTAGTTTTGATACAAACAACTACTCTTAAACTTATTAATTTGCAGCAAATATTTTTTTATAGTTTTTCAGGTACCAATTTAAGCAACGCTCTTAATTTTAATGGGTTGCATATTAATCCAAATTTCAGATTAAGAATAGCAAAATATTTAGTTAAATATTTGATATTACAAAAGATATTAGTTCTTTCCTACTGACTAACGAGTAATGAATACAGTTAGATTTCTCATTTTCATTCAATGCATAACGCTGCTTCGTTTACGAAGAATTTTTCGTTTAAATATCCGCTCAGGATAAATTAATAGAAATGGAGAGCAGCATTAAACCTCTTTTAGCTGAAACCACAACAACAATGATACCTCACTTCTCCCGATACGCTTACTCTTGTTACACAGTCCATTAACATAAATACTGTACTCTCTGCGCACACTATCAGCATGAGAATATGATGTGTACATCGGTACCTGTTACTGCTTATTTCTGAACTGTATCTAGGAAGAAACCCACAACTACTTTCTTTATATTTCCTTACTTTATACTCCTATTTTCAGTATCAAGCCAATCTGGTCATTACCAAATTGTCCTATTTTATAGAGTGTCTCAGGAGGAATGGTCAATATTTGGGAACATTTGGGGATTTTACAGGAACGATCATTCGAAGCAAAAAAGTGCAGTAAACGTGTTCTCTGAAATGCCTGCCTTAAGAGCTATGAGCTCTTCTGCATCTTCGATACCGCTTAACAAGTATCTTCTACTGCATGCTCTTTGCTTTTTCTTGTTTTAGGAGGAGGTAGTACGGTCCAAAACAAGAAAAAAATCATCTAGTGATATTTGGTCTTAAACGCATAACTTTAAGAGCTATGAGCACTCGAAGACATGTTCACAGTAGGGAAGGCGAATAAGCGTTCGTAGCTCCTATGTTACACACTTTAGAGCTCATGTTTCCTGAACGTGTTTGTCTTGTTTTGCTCAATAAATAAAATATGGGAAGCAAAGAACTAGCAGCAATAGGGATTTGCTTCACTCTCTCGAAGATGAAGTAGTGCTTATAGCTCTTAGGGTATTTTAGAACCCATGTTTACTAGGCGTTTTGCTGGTTCGTATCATATTCCTCAATATTGATCATTCCACTTGGGACAGCCTGTATTTACACGTTAGCCATCCTGTAGCAATGCTTGTTTGTAATCGAAATGAGAATTTCTCAGCCTGGTACAAAGAAGGCGTTAATGTTTTTAACTATAATTCGTAACAGCTTAAATCAAATCTTAACACGCTCTACACAATATTTTTATCTATGGAGTATTCGAGCTGCGTGTGTTTTGTTCTATTAGGAAACCGTGTCGTCCTAAAATATGTGTACTAGAAGGTTTATCTCCAAGGGATATTAATCCAAATTAAAATTCCTCATGGGTGCATTAGGACTGTCTGTTTTAATAAAAGATTGTATTTGCAACTAATGACCGATTCCGACCGTGTGCTATTATCAACTGTCATCTATATACTAGTATATACAGTATGTTTCCGACAAGGTGTTTCTTTTCTGGAACGTAAAAAAATAATAAGGGGAAGGAGTATTTGTTTAGGCTTTCTGTGGCAATCAGTCAACGCTTCCATTCTAGCTTTATTAACGAAAATTCAGATTTCTGCTTATAACTAGCTATTATCAATGCTAAAAATACAAGAAGTACATAGAGCACAGTCTAAAAATTACAGCTCATGATATACCAGAAAACATACAAAACGTATGTTACCATCTTTGGCGTCTGATGTGACGTTGCTGTATAAGTGTGCAAAAGGCACGTTCCTCGACCTCCTAGAAGAGCTAGAGAACTTTTGCTATCAGATAAATGTTGGCTGCAGCTTGGTTAATGATCAGGTCATTATGAAAAAAATGCCCGTTTTGGGTATTATTTGAAAACTGTTTGCTTGAAAGCAGTGATGGATACGACCCAGAAGGTCAGGACTCCTTGCCAATATGTAGCAGCCATTGACGTAATACACTATGAATACGATGGTTATAATATTGAACCTACTGAACTTTTTTTGTGTTACGTTGGTTTAGATGCATTGAAATTATTAATAACAACAATTCAGCGTGTATAATTATAATTCAAAATTTGTTTGAATTGGCACAGAGATCAATAGAATCTACATTGATTAACAAATCACAACAACCTATCTTGGTGACATTTGACACCGTAAGATGAGCTACATTCTCATCATGATGATTATGCAAAAGAAATAGTATTCAAATCAAATCAGTTCCAACAGTCACAGCATAAGTCACGTGCTTCCTAAAGGTTTGCAAAATTTTACGTTTTTTTTCCAATGACACTGGCGTTACCTAAGCTTTTTTAATATTAACGAAACAACTGGCTCACAAGGAGTGAGTCTGGTATTTTTTATATCTTCCAATATTAACTATTAAATGTATCGGTAAGTCAGTACAGCAACGTCAATAAGTTTGCTTGCAGTTTATTTTTTTGGTCCTATGCAAATTTTAAGGTTTATTAGAGACCATAATTGCTTTCCTATGAAGGTTGCATATTACGTAATTCATGTAGAAGGCGTCACACAGCCAGACGATGTGTTCCCTGCAAAGTCTACTTTCATTACACAGTAGTCTCGTATGAACAGGACCCCGAACAACAAGTGTAGACGTGCTCGGGAATGTTTAACAACTCTGAAATACTGATATGTAATTTATTTTACGAGCGCTATAGGCTATGCCATGAGTTGTAATTTTTTATACCATGCTCAATATTTCTTGTACTTTTTATTGATAATGATTCGTCACTAGCCGAAGTCTGGATGTGCTTTAATAAAGCTAGAACGGAAACGAAGACTGACTGCTGCTCTCTGTCGTTATGAAATTAATATCACAGTCGTTGAGCGCATTGCACTTTCCTAATGGAAGATAATTTGATTCAAATGTCCGGCCGTGAATGCCACATGCTGTACACAACTGGCTGTGTTCCTGTGTATATTCATCAAACAGAAAGTTCGTATAAGTACGGTATTCAAATGACTGCCCATGTTCCTGAATGAGCACCTCAATGCTCCTTCTAAACGACGTGTGGACCAGATGTAAAGTTGTTGGTGTGACGGGAGCAACATTATTATTCAGTGCTCTATTTGGAGTCATGTTTAGGTAGAATGCAGAGTGTATTCTTACACTACCGCATACGAGGCAAATCGGGATGCACAAGCAAGCGAGATCTGATCTGTCACGGATCTTGATGTGGAATAAACTACGTACAGCCCTTTCGAGCCACCTCTGAACCTTTGACATTTCTGGCGTCGTAACTATAACTTATAGAAGTTTGATTTGAATTGTTTGGTACACAGTTGGTTTGAATACATCAATTACATGACGGGAAAATAATGTTCTATTTATAATATAATAGCGCGTTGCTGTAACTCTCTGAAAGTGCTGTTAATACACACTGAGGTGAAAAAAGTCACAGGATACTTCCTAATGTCGTGTCGGATCTTCTTTTGCCTGGCGTACTGCACCAACTCGACGTGGTACGGACTCAAGTCGTTGGAAGTTCCCTGCAGAAACATTGAGCCTTGCTGCCTGTGCAGTCGTCCATAACTGCAGAAGTGTTGCCAGTACAGGATTTTGTGGACGAAGTGATCTCTCGATTATGTCCCATAAATGTTCGATGGGATTCATGTAGAGCGGCCTGGGTGGCTAAATCATTCGCCAGAGTTGTCCACAATGTTCTTCAAACTGATCGCGAACAGTTGCGGGCCTGTGACAAGGTGCAATGTCTCCATAAAAAGTCCGTCATGTTTGGGAAAATGAAGGCCATGAATGGCTGCAGATGGCCTCCAAATAGCCAACCATAACAATTTCCAGTCAGTGATACGTTCAGTGGACGAGAGGACCCAGTCCATTCCATGTAAACGAAGCCCAACCATTATGGAGCCACCACCGGCAGGGTCCAGGAGAGTCGCTGCAGGCGATGTGCTGCTGGCAAATGCACTCGCATCGGTCGTCTGTTGTCATAGCCCACTCACACCAAATTTCGCCGCACTGTCCTACAGGATACGTTCATCGTACGTCCCACATTGATTTCTGCTGTTGTTTCACGCAGTGTTGCTCGTCTGTTAGCATTGACAACTTAACCCAAACGTTGTTGCTCTTGGTCATGAAGTAAAGACCGTCGGCCGCTGCGAGAGAAGTAATGCCTAAAATTTGGTATTCTTGGCACACTATGGACAGCGTGGATCTCGGAATATTGAATTCCCTGACGGTTTCCGAAATTTAATGTCCCATGCTTCTGTTAATTACTGTCGTGTGGCTAGTAATCATGTCGTGACACTTTCCACATGAATCACGTGCGTGAGTGCGAATGACGGCTCCGCCAATCCAGTGCCCTTTTATGTCTTGGAACGTGATACGAGTACTATCATCATCTATACTTGTGGATTTTGCTATCCCATAACTTTTATCACAGCAGTTTAGTCCGTCCTCTTGACTGTATGAGGTAAATTCCGTCGGACATCTCACACGAGTTACATGTGATCAGCTGCACAAAACTGTGTTGTACGAAACAGTGATGAGACATCGTAGTCCGTTATAACAGACGACATCCGTTGCAGCTCTGGTACAGATCTAGTGTTCAAGCTGCTGCACAGAGAGCACTGGTCACACGAACGAAAGTAAGAAGCTATTTATAGTTGTTCGAACAATGTCTTTGGTCCATATACCAGCGAAAGGATGTTACATGAATCGGCGAATCATGGTTCAGGCACTAAGATGGGTGGTGCCTAACTGCGAGCGTTGAACATATGAAGGGAAGCAGTAGTTTAGCGAATGTGTTTTGACGACAGTGTAATTTGTGGTTCGAATTCTGCCTCGGGCATGGATGTGTGTGATGTCCTTAGGTTAGTTAAGTTTAAGTAGTTCTAAGTTTTAGGGGACTGATGACCTCAGCAGTTAAGTTCCATAGTGCTCAGAGCCATTTGAAACAATTTTTAAGTTGTGGTTCTGCTGTGACACTTTGGCGTAGTTTTTCCTCGTTTGAACTCGGACTGTTCCTCTGTGTGTGAGCTGAAAGGAACACCTTCATATGAGAACCCTGTAACCAATAACATATAATCTATAGAGCTGCATTAGTGTTAGGTAGAAAAGTAGGGCACAGGGCTGCTGGAGTAGAAACACTGAGTTCAATAGAGGATACGCTTTTTAATTTATTCTAAACGACATAAAACAAGCTTAACCAGTATTATGATAAACACTGATTGAGCAACGTCCAACGTGATGAACTAATTACAGTTAAATCAGCATTAAATAAAGCAGCAGGGCAAAAATCTTACAAGAGGCTTTGCCTTCCTTTTAAAAAGATGTTTAGTAGCGGTTAACCTACAATGTTATTGTTTCTCACTATTCTTTGCTCCACTAGCGTTAGCTAGATACAAATGTTGCTCAGTTTTACAAAAATAATTTGTGACAGTTATTACGTGGGTCACTCCAAAATAAATGAACATTCTTTTTTTTTAAAAAAAATCCATCTTTTATTCTACATGTTTGAAAGTTTTACAGTGTGTAGATACATCCTTTAGGAACAATTTTTTCATTTCTCCACATAATTTCCACGTCTCTCAACTGTCTTACGCCATCTTGGAACCAGCGCCTGTGTAACCGCACGGTAAAATTCTGGACCAACCTGTTGGAGCCACTGTTTGGCAGCATGCACAAGGGAGTCATCATCTTCAAACCTTGTTCAACGAAGAGAGTGTTTCAGTTTCCCAAAGAGATGATAGTCCCATGGAGCCAGGTCAGGACTGTAAGGCGGGTGTTTCAGTGTTGTCCATCCGAGTTTTGTGATCGCTTCCATGGTTTTTTGACTGAAATGTGGCCATGCATTGTCGTGCAACAGCAAAACATCCTGCTTTTGCCGATGTGGTCGAACACGACTAAGTCGAGCTTGAAGTTTCTTGAGTGTCATCACATATGCATCAGAACTTATGGTGATTTCACTTGGCATGATAACTACAAGCAAGAGTCCTTCGGAATCCAAAAACACCGTAGCCATAACTTTTCCAGCAGAAGGTGTGGTTTTGAATTTTTTTTCTTGGGTGAATTTGCATGAAGCCACTCCATTGATTGTCTCTTCGTCTCTGGTGAAAAATGATGGAGCCATGTTTCATCACCTGTCACAATTCTTCCAAGAAATTCATCTCCACCTTTCTCGTACTGTTCCAAAAGTTCGCTGCATACCGTTTTTCTTGTTTATTTGTGAGCCACTGTCAACATCCTGGGAATCCACCTGGCACAAACCTTTTTTAACGCCAACACTTTCAGTATTCTGCAAACACTTCCTTCCCTATCCCAACATAGCGTGACAATTCGTTCACTGTGATGCGTCTGTCAGCAGTCACCAATTCGTTAAATCTCTGCACATTGTCTGGAGTGTGTGCAGTACGAGGCCTGCCCCACAGCGAGGACAATCCTCAATACTGCCTTGCCCGCTTTCATCACGTAACCTGCTTGTCCACCGACTAACTGTACTGCGATCGACAGCAGCATCTCCATACACCTTTTTCAACCTCTTGTGGATGTTTCGCACTGTCTCGTTTACACAGCAGAGGAATTCTATGACAGCACTTTGCTTCTGACGAACGTTAACTGTAGCAACCATCTTGAAGACATGCTGTGACGGCGCCACTCACGAGAACAGGTTGAACTAAGTTTGAAAACAAGCGGGAAGGATGTATCTACACACTGTAAAACTTTCAAACATGCAGAATGAAAACTGTATTTTTACAAAAATAGTGTGCATTTCTTTTGGAGTGACCCTCGTAGCACCTAATTATCAGGTAACAGCAATAAAGATTACTATTGACCACTCAGTTTACCGAGCCATTCGTCGTGAAAGATTTGTGCATGACAACTAATAATAAAGGAATATCATCACAGAAACACTGACTTTCTCTGATATGAATCTCAATAAGGCCTAATGAAGATGCGAGGAAGCAATCATTTTACAACTAGGAACAAAATTACTGCTAAAAACGTTTCTGGTTACTATACATTAAACGAGTTGGAGTAAAACAAGTTACAGCTGAACAGCCAATCATAATTCCCACCACTTGGTGTTAATTCCCTAAAAGAAGCAAGAGGTAACAAGCTTGTCGTGCGTGCCTGGTAATGACTCCGCAGACCGCTTAGCCAACTCGGTCACACATGTGGTCACTGCGTCCCGGACAACTAGATCTAAAAAATAAAAAAAAACCCTATTAACATACAGAACTTTGCTGCATCAGCCATTAGGCTATTTACAAGCTTGAGCGCTGTCGGCAACAAGGGCACTAGTGGTTAAACTATCTGCACGCTTATAGCTGGTGCTCATATTCCAAATTATTTTTCAAAAGGAACAGCGAAGTGTGGACCGTAAACGTCCCACCGAATACAAATTTTATACCCGAATACAAATTTTATACCTGTAACTTTCAAGTATGGTATTCTCATAGCAGCGCCCTTTACACATGACACTAAAAATATGAACCCAACAAACGTTTTTGAACTCTACTTCAACAGCACATAACGTGTTACCTGGCGAAGTCCCACAGTAACAAAAAAAAATTGTTAACGCTGGGCCCAACGTTGCCCACCGGGTAACATGAATTCGAGTAGCACAGCAAGGCGGCAACTCCACCTCTTCTGAGGACCGGCTACTGCGGTCGCACATAAACACCGACAGTCGTCTGCAGCAACCACGTCTACGTCTGCTTCACGCCTCCAACAAAACACAAGTTCCGCTGTCAGGACGACGCCACGCCACGTTCTCCCACAGAGCCGTGCTGCCAAACAACGAGTAACCGTTCTAACACTGACTGCCCGCGCTCGGTACCGACTGCTTCCCGCTCTTTTGTCGCCGCCAACCAACCGCCACGGTTGCCAGTAAACTTCTGCACTCTCGCAAATAAACCAGTGCCGTCTAAGGAAATTTAGCGGGAGTTATGGCTGAAATAGTTTTATATAAAAATTTTTTAGTGCTCTCGTCCACAACGAAGTGGCCAATGCAATGTGGAACTAAATCGGGCGTATGTACTGCACTTGCCTGCTCTGTGAGCAGATCTGATATCTGTGAGAAATATGTGACAGGAATTTCGGAGCGTTCAATTCCCCCGAAATTGCGGCAATTCGGTTTTATCATGATTCAGGAAATACCCTTAAAATTCTGGCTTCAGCGTAGAAGAACTTAATGTAAATTTTATCTGACATTAGATGCAAATGGAAGCCGTGAGCGAAGTTGGTTATATAGTTGGCTGTCGAAAATTGTGGCTACACTGTGTGCCGAGAGTCGGCAAGTGATGATCAAAGTGATCACTATGTCAAAAATCAACTGATAACAGTTACTGATTGCTGTCCGCTATTAGGCTGGATCAGAGGCAGTAACCTTCTTATACGTCGGTCAGGGGGCCTGAAGATGGCGTAATGTATCGCTGAACCAGGTTGCTCAATAAAATAACAATCGAAAATTTAGTCGGCTGAAAGATGTTTTGATTCGGCATTCTATTTTCACGCATATCTGTGGGACATGCTAAAATTCTGTGACATGGTTCTTCTTTGGCTATTGTGACGTATGAAGTGCGCATGTGAAACAAGTGGATCATAATAGTGAGACTTTCTGATGTGTGCTGTGTTCGTGTCCAAGGGAGTGAATGAAATGGAACCTATTCTTCTCGACAATGGGTCGGACAAATAAAAATCTCAATGGTTATGAACGCTGTCATAGGGCAACATTTCATGTGACTCTGCGGAGATTGTTGAGATACATCTCAGTACAGTGTTGCACAGTCTGGTAATCAGAAGGCTGAGCAAATACTACTCGTACTGGTTACTATAATTTTATACACAAACAGTATTACATCTGTCTGCCTCTTGGTAGGGTGTTGTTGAACTTACTTTGATAGAGTGTCATTGCACTAATGTAGGTAGGCGAACGTACATACGGAGGTACCTAAAACAATTGTTGCATAAATTTAGTTTAGTTAATGATTTGAGAACTTTATTGTGTGTCTTGTCATGGCACAGCATTACCGTGTAATTTCCTATTCATCCCTCTGTCTCTAACGTTGCAGTACCCTGCCGTATCTCGCGAATCGCTTGACTAGTTTAGCAAATATTATGCCGCTTCCTCATTCTGTATTCGTCTGCAGATTTGTACCAGAAGTAACTGCTGTGCTTTATGTAATCTAATGTCTTAGTTAAAATTATTTGGTTTTCACGTAATGCTTAATAGATAATGAAGTATGGTAACCGAAGAAAACTTGTAAATCCAAGATCGCTGAAAAAGCATTTTGTTGGATGACCAATTCTGACAGGTTATGCTGTCATCAAAGGATCTGCAAGAGGATGAAGAAAAGTTGACAGGAAAAAATTTTACTATCGTTATGTTACCACTTGATAAAGTATCTTCTTACGTAGCCTATGGAAATATAAGACACTACATGTGTGTTTACACCACTTGCGTCGTTTCCAAGCAGGTAGTGAAATCATCACTTGCAATCGGCGCAATGTAGTTGTATTTATGTTTAACCATAATACTTTTACGTTTGACATGTCGATGCATGGTAATGCTGTGTGGTGATCTTCATGGTACTGGGAAGTGCCTCTGCAATATGAACCGATTTGTAACACTTATGGATAATAGATAGTAAAAAATCAAAAGCAAAAGTATGTGAAGCGATTTGTAGCAATGATGGATAATATCTTGTGAAAGTTTAAAAGCATAAGGTATGTTATAATTCCGTAGGTTATGTCAGAAGATAGTTCATAAAGTGATATCATTATTGTAAAAAGAATTTTCCTGTCAACTTTTGTTCATTCTCTTGCAGATCCGATAATGACAGCACTGCCCTTTAGTAACCGGTCATCCAATAAAATGCTTTTCCAGCGATCTTGGCTTGTGTTGTTTTCTTCAGTTATCATACACAGCAGATCACCCTAGACTGACCATGTCAGGAATATATAAAGATAATGAAGTGCTGTACAAAGAAAAGAGTGAAGCGAGAAGAATGTGTTGACCGGAAATTGGAGAGCTGTACTATTGGTTTCCTTCTGCTCAGCTCCTCTGGCGCCTATAAAATTTTAATTTTATATTTTAAAAACTTTATTACGCAGAAAGAAACACGAATGGTGCTCTCAGCGCTAATGGTGTGGAAGAAGCACGCACGCATGGATGCGCCTGCAGTCGCGCTCCCACACAGATGATTATTACATTCCCCCTAACGACTCCTGGTATGAAAATCGTCGACATGCACAGCACGTGAATAGCTGACCACGCAGAAGTTAATTTAATTGCACGCAAAATTTTCGATGCATCTAAACGGAAATAAAATAATTTTAAGCGCAATTGAGTTAGCGAGCTGTATATTAAACGCACAGCGCTCTAAATGAAGTGAATCCCCGCAGCGCTGCTGGGCCTCGCAACGTTGCGGACCCGGTTTGGCGTCAGCACCGGCCGGCGCGTTGAACACGTGCCGGGCGCTGCAAAACAGCGCTGCCCCGAGCCTCTGCTGTTCACCAGCGAACAGAAGGCGAGGGCGGACAGGCGACCCGCCGCTGTCGCAACGCTCACTCGTCTTCTACTGGAAACTAATATCTTCATGCCTGTCTACATTTGTGTTACTCTCTGCTACAGTACGAGGTGAATTCAAGTTAAAACATCTCCGATTTTTTTCCTCACAAAATATTCACACAACAACAGTGAAATTTGTATCGTTTTTCGACGTATTCCACATACAGTGGTACGAGTGTGGTTTGATAAGTCTGGTAAATTTCAATGAAAAAATGGAACATTTTTGTTGTGCCTTCAAGGTTGATCAGCTTGATTATACCCAGTGATCGTGTAAAGATTTTTCAACAATGTACAGAGTACAGTTCATCACTGCTGCCGTCTGAATTGGTCAATGTGTCGACTGCGATTGAAAATTGAGGAAACCGAATTTCGTGCTGTACTTAAACATTTTCGCTGAAGGATTGGACTGCCGCAAATCAAAACAGAAGTGGGTGAAAATCGCGCAGACTCTGCACTAACATTCAAGAACATTTACTCTTGGATAAAATAATTTTGGGTTTTGGGCCGTATCATTGTAAACTACTAAAACAACTCGCCGGCCGCGGTGGTCTAGCGGTTCTAGGCGCACAGTCCGGAACCGCGGGACTGCTACGGTCGCAGGTTCGAATCCTGCCTCGGGCATGGATGTGTGTGATGTCCTTAGGATAGTTAGGTATAAGTAGTTCTAAGTTCTAGGGCACTGATGACCTAAGATGTTAAGTCTCATAGTGCTCAGAGCCATTTGGACCATTTGAGCCATTTTTACTAAAACAACTAAATTGCAGATGTTTCGACAGATCTGCTGCGGTCCTTATAAGGGCATTACAGGGTATCCTGAAGAGAACCGCAGCAAACTGGTCGAAACTTCGGCAGCTTAGTTGTTTTAGTAGTTTGTAATTACACAAAATTATTTTATCCAAAAGCAAATGCTCTCCAGTGATCGTGCAGAGACTGCATGAACTTCACCCAAGTGCGCCCTGAAGAGGACCACAGCAAGGCGGTCGAAACGTCGCCAATTTAATTGTTTTAGTAGTTTACAATGACGTGGCTCAATACTCAGAATTATTTTACCCAAAATGAAACGACCCATTTACGCCTACGAACTTATATAATTTACTTTTTGATTAATGAATTTAAATGTTGTCGGACAAGCACTGAAGTCAAAGTGTTCACCGCCGTCCAATTCAGGTCACCACAAAGGAAACCATTGACAAAATCCAGGATATGATATTACAAAACCGCCGAATAAAGATTTGTGAGATTGTTGAGACTGTAGGCATCTCAACAGAGCGAGTGTTTAATATCCCTCATGGAGAATTGTCTATGAAGAAGCTGTGTGCACGGTGGGTGCCACAATTGCTCACAGTCGACCAAAAGCACATGAGGCACAACATTTCAGTACATTGGCGGCATTTAGTCGCATTGCGCAAGACTTTTCGCGCTGATTTATGACTGTTGATGAAACCTGGGCCCATCACTACAGACAAGAGTCAAAACGGGGTCAAAATGATGTACAAAGGCCGGTGCAAGTGCACCAAAGGAAGCAAAGATAATTTTGTCAGCTGGTAAAGCGATGGCCATTGTGTTTTGGGATTCCTAAGGAACAGTCCTGACAGAGTACTTGGAAGAACGCACAACCTTAAAAGGACCCTACCAAACTTCATTGTTGGATCATTTGAAACTTTCGTTGGCTGAAAAAAGACCAAGGTTGGTGCGCAAAATGTAGGCTCTTTCACCAGGATAATGCACCATCCCACACACCAGCGGTAACAATGGCCACAGTGAATTGAGTTCTGAAACTGTTACTCATCCACCCTATTCACCAGACTTAGCCACAAGTTCCTTCTTCCTTTTCTCCGTCTTGTAACTTTGGCTTCCTGGGAATTAATTTTTATAAAATGAAGAAATAATAGTTGCAGTCAACCAGCATTTCGCAGAGTGTGACAGAATCTATTTATCCTATAGGATGAAAAAGTTGTAGATCGCTGGACCAAGTGCATATCCGTCAAATGAGACTATATCGAGAAGTAATGTGAGTTGTTTACGAAGTAAAAATGTTTATACCTTTTTTAACATACTTATCAAACCAGTCTTGTACAGTTGTTCACAACTTCGATGTCATGATTCAATAGCCACTGCGAAAGCGTAATTTGGCGTCTGATTTCATCACTGGAAAATTGCTGATGCAATGGCTGCACGGGCAGTGAATGTTGCAAACAACGAAACTCGCTAGGAACCAGAACAGATGAGTAGGGAGTTTGAGAAAAGATTTCAGGATTGTTGTCACGAAAAAACTGTAGCGTCGCGTTCGCCCGATGCGCTATTATCTTTTTCTGCTGTCTCATCCTGCCTGCTTTCTCGCAATGTTGGAACGAGTTTCCACTTCCAAACACCTTGGTAATATGCAACTGCCACCACAAAGCCCTCTGGAACGCAGTGAGTAAAGATTTAGTTATCACTGTCTCACAACATGTCCACCATCTTTTTCTCAGCACTCGTAATGTTTTTAATAGCGATAAGCGTGTATTCTTCCATTGAGCTGACTAATGGTTCGTTTCAGGACTGAAAAACGGCATCCATATCTCATCCATTGTCTTGTTATGGTGACATAAAGCCACGTTCGTAGAATTCAAATCAATAGGTATACCGCAGAGTTGCGGTATTGGTCACTTGAGTCTCCCGTTATAACTTTATATATCTGATCATCAAGATGTTCATGACAATCTTGTGATGGGTTCTACCTGAAACGCGTCAAACAAAGTCATTGGGTTATTAGCTGGTGGCTTCTTATTTAATGACCAATACAGCAGTTGTGAAGTACGCCTATTGCTTTGTCGTCCACTGTAATAATCGATGAAAAGAAAGTCCCATGCATTTCGCCATCACGCGTTAACATTGTTTGGCGACATGCTATGCGCGCGGCCTTGTGGTCGTCCACCAGCATTTGTGGCACCCACCGGGAGGACATCTTGCGCATTTTCAGGTCTTCAAACAGGATTGTTTGCACAAATCCCACGGAAATACCAACTTTGGAGGCAATGTGTTCCACATTCATTCGGCGATCTCCTAAAACAATTTTCTCCCCTCTCACGACCATGTAGCTAGATCGACTGGTGTCACGCCGAGATTTGATTTGTTTTCGCAAAGCGTTATGCCTTCTTTGGACTGTCGTACTCGCGAACACACACTCTACATATCCATGACATTATCACCACATGTCTCACTCAATTGGCGATGAACTTGAGACGGTATCATCAAATGGAGAAAATGAGTGATTACAAGCTGTTCTTTCAATGAAAACTTCACAATTTTAAATATGAAGAAAAAAAATTGTCCAGGTGCGAGAAGAAATCACGCACTGAACTTAATAATGTATATAGATAGGTCACCCATTCTGAGAATCGAAAATCTCGACCATTTTTGCCTGTTACCGACATTAATACTGGCAAGACATGAGTCCCAGGGGTTCCAACATTTTCAAGAATGTTCTAATTTCAATAATATAAAGTGACACAAAATCACGCAGGAGGCAGGCGACCATCATTATAATAATCAACAGTCCTGCATTAAGACTGACTGGGCTGCAGCGGTAAAAGTCAAACATCGCATAAGGAATGACTTTAATGTTCATTTGCAGAATTGTTGATTGTTTTAATTTCAAGTCCGACGTCGGATGATAAATAACAAAAAAAGTATTTTTTCTTGTGATATAATTGCATATTAATAGTTTTAGGATATTTTCCTTAACTTGTACTGTTAAACCTTGCTTCTTGCCAAATTTTATGATTCTAGGCCAACAGGAAGTACCCGATAGGTTATGATGAGTGAGCTTGCGAACATAAAAAATGTGACATAAACGGCCGTATCTTTTGACTGCGTTGACTTAGAAGCTTCCCTTTTTTACATCACCAAGGGACCGTAGACCTTACAAAATTTTGACTTGATTGCGTACCCGTTTCCGAGAAAAGGGGTTTTTAACAGTCGGACAGACAGACAGTAACAAAGCTATCCTGTAAGTGTTCCGCTTTTACCCAATGAGGCGCGGAATCCTAAAACCCGTCCTCACTGTCGCCGCCGCCGTTAGAGTTCTGTGTGTCGTACAGTGCTGCCATCTCTTGCAAGAGTGCACGCATATTTTAAAACAAACCCCGGCTTCTATCTGTTTTCAGTCCTGGGAAAAAAACTAAAAGTGCTGTAACTTGAACGTAATTCGTACAAACCTATTTAACCTCATAGGTGAAAATGTCACTGCTCAATCCTATCGACTCACCACCTTGATATTGATATATGTCCTTATTCAGGTACAGCAGACGCCAAATTCATTCTGTGATAACACTCGGTCATACATTTGCTCGTCTTGTACGTAGCTAGAATTCGCAATCTACTTCATGCAGTGATTTTCTCGTGAACCCTATAGAGCAAATTTCAGGAGTTCTTGGAAAACGTTTTGATGCTTGCATTTGTCACCCATAGATATTTACTGCTATTGAAACAGTCTTTAATGAAGAAAGGCATGATTTATTCAGTTTCATAGCATATTACATATAAATTTGTAGAATACCATAATTTTTGGCACCTGTTCTACGATTACCAGGAAGCACTGTGTAGTAAAAGTAAGTCAAATTCCTTGGGTGAATCCTGACGTTATCATCATATTGCACAGTTCAAGCTTTGGAGAACTATCTTTTTGCTGGGCACTGTTCATGTAGACCGATGACCGTAGCAGTCTGGTCCCTATAATCCCACAAACCAACCAACTGTTCATGTAATAACCTGAGTGACAAAGCATCGTAAAAACACGACAACGAAGCAACCGTGCAAATTTTGTCTGTTAGCTAATTCGATGCTGCAGTGTTCATTCCCACGATAACTATCATAATGATGTAACATGAACTTGTTTGCGTGTAGGATTACATGGCCCTTAATATATTACTAAATACCTTAAAGCCTTTTATTGGATAACAGGAATAACTTGTCGACTATTGCCACAAGTCACGCGAAACATTTTAGTCTGGTTTGTTACACATTTTGTGCAGTAAGATAAATGATTTAAAGCTTTTTTCCTTAGCTATTTGAGAAGCTCAATAACATATCTTTTCATGTTGAAATATGGAACAAAGTGAGCATGCAGAAGTTTGAAACAATCTTCTCTCTTCACTGTGTCTTACTCGCGTGTTACTTCTGTCTTTCCTCTCAGTCTATCTGAGTCCGCAGCTCGTGGTCGTGCGGTAGCGTTCTCGCTTCCCGCGCCCGGGTTCCCGGGTTCGATTCCCGGCGGGGTCAGGGATTTTCTCTGCCTCGTGATGACTGGGTGTTGTGTGATGTCCTTAGGTTAGTTAGGTTTAAGTAGTTCTAAGTTCTAGGGGACTGATGACCATAGATGTTAAGTCCCATAGTGCTCAGAGCCATTTGAGTCATTTTGAGAGTCTATCTGAGTACTGAAATGAAAATACTGTGTTTCAAATTTGTTGGCAGTTTCTCTCCCTAACAAATTACACCTCTTGTGACGCCTGCAAGAAAGTTATTTGGTGTATCCTCCTACGGAGACGTCAGCTCCGATTTCATTTGTGTTTACAAAGAGATTTCTAGTTTCGTCTTTGTGATGTGTATGTGGAGTCAGACCAAAGAAACACTGTTGACGCGTTGTTCCAGCGACAATAGCGAAAGTGATTTTGGTTCCTCTTGCAAGCAAAATTTTAATTAAAATATAAGTTTATTTGACATATCGATAGAGCAACCAGGAATTAGTCTGGTGCAATTTTCACTTCATAAATATTTTTTTACTGTGGTAATAAAACACGAATTAACTCCGTCGTTTCCAGCTGAGACAAAGACTTGCGTTCAGAAAAATCGTTGAACGACTAGAGATAGGATGTTAATATTCACAGGACATGTACATTGGTATGTCCTGCAGACATGATTAGCGATTGAACCACGGTCAACATCGATATCGCGGCGCAAACACTACCTACCGGTAAAATGTGCCTGCGGCTCCCGTTGTCGCCATAAACAGAAGGTAAGGGATTGGTGTGACTTGAGCAGACGTTCAGGGCCCCTCGCAGACATGTGCGCGAAACGTACCGTCAAATCAGTCATTTTGAAAGAGGGCGTAACATGGGCATAAGAGAATGTGATGCGTCCATCCGGGAAACTGCTGCTCGTGTGGGACGAAGTGTTTCGGCAATGCAACGGGTGTGTGCAGAATGGTTCACGGAAGGCCGTGGAACACGACGAGATGGATCGGATCGCACCATCTAGACCACTCCCCGAGAAGATCGACACCTTATCCGAATGGCACTGCGTGACAGATCTGCGTCCTCCTCGGCTGGTGCAACAGTGGAATAGCGTAAAAATGGTGTAACACATCGTACACTATGAGTTCGCTATTTATTACGGCACCGATAACGTGCGCGTCGTCCGATTCTCCTGTTACATTTGTCAAGTATACAGAAAAATGCTAGACGGCAACGGTGCATGGAACGACGTCAGTGGGGACAGGAATGGCATCAGTTAGTATTTTTAGACGAATCAAGGTTCTCGTTGTTCGAAAATCATGGCCGTATTTTGGTTCGTCGCAGACAGGGGGAGCGGCATCACAGTGACTACATGCGTACATGCAGAGCCAACTGGACGCGTTAGAGTGTGGGGTGTTATTGGGTAAAACCACGTACCATAGTTGGTGCGTGTCCAGTGCACTGTGACCAGTGTGACCTACGTGAATGACATCCTGCGATCCGTAACCATACCCTCTCTGCACAACACTCGAGACGCCATTTTTCAGCAAGACAATGCACGACCACATGTTGCTGCACGAACACGTGCCTTCTTGGTGTCACACGATGTCAGCTTTTTGCCCTGGCCAAACGAAAATGTACCGCATGTCGTGAAATGATGGGTGCAGCGCTGTGACCCAGTGCCAACCACCACAGGTGAACTCTGGACCCAGACGAATGCAGCATACATGGCTGTACCACAGAACGCCATTCGCGCCTTACACCCGTCGATGCCATCACGCATGGAACAAGTTGTCAGGGCACATGGGGGACCCTATGCCTATTAGGCAACAGAACACATGCTGAACAGAGGTGAAATGTACATTTCCTGTGCATATGAAGGTCCAGTCTCTAGACGTTCAAGTTGTCCTGTTTTTTTTTTCTTCCTGTACGTGGGTATACTATGGTGGGGCTGAGCAGCCAGCATGCTTTATCGTATACACTACGCAACAAAACTGAAAGACTACTTTTTTCGAAACCATGTTATTATCTCCCATTCTGACGCAAAAGTTTGAAATTTGGCTTAAAGGCACCTACAGCCTTCCTCTTTAATAGTGCAAAAGTGCAGCGCCTGCGAAGTTATCCTTGAGCTCAGCGACACTTCAGACACGAATGTGTCGAGAAATGCAGAAAAACGATCACAGCTCATAAGTTCATATGAACTTTAGAGTGGGTTAATGATGTCACACCGGCATCAAAATTCACCACAGTTCTGCCCAACGCCACCGTGGACGTGTCATATGATGGGAAGCTCGTCACACGGCCTCTTACCCACATTTCACCCCTTCTTTTGCCACCTCTGTGATGAAGACCAGAACCGCAACACCCAGCTTTGAAATTATAAGAGATTTCTTATGAGTAGTTGAGAGAAACAATTTCAGACACACAGCCGCTCAGAATCGACATGAAAAAGCCTCAGAGGTTGGCATAAAGGGCGTCAATGAAACCAACACTTACCTTAGGGTATCGCACATTTCGCGATCGAAAACGACGGTTTGCACTGTGATGAGCAAAAGAACCACGTTCTTGACAACGTTGGACGCTGCTGCCACCCTTTGAGCTTTACATTCCTACTCTAAGGACATCGTGGGCCTGCAACCACGCTGAACGTGATCCTTCCCCTTTAGAGTGCAGTACGACCACAATTTTTGCTCTGGTATACAGGGTAGAACACCTATGGACCGTTAAAACCATTCGAAGACATTTGGACATGATTAAATGCAACAAAGGGGTTTGATACTTTTCCAGGGCTTTTGTTTCACGCCAAACGTAACTGACGGAAAGTCATCAAATAAAACAGAAGTGATTTCTGGCGTTCCTCAAGGTAGTATTATAGGCCCTTTGCTGTTCCTTATCTATATAAACGATTTGGGACACAATCTGAGCAGCCGTCTTCGTTTGTTTGCAGATGACACTGTGGTTTATCAACTAATAAAGTCATCAGAAGATCAAAACAAACTGCAAAACGATTTAGAAAAAATATCTGAAGAGCACGATAAGTGGCAGTTGACCCTAAATAACGAAAAGTGTGAGGTCATCCACATGAGTGCTAAAAGGAACTCGTTAAACTTCGGTTACACGATAAATCAGTCTAATCTAAAAGCCGTAAATTCAACTAAATACTTATGTATTAAAATTACGAACGACTTAAACGGGAAGGAAAAATGGCTCTGAGCACTATGGGACTTAACATCTGAGGTCATCAGTCCCCTACAACTTACAACTACTTAAACCTAACTAACCTAAGGACATCGCACACATCAATGCCCGAAGCAGGATTTGAACCTGCGATCGTAGCGGCTGCACGGTTCCAGACTGAAGTGCCTAGAAACGATCGGCCACAACTAAATTGGAAGGAACACATAGAAAATGTTGTGGGGAAGGCTAACAAAGACTCGGTTTAATTGGCAGGACACTCAGAAAATGTAACAGACCTACTAAGGAGACTGCCTACTCTACGCTTGTCCGTCCTCTTTTAGAATACTGCTGCGCGGTGTGAGATCCTTACCAGATAGGACTGACGGAGTACACCGAAAAAGTTCAAAGAAAGGTAGCACGTACTGTATCATCGCGAAATATGGGAGAGAGTGTCACAGAAATGATACAGGATTTGGGCTGGAAATTATTAAAGGAAAGGCGGTTTTCGTTGCGAAGGAATCTTCTCACGAAATTCCAAAAACCAACTTTCTCCACCGAATGCGGAAATATTTTGTTGACACCGACATACATAGGGAGGAACGATCACGATAAAATAAGGGAAATCAGAGCTCGTACGGAAAGACATAGGGGTTCGTTCTTTCCGCGGGCTATACGAGATTGGAATAATAGAGAATTGTGAAGGTGGTTGTATGAACGCTCTGCCAGGCACTTAAATGTGATTTGGAGAGTATCCGTGTAGATGTAGATGGTGGTGGCGGCCGGTGGGTGGGTGGATGGGAGATGGGAGGGAGGCTTCATTATCAGGCGCGCAAATAAAACTGAAAAGAGTTCTTTTAAGATGCACCCTCGCCCCCCCCCCCCCCCACCATCCTTAAGTTAGTAATACCACTCATGCCCTTGGCACACCTATCGGAAGCTTCGACACCAATTTAATCTCGCGGCTGCTGCAGCGCCTGGAGGTTGGCAACCTCACCTAAGGGGAATCAAAGAGGTTCCGTAACCCTGAGGCGTTCTACCAGCCACGAGGCTTAATCGATGTCGAAGTTCCTGACAGGTACGTATCCAGCAGAGAGGCTTGAGATCCCGGAAGGGTTGGGGGTCTTAGAGGGACCTTTTGACATTTTATTCACGTGTATGTTAATGTAGCACTCGCCCCCTTGTGATCACGCTACAAGAGACCAATAAAGCATAACACCCCTGGCCGTGCGGTTCTGGCGCTGCAGTCCGGAACCGCGAGGCTGCTACGGTCGCAGGTTCGAATCCTGCCTCGGGCATGGGTGTGTGTGATGTCCTTAGGTTAGTTCGGTTTAAGCAGTTCTAAGTTCTAGGGGACTTATGACGTAAGATGTTGAGTCCCATAGTGCTCAGAGCCATTTGAACCAAGCCATAACACCCCTTTGTTTCTTCGGATCACTTCCAAATTTTGCCGAATGGTTTTGAACATCCCTAACGACTCCACCACACATACCATAGCAAAAACTGCGTTTCTACTACACTGGAAATGCGTCATATCATGCACAGTGTAGTTGGAGTCCCACGATGTTATTATAGAATGGTTGAAACGTCTAAGTGGTGACAGCAGCATCGAACGTCACAGGCCGCCACGGTTTTGCACCGATACAGATGAATGTCGTCGGCACCTTTGAGCCAAATTTCATACTCGGAATGGGAGACAATTGCGAGGTTTCTAAAAAGTGATCCTTTACTTTTGTTGCACGGTGTAGATCATTAAGTTAGGCACTATTTCGGTAATGACTGCCAAGAGGCAAAAGGCTATAAGCAATAAATTTCTGCTTGCCCCATTTACACATTGAACATACCCGCTAAGAAATAGTAATGGACCGAAAACAGGGTCTTGTGAAACTTCACCTCTCAAAACAATAGCGATGAAGGTTGCCTTCATATTGTAATTCCCGTTGAAGAGAACCTTGAGAAGTGTGCTGTGACGTGCTGCCCCGTGTTGCAGGCCCGCCGAGCCTGGATCCGCCGGCGGGGTGCCCCGGCGCGGCGGTGCGCGTGTCCGGTTGCAACGTGGTGGAGCGCCGCTGCCAGTGCGCGCTGGCGGCTGCCTGCCCCGGCGAGCGGCCCTTTGCCTACTCCTCGTACAGCGAGTGCCAGCTCAACCTCGACTACCTGCTGGCCAACGAGCTCGCCGAGGAGCAGCAGGGCCTCGTCACTACAGGTCAGTCTGTCTACTTGTCCTCCATGTCTTCCCATCTTGTGATAGTCTTACCAACTCTACTTTTACACTGACCAAAAGTGTCTGGACACCTGTTAGTGAACATTTATATGTGGTTCCAACCTGAGCCCTGGTGACAGCTTGAACTCTGCTGGGGACACTTGCACTGAGGTGTCTCGATGCTTGTGGAGAAAGCCCATTATTCCTCAGGAGCCGAAACCAGAGGAGTTAGTGATGTTGAACACTAGTGCCTGGAGCGAAGTCATTTATAGCTCATCCAAAAGGTGGCCCGTTAGATATAGATCGGCACTCTGGCGGAGCAGTCCATTTCAGGAATGTTATTGCTCACAAACCATAGCTTTACAGATGCTGCTTTACACAAAGAGGGTGCAGTGTCATTCTGATAAGATAATCTCACCATAATCTCTACTGCAAGCAGTAGACATTGGTGTAAACTATGTTCACATCCTTAGGCTTTAGCATTTTCTTAAGTGTCTCCTAACCACGAAAAACATCCCAATACTGCAACACCACCTCGTCCACACTTCGCTGTTTACACACTTCGCCGTTTACACATGATGGCAGTAAAGTTCTCCAGACACTCGGCAAACTCAGATATTTCGTTTGGATTGCCAGAGGATTCATCACTCAAAATTACTCACTTCCAGTCATTTACTGTCCAGTGGCCTCGTCTACACATCGCCTCAAGCGTCGCTTTGTATCGATTATAGAAATGTGTGTCTAATGAGGAGCTGCTCGACGGTTGTACCCAATTCTTTTAAACTCCCTACGCATAGGTAGTTGGATTGTTGGTAGCATCTTCAAATTAACGAGTGAATCATACCGCTGATTTCTTGCAGTTTTTTTCATCCACCCTCGGCAATGGTCAACTGCCCTGTCCGTCAGTTCACGACGTGCGCCTGGTGTTCGTTTAGCTGTGGCTGTTACTTCACGTTTCGACTTCACAATCATATCATCAGCAGTCGGGCAGCATTAGAAGGGTTGACATTTTCCTAATTGATTTGTTACACAGGTAACATCGACAGACTTACTGCTTCTCTGATGATAATACAATACTCCCTGCCTCCTTTAACACTTCTTTTTGAAAGAATAAACCGCCATTTGACTGTGTATTACTGTATTTCTCTTCTGCACTATACAGGGTGGTCCATTGACCACGACCGGGCCACACATCTCACGAAATAAGCGTCAAACGAAAAAACTACAAAGAACGAAACGTGTCTAGCTTGAAGGGGGAAACCAGATGGCGCTATGGTTGGCCCGCCAGATGGCGCTGCCATAGGTCAAACGGATATCAACTGCCTTTTTTAAAAATAGGAACCCCCATTGCTATTACATATTCGTGTAGTACGTAAAGAAATATGAATGTTTTAGTTGGACCAATTTTTTCGCTTTGTGATAGATGGTGCTGTAATAGTCACAAAAATATGGCTCACAATTTTAGACGAACAGTTGGTAGCAGATAGGTTTTTTAAATTAAGTTACAGAACGTAGGTACTTTTGAACATTTTATTTCGGTTGTTCCAATGAGACACATGTACCTTTGTGAACTTATCATTACTGAGAACGCATGCTGTTACAGCGTGACTACTTGCAAATACCACATTAATGCAAAAAATGCTCAAAATGGTGTCCGTCTACCTCAATGCATTTGGCAGTACGTGTAACGACATTCCTCTCAACAGGGAGTAGTTCGCCTTCCGTAACGTTCGGACATGCATTGACAATGCGCTGACGCATGTTGTCAGGCGTTGCTGGTGGATCACGATAGCATATATCCTACAACTTTCCGCAAAGAAAGAAATCCGGGAATGTCAGATCCGGTGAACGTGCTGGCCATGGTATGCAGCTTCGACGACCAATCCACCTGTCATGAATTCAATTCCTCTTCAACCGTACGCGAGTTATGTGCCGGACGTCCATCATGTTGGAAGTACATCGCCATTCTGTCATGCAGTGAAACATCTTGTAGTAACATCAGTAGAACATTACGTAGGAAAACAGCATACATTGCACCATTTAGATTGCCATTTTAAAATGGGGGGCAATTACCTTTCCTCCCATAATGCCGCGCCATACATAAACCCGCCAAGGTCACTGATGTTCCACTTGTCGCAGCCATCGTGGATTTTCCGTTGCCCAATAGTGTATGTTATGCCGGTTTACGTTACAGCTGTTGCTGAATGACGCTTTGTCGCTAAATAGAACGCGTGCAAAAAATCTGTCATCGTCCCGTAATTTCTCTTGTTCCCAGTGGCAGAACTGTACACGACGTTCAAAGTTTTCCCCATGCAATTCCTGGCGCATAGAAATATGGTACGGGTGCAATCGATGTTGATGTAGAATTCTCAACACCGACGTTTTTGATATTCCCTATTCTCGCGCAATTTGTCTGCTGCTGATGTGCGGATTAGCCGTGACAGCAGCCAAAACACCAACTTGGGCATCATCATTTGTTGCAGGTCGTGGTTGACGTTTCACATGTGGCTGAACACTTCCTGTTTCCTTAAATAACGTAACTATCCGGCGAACGGTCCGGACACTTGGATGATGTCGTCCCGGATACCGAGCAGCATACATAGCACACGCCCGTTGTGCATTTTGATCACAATGGCCATACATCAACACGATATCTACCTTTCCCGCAATTGATAAACGTTCTATTTTAACATGGGTAATGTATCACGAAGCAAATACCGTCCGCACTGGCGGAATGTTACGTGATATCACGTACTTATACGTTTGTGACTATTACAGCGCCATCTATCACAAAGTGAAAATCTGGTCGAACTAAAACATTCATATTTCTTTACGTACTATACGAATACGTAATAAAAATGGGGGAGGGGGGTTTCCTATTTAAGAAAGAGCAGTCGATATCCGTTTGACCTGTGGCAGCGCCATCTAGTGGGCCAACCATAGCGCCATCTGGTTTCCCCCTTCAAGCTAGACTAGTTTCGTTGTTTGTAGTTTTTTCGTTTGACGCTTATTTCGTGAGGTATTTGGCCCGGTCACCATCAATGGACCACCCTGTATAGATTTCGACTTTTACGCCTTTGTCGAGTACAGTGCCAAAAGGCCTACATAGTACAGAACAGAAATACAGTAATATACAAATGGTGGTTTACTCTTTCAAAAAATATTGCACGACCATTGAAATCATTTCATTATGTTGGCTCCGCCTATCGTGATATCCAATTCCACATTGCAAGTAGGTGTTAGGATATTCTTGGTCAAATAGTGTATCTGTTAGAACCAAAATCTTCGATGATTTGTTTCAAATGCTCTAGTCATTGTCTGAAAAAGTCTCCTCACCCTTGTTCCGCCACTGTATCTCATTCAAGTGCCAACTACGGTATACACAACTGCGGGTTGCGTTATCAAGTTGTCGCTTACAGAGGATGCTGCATGAGAAGGAGACGATTGTCCTGCTTATACGACAGCAGCGACTTGTACGTTTAGGTTGCTCTGTAATGTCAACACTGCGAGTAGTACCTGTAGAATGAATACCTAGCACTACAGCTGCTAGCATCCGCATTTGTGAGCGAACATGCGTCGAGGTCCCTCCAGTGCTACCACGCTCGATTTGAGCATTGTCGTTCATAAGGGCAAACTGCAAAAAAGTTTCATTTTGAACCAACCACCTGCGTAGAGTTTTAGACCTAAAAGAGGAAGCTCCGTTCCTTTACTGATTATATTAGACGGTGCAGAATACAATAACAAAAGCCACAATACAAAATATCCTCTATTTGGATTTGTAGGCATAAACACCTATGAACAACGGAGGGTATGCTGTTTTGAAAATTACTGGCAGATTAAAACTGGTGGAAAGCTCTCGGGTTTCCATCCAGATGACAGAGTTAAGATACCGCGACGTTTCGACGAGTTTCATATCCATCTGTTGTCTAAGTGTCGAGTGCAGTGTGAGGTCCAGTGCTGGTTGCGGCGGATGCGAAGGGGGCAACACCCGAATAATCTTTGCGTGGGCATTTTGGATGTGCCGTGCATGCTGCACGCTACTGGGCGCGCTCTCGTCTTGTTACCAATAACGCGGGATTCCACTCCGGACTAAGTTGGTCCCTGGTCTTGACTGGTTATTTCTCTGCGTGTCCCAGCCGCACACACGTGATGCGTTCCTCTCACCATTTTTATGGCACCATTAGTCGAACACAATATTATTATACCTGGGAGAAAAGCCGCTTCCGTCGGTTTATCAAGATTTTTTAAAGTGTTATTTCAAGAGGACAAGCTGGACCACCTCATAGGATATGCACAGCTGTCTTGAAATCACTCACAATGCGAAGAGTTCTCCTTAGTCACCATTGTACTTGTTTACTGTAACGTCACCGCGTGTTTCCGTTAACGGCCACGGGATTCCAAGTTCAATAATATCGTGGTCGGGTTGTACATTTACCCTGTTTATTGGTGACCGTTGTTGTTGTTGCGGTCTTCATTCCAAAGACTAGTCAGATGAAGCTGTGCACGCTAGTCTATACTGTAGAAGTTTCTTCATCTCTGCATGGCTACCGCAACTCACATCCTTTTGAACCTGTCACTGTATTCAAATTTCGGTCTCCCTCTACAGTTTTTACCTCCACACTTCTTTCCATTACAATTTCAAGAGTTTCTTGATACCTCAGTATGTGTCCTATCAACTGATCCCTTCTTGTGCCATAAATTTCTTTTCTCTCCAATTCTATTCAGTACTTGCTCATCAGTTATTCGACGTAATCATCTAATCTTCAGCATTCTTTTGTAACATCACATTTCAAAAGCTTCTGCTCTTAGCTACTGACTTACTTGTTGCTTATTTATCTTGACCAGAGTAAGGCCTTTGACCATTTCTTACATATGAACAAGAAAAACGCATAACAAAGGATTACAAAAGGACACACAGCAATAATAATAATGATAATAATAATAATAATAATAGGAAATAATAATAACAGGAAAAGAATAGTCCTCCGGTATGTTCTGCCAGTTGTAAAAGGCGACGAGTAGAGCAAACCACTAATAGGGCTAACCCCCCTTTTAGTGTGATTAGTTGGTTCAGGACAGAACTAATGAAGCCTCGGACAAGCGCTGTCATGGTCGGGGACGACGCTTGAACCCTATGCCCATCCACAATGGTACCGACACTGCTAGCCACACGGAAAATGATTTAAATCCAAATGGAGGTGTTTTGCAGGATATGCTTCCTGCAACCACTCTAGAAGGAAAACAAAGACAGAGGATGAGATGGTCAGATGAAGTTAACCGACACCTTATGTTCTGTTATTACCAAGCAACAAACTTAGGAACAAACACAACTGGATACAGATCACAAGTATACACAACATTTATTACCAGATACCCATAATTAAAATTTTGAACAGAACAACGACTAGCTGATCAGATTCGTGTAATAACCAAAAATAACAGGATACCCCCGTCAGAATTAGAAAACATCAAACAATAAGTACAACATATACTAGAACAAAATAATGTGCAATCAGAAGAAGAAGAAAATACAGTAATGGACTCAAACATCCCAGAGCAAACACACAAAGAACAACACTCATCAATTAAACAATCAGAGCAAAACGAAATCTTAAGACAGCCACCAGAACAAGCACAAATAGAACACAAAGTGACACAAATGTTAGATATAGAAGAAAAATTTCAGCTGACATATATAGAATACAAAGACACAAATACAGACATTAGACCATTCTTGCATAGACCACCAAATAACCCACAAGTCGAAACAACAATAACAACTATCAACACAATCATACAGGCCGGCCGGGTGGCCGAGCGGCTCTAGGCGCTACGGTCTGGAACCGCGCGACCGCTACGGTCGCAGGTTCGAATCCTGCCTCGGGCATGCATGTGTGTGATGTCCTTAGGTTAGTTAGG
Source organism: Schistocerca americana (assembly GCF_021461395.2). Lineage (NCBI taxonomy): Eukaryota > Metazoa > Arthropoda > Insecta > Orthoptera > Acrididae > Schistocerca > Schistocerca americana. The sequence continues at coordinate 752,626,727 of NC_060120.1, forward strand.
TTTAAGTAGTTCTAAGTTCTAGGGGACTGATGACCTCAGAAGTTAAGTCCCATAGTGCTCAGAGCCATTTGAACTACTTTTTAGCCAACACAATCATACACAACAAAATAAATGAAAATACCAGTATGGAAGAGTTACAACTACTGGTTTATATAGGCGCACTCACTACACTAAATATACACACTAGGCAGAGATCAGAACCAACCAACACACAGAAGAAACCCACAAAACGAGCATGGCAAAACAGGCTATAGATCAGAATAGAAAAACTGAGAAAAGACATCAGACAGCTAACACAATTTATAAGAAATGAAATGTCAGAAAAGAAGGAAAAAGATTAGATAAAATCTCACAACAAGAAGCGATAGAGCAATTAGATGAAAATAAACAGAAATTACAAGCATTAGCCTAAACGACTTAAAAAATACCAAAAAAGTGAAAATAGAAGGAAACAAAACCAAACATTCAACACAAACAAAAAGAAATTTTACCAGACAATAGATAACACACACATTACAATAGACAATCCACCAAACATAACAGACATGGAACACTTCTGGAGCAACATATGGTCAAACCCGGTACAGCATAACAGGCATGCATGGTGGATACAAGCAGAAGCAGACACATACAAGATGATACCACAAATGCCTGAAGTGATAATTTTGCAACATGAAGTCACCCAAACAATTAGTTCTACTCACAATTGGAAAGCCCCTGGAAAAGATAAAATAGCAAATTTCTGGCTAAAGAAGTTCACCTCAACACATTCACATCTAACTAAATTATTTAACAGTTACATTGCAGACCCATACACATTCCCTGATACACTTATACATGGAATAACTTATCTGAAACCTAAAGATCAAGCCGACACAGTAAACCCAGCTAAATATCGCCCCATAACACGCCTACCAACAATATACAAAATATTAACTTCAGTCATTACACAGAAATTAATGACGCATACATCACAGAACAAAATTATAAATGAAGAACAAAAAGGCTGTTGCAAAGGAGCATGAGGATGTAAAGAGCAACTGATAATAGATGCAGAGGTCACATATCAAGCTAAAACTAAACAAAGGTCGCTACACTACGCATACATTGATTACCAAAAAGCTTTTGATAGTGTACCCCACTCATGGTTACTACAAATATTGGAAATATACAAAGTAGATCCTAAATTGATACAGTTCCTAAACATAGTAATGAAAAATTGGAAAACCACACTTAATATCCAAACAAATTCAAATAATATCACATCACAGCCAATACAGATTAAGCGTGGAATATACCAAGGAGACTCAATAAGTCCTTTCTGGTTCTGCCTTGCTCTGAACCCACTATCCAACATGCTAAATAATACAAATTATGGATACAATGTTACTGGAACATATCCACACAAAATCACATATTTGCTGTACATGGATGATCTAAAACTACTGGCAGCAACAAATCAACAACTCAACCAACTACTAAAGATAACGGAAGTATTCAGCAATGATATAAATATGGCTCTTGGAACAGACAAATGTAAGAAAAATAGCATATTCAAGGGAAAACACACTAAAGAAGAAGATTACATATTGGATTACCACAGCGACTGCATAGATGTGATGGAAAAAACAGATGCTTATAAATATCTAAGATACAGACAAAAAATAGGAATAGATAATACAAATATTAAAGAAGAACTAAAAAATATAGACAAAGACTAACAAAAATACTGAAAACAGAATTGACAGCAAGAAACAAGACAAAAGCTATAAATACTTATTCTATACCAATATTGACCTACTCATTTGGAGTAGTGAAATGGAGTAACACAGACCTAGAAGCACTCAATACACTTACACGATCACAATGCCACAAATATAGAATACATCACATACAATCAGCAACAGAAAGATTCACATTAAGCAGAAAGGAAGGAGGAAGGGGATTTATCGACATAAAAAACCTACATTATGGACAGGTAGACAATTTAAGAAAATTCTTTTTAGAACGAGCAGAAGCTAGCAAAGTAGACAAAGAAATCACTCATATAAATACATCGGCTACACCACTACAATTTCATAACCACTTCTACAACCCTTTAGATCACATAACATCAACAGATACGAAGAAAGTAAATTGGGAAAAGAAAACACTACATGGCAAGCACCCGTATCACCTAACACAGCCACACATCGATCAAGACGCATCCAACACATGGCTAAGAAAAGGCAATATATACAGTGAGACGGAAGGATTCATGATTGCAATACAGGATCAAGCAATAAACACCAGATATTACAGCAAGCATATTATTAAAGATCCCAATACCACAACAGATAAATGCAGACTTTGCAAACAACAAATAGAAACAGTAGATCACATCACAAGCGGATGTACAATACTAGCAAATACAGAATACCCCAGAAGACATGACAATGTAGCAAAAATAATACATAAACAGCTTGCCTTACAACATAAACTTATAAAACAACACGTTCCCACATACAAGTATGCGCCACAAAATGTACTGAAGAATGATGAATACAAATTATACTGGAACAGAACCATTATAACAGATAAAACAAGACCACGTAATAAACCTGACATCGTACTCACCAATAAAAAGAAGAAATTAACACAACTAATCGAAATATCCATACCCAATACAACAAATATACAAAAGAAAGCAGGGGAAAAAATTGAAAAATACATGCAACGGGCTGAGGAAGTCAAGGACATGTGGCATCAGGATAAAGATGACATTATACCAATTATACTATCAACTACAGGAGTCATACCACACAATATCCACCAGTACATCAACGCAATACAGCTACATCCAAATTTATATATACAACTACAGAAATCTGTAATTATTGATACATGTTCAATTACCCAAAAGTTCCTAAATGCAATGTAACATTTACCGTACAGTTAAAAGGAAGTCACGCTTGATCAAGGTCCGCGTCACTTTCCATTTTTGACCAGACATAACGTCTGAAAAAAGAAATAATAATAATAATAATAATAATAGTGGTACTGATAACAATATAGATCCGTATTACCCCCAGTAGTGCATCTTACATCCATATTGTCGTACGTGGTGTAGCCTCCACTGGGGACAATGCAGGAGCTGACTCTGGCAGCCAGTCAATCGTAAAGATGGCGAATACTGTCCTTGGATACGTTATGCCGCGCCTGCTCGACCTGTTCACGTAGTTCTCCCCTCCAGGGACACCGATGGTGAAGGAGATTTGTAGCACTTCTCACCCGAGACGATAAGGCCTGGGGTGTGGACAGTATGTCTTAAGAGTATGCGTTCTATGAGACAGCGCTCGCCAGGCCAACGTCGTAGCTGCAAACCACCATCACTTCGGTGTCGGCAGAACCTGATTTAATTGCTGAAGACCACGGCCCGCATTACAAGTGATCTTCTGACGGCACCAGTCGAGCGTGCCCGTCGAAGAAGTGGTGTGCCTGCCCATAGTCCCACTGTTAATAACCGGTTCGTCAGCAGTTTGTGTTGACACTTCTGGGCTCACAAGCCCTCTTAAATGTTCTGTGGTAGCTGTACGGTCAGTCACTGCTGCCCCTACAATACGACGATCCTGGGGGTGCGTCTGTGCTATGTAGAAGCCCAGATCCTCATCTACGCGTGTGAGAATCTCCACGCGACCACGGATACCAGCACAGTTGGACAATTGACGCAGCACATACAACATGTGTGGCATTTCTCCAAAAAGGTCATCCTGCCACCCAGAAGGCCGCAATTTTACCGCTCTCAAACTCTCCTAACTGGCTGTAAGAAGCACGAATGCCTCTCCGTTGCATGGTTGCTTGCTTGCTTCACACGTTTGCACCACATTGAGCCCTCTGGCTGTGAGCATTCCCTATGAAAGGGCAGACACTCACGGCGAACTTATAGATATGTCAGTACCCTATCTGAAGGCAAACGAAATTGAAACCATTATCAGTACATCTACTATTCCCCCCCCCCTCCCTCCCACATGTGACATACGCCGCCGTCGGAACAAAATCGACCTTATCTTTCCAGGTGTACTATATTTTTTCCCCGGTCGTGTATAATCAGTCTGAAACGGTCCAGTGTCTCTAGGTCTCTTTCACGAATACAGTCTTCTTTCCTGAATCTTAAACCAAGTGTTGGCTATGATAAAACTGAGCCTTCAGAAACATTCTGCATGCCAAAAGGAAAAAAAATTATACTATGGTTTCCCCTTGCCTTCAGCTGTTTGCCGTTCCAGCACAGGACGACCGTGTTGGCTAAGGCTACAAGGCAGATCAGATAATCATCCAAACTACTGGAAAGGCTGCTGCTCCTCTTCAAGGAACTGGGTTTAGTGCGGCCTCTCCATAGAAACCTCTTTGCTGAGCTTGCACCTACAATACAGCTGCCTGCATCGTTGACGCACACAAGAAGCCCCAACTCGCCAAGGCCCTTGGTTCGCCGGAGGATTGGCGGCCAAATGCAAATGAATGATTGGTGGTCATAGTATGAAGGCTTTCACGACCGGATGACATATCTTCTGGTAAACCTTCCGGGATGTAAGGTCGTGGTCCATGAAACTCTTCAGCTCCTAACGTTTCGTCCAGAGCTGCGCTGGACATCTTCAGAAGGGAGTCGGCAAGACTCACCGGAGGAGAAACCCCCCTTCTGAAGATGTCCAGCGCAGCTCTGGACGAAACGTTAGGAGCTGAAGAGTTTCATGGACCACGACCTTACATCCCGGAAGGTTTACCAGAAGATTGGTGGTCACTTTCATAAATATTTGGACAATTTGCTAGAACGTGTTGAGTATGACAGTCGTCGAAAGACGGTGGTATCTCAATGTTGACACGAGGGTGGAGACCCGAGAGCTATCCAACAGCAGTATACGCCGGCAGTGTGCACATCCACACAAATTAGAAATGTGTGCCGAGCCAGGACTCGAAAGGGGAACCTTGCCTTTCTCATGCAGTACTTTTACCCACGAAGCTTTCCTGGTACAGCTAGAATTCTTTAAAAAGAACAACACAGAGGGGCGAGAGTTTGGCACAAGTCGTGGCACTCAGTCAATGAGACCAACACACGCAGTAGGCAACGTTCCATGTTCCAGTAATGCTCAGCCACACAGTTTTAATCTAATAAAAAATTTCGCAAACTTCAACCGGTACTGGATCCATAGGAAGATCCAAATCTAGTGGAAGAAGGTGCATTGTTTACATCATACAAGAAACGAATAAAAGCAGTTTCAGTAGCTGCAGAAAATTAACTTTCGTCACGCCAGATCGAAGCTTTCACGTTGAATCCTAGCTTTACACTACGATACTCATCACTCACCTTCGAACACTCATCGTGAAAAATCATGATCGAACAGTAAAGCGGATTCAGTAACACCTCTTAGAGCGACTGCAGTTTCATTATAAAGTATATCTTCAAGCAAATGAGATTGTGGTACAGCAGAACATATATTGGTTGATTATATTAAAGCTTTTGATAGAAATCTGAGAAGAAAGCTCTGCAAGGTCATTGGTACAAGACGAAACTCCAAGCATCTTACGGGGACACTGAAATATGTCTATGACAGAAGCCAAATAGGTGCCAAGAAACCTCGAGGAGAAATCATTTCAGAATTCATAAACACGAGAGTACAAACAATGTCACTAGTTTTATTTACTTCATACGATGACGCACTATCCGAGAACGTAAGAGAGAGCTATTTCAGTTAGCGTTTGAGAACTTGAATAGAGAAATTTTTCTTCTGGTACTGCTGTGTCCAGATGATTAACTGCTGTTTCAAGTTTTAAAGATACGTTAGAACGAGTCGGAACGGCAGAAAGTAATGGAAACGCGTAATTTTTAAATTCCGTCATCAAAAGAACGCCCACAGACATTTGTGGTGTATCTCAAGTCTGATGTAAGTTGTTCGGTACATTAAACAGTCCCCAGTGTTTACCTTTTCTGGTTTTATGCGTTCACTACTTTACACTAAAGACCAAATGGAACAGTTTACACAATTGCTTAGCTGTCATTTTGTTTAATATTCTTTTTGTTGTTCCAAATACATCCTTAACGCTTGCTGTTTGTTCTTTATATTTTTATCGTTATCAGGAGAAATGTGGTAGCCCAATTAACAAGACTTACTTGCTCATTATTTTGTTGTATATCACTAGTTTTGATAGCACCTGTTGTTTTCATCAGAGTGCCATTACTTTTGTATTTCCTGTAGATGTTCTGAAATCATAGTTCTGACCAATTTGGCTTAATTTTTTCTAGTAATTCTTCTTGTCATGTGGCTATTATTGTCTGGACGTCAGCATTCACAAATATTTCGATATAAAGGTCGTTATCCACTTTATTTCTCTGTTGTTTTTGTTTCCTGATTTTACTGTTTAATCATGTCATTTATATATAAATTGAACAAAATTTAGGAAAGACTGCAACCTTGACTAACTCCGTGATCAGCTGCAATGCCATTTTTATTAATTTTGTTCCCATTTATACTACAAATTTAGTTTCACTGGATAAGCTTTTTGTGGCCCTATCAAGAGTCGCGGAATTCCAGTTACTTGTGATATTGGCCAAATTTTGGTCCTGTTTATTATGTCAGGCTCCTTGGCATAGGCGATGAAAGCTATGTTTGTCTCATTATTAAATTCTTTTACTTGCCATTATCTTCATAGTGAATATGTTATCCATGGCTGTTCGTCCAAATCTAAATCCACTCTAGTATGCAGTTAAAGCAGTTCGGCTATTGATCTTAACTGTAGAGTTAAAATTTGCACACACTTTGTAACCAGCTGTTAAAACACTTATTCCACTGTGTTTATTACAGTCTTTTCTATCTTATTTCTTAAAATTGAGTGAACAATAGCTGTTGCCGAGATTTTCGGTATTCTCGTTTTCTCACAGCACGAATCCAAGAAATGTAAAAACCTTAGTCTAAGGAGAATTCCGCTGTATTTTAATAATTAAATGTTAATCCCATCTTGACGACAATGTTATGGAAACGGAAGAGGATGTAGATGAAGATAAAATGGGAGATATGATACTGCGTGAAGAGTTTGACAGAGCACTGATAGACCAGAGTCGAAACAAGGCCCCGGGAGTAGACAACATTCCATTAGAACCACTGACAGCCTTGGGAGAGCCAGTCCTGACAAAACTCTACCATCTGGTGGGCAAGATGTATGAGACAGGCGAAATACCCTCAGACTTCAAGAAGAATATAATGACTCCAATCCCAAATAAAGCAGGTGTTGACAGATGTGAAAATTACCGAACTATCAGTTTGATAAGCCACGGCTGCAAAATGCTAACAGGAATTATTTACAGACGGATGGAAAAACTGGTAGAAGCCGACCTCGGGAAAGATCAGTTTGCATTCCCTAGAAATGTTGGAACACGTGAGGCAATACTGACCTTACGACTTATCTTAGAAAATAGATTAAGGAAAGGCAAACCTATGTTTCTAGCATTTGTAGACTTAAAGAAAGCTTTTGACAGTGTTGACTGGAATACTCTATTTCAAATTCTGAAGGTGGCAGGGGTAAAATACAGGGAGCGAAAGGCTATTTACAATTTGTACAGAAACCACATGGCAGTTATAAGAGTCGAGGGACATGAAAGGGAAGCACTGGTTGGGATGGGAGTGAGACAGGGTTGTAGCCTCTCCCCGATGTTATTCAGTCTGTATATTGAGCAAGCAGTAAAGGAAACAAAAGAAAAATTCGGAGTAGGTATCAAAATCCAGGGAGAAGAAATAAAAATTTCAGGTTTGCCGATGACATTGTAATTCTGTCAGAGACAGAAAAGGACTTGGAAGAGCAGTTGAACGGAATGGACAGTGCCTTGGAAGGAGGATACAAGACGAACATCAACAAAAGCAAAACGAGGATAATGGAATGTAGTCGAATGAAGTCGGGTGATGCTGAGGGAATTAGATTAGGAAATGAGACACGTAAATTAGTAAAGGAGATTTGCTATTTGGGGAGCAAAATAACTGATGATGGTCGAAGTAGAGAAGATATAAAATGTAGACTGGCAATGGCAAGGAAAGCGTTTCTGAAGAAGAGAAATTTGTTAACGTCGAGTATAGATTTAAGTGTCGTTTCTGAAAGTATTTGCGTGGAGTGTAGCCATGTACGGAAGTGAAACACGGACGATAAATAGTTTGGACAAGAAGAGAATAGAAGCTTTGGAAATGTGGTGCTACAGAAGAATGCTGAAAATCAGATGGGTAGATCACATAACTAATGAGGAGGTATTGAAGAGAATTGGGGAGAAGAGAAGTTTGTGGCACAACTTGACTAGAAGAAGGGATCGGTTGGTAGGACATGTTCTGAGGCATCAAGGGATCACCAGTTTAGTATTGGAGAGCAGCGCGGAGGGTAAAAATCGTAGAGGGAGACCATGAGATGAATACACTAAGCAGATTCAGAAGGATGTAGGCTGCAGTAGGTACTGGGAGATGAAGCTTGCACAGGATAGAGTAGCATGGAGAGCTGCATCAAACCAGTGTCAGGCCTGAAGACCACCACCACAACAACAACAACAACAACAACATTTTCACTGCCATCTAGTACAGATTTCTTTCTGTTTTTCATGGTTTTTAAAACTACTTCTTGATCTGCTAATGTCAGTTCAGCCATATTTCTGCTTGTAACATTAAGTGTTGATTATGCCACAACTTTTTATGTTGATCCACTCGTCGTTTTTCGTTGATTGTGTTGCTGTTTGACGTATGTTTTTCTTGGCTGTTTAAATCTTTTATTGCTTTATAGGCGTCTGTTGTCGATGAATGTCATTTTCTGGATTACTTATATATCTCTACCAACCGTTCACAAACATTCAAAAAGCACGTCACACCGAGGAAGCGGCGGTTATGTTACTGCAATGTCGTGCCAATCCAGATTACTCCTTTAGTCACCTGATCGAGCAGATTCCGTATTCCTAGATTTTCGGAAAGCGTTTGACACGGTTTTCCTCTGCAGGCTGTCAACGAGGGCCCAAGCATATTAATTAGGTTGCCTGATATTTGAGTGGCTCGGGGACTTTTGTGCAATAGGAGCCAGTACGCTGTACTCGGCGGCGGGACTTCATGAGAGACGGGAATATCATCAGGAATGTCCCAGGGAAGTTGACAGCACTGTACTTGTTCTCTATATAGATAAATAATGTGACTGACAGGGTTAGCAGAACTCTCTGGCTCTTTGCTGATGATGATGTGGTGTACAGGAAGGTGTCGTCGTTGAGTGACTGTCGGAGGATACAAGATGACTTAATGAAATTTCTGGTTGGATTGATGAACGGCAGATTGCTCTAAACACATAAAAATCTGAGTTAAAAGTTCTTTATTGCGTCCCGTCGGATTAGGGAAGAGTGGGGTAGAAAGTCGGCCGTGCCCTCCAAAGGAACCATGCCGGCCTTCGACAAGTCCATTGGCAGAACGACGGTGGCTTCTTATCCCGAAAGTTTCAGCCCCCATTGTTGATGGTTCTTATTCAAAATTTAAGTTGTGCCACGTTCGAACCCGTGGCCCAGGACGTTTTGATTACTAGTCAAAGACACCACCTCTACACCACAGGTCTGATTTTCTTTTGGTGCAATAGATGATAGTAAAACGAAAGCTGAAGGTCTAAATTTCGTATTTAAAAAATCTTTGAAGCAGGAGGATTGTAGAAACATACTGTCGTTTGACTGTCGGACAATTCCTTTATTAGGGACAGTAATAGGCAACCATGGTGCAGAGAAGCAACGAAATCTATGAAAACAAGCAAGTCGCCGGGTCCGGACGGAATCCCAGCCCAGTTTTACAAATTGTCCTCTACGGTATTCACCCTTTATTTAGCGTGCATTTATCGCAAATCTCTCCCCCATCGTTAAGTCCCAAGCGACTGGAGAAAAGAGCAGGTGACTCCTGTATATTAGAAGGATAAAAGAACAGACAAATACGCTTAACATAGGTTTGTTGCAGAAGTCTTGAAAATATTCACAGTTCGATTATAACATAGTTCTGTGAGTCGTAAAAGCTCCTGTCCACAAATCAACACGGTCTTAGAAAGGATCACTCGAACGAAGCTCTGCTTCTCCTTTTCTGACACGATGTCCTACGAACTACGAAAGAAGGGAAGCAGGCGAATTCCATATTCCTAGATTTCCGAAACGGTTTGACACAATGCCACACTGCAGACTAAATGGTTCTAATGGCTCTGAGCACTATGGGACTTAACATCTATGGTCATCAGTCCCCTAGAACTTAGAACGACCTAAACCTAACCAACCTAAGAACATCACACAACACCCAGTCGTCACGAGGCAGAGAAAATCCCTGACCCCGCCGGGAATCGTACCCGGGAACCCGGGCGCGGGAAGCGAGAACGCTACCGCACGACCACGAGCCACTGGAGACTGTTAACGAAAGTTCGAGCATATGGAATAACAGGTTCTCAAATATGTCAGTGGTTCGAATACTTCATAAGATAAACAAAAACACTATGAAACATTTTCAAGATCGCAGCTTCATTTTTTAAGTGATAAAACTCTGACTACCCGTCGTAAAGATGCTTTCAGCAGAGTTATTATCGGCGTTTTTACTAATTGTCTCATAATTTATGAAAAGATTTAAAAATTCTTTTTACAACCATGTCCTTGTATCTCTCTCTCGCTCTTCGTGTGTGTGTGTGTGTGTGTGTGTGTGTGTGTGTGTGAGAGAGAGAGAGAGAGAGAGAGAGAGAGAGAGAGAGAGAGAGAGAGAGAGAGACTGGCTTTGACATTTTATGTAATTTTTACTCGTGGTTTCTCACTCTTACCTGGTGATTTTTTGTGTGTATTTATGAGACAGGCAATTATATGGCGCCGTTACTATGAGGCACTGATGGATGAAGACCCCTTACAAACTTTTATGTGCGCTACGGCATTTTTCTACTTGTATCCAAATTCTTCCTGCTTGTTTCCTACTGTTATCTGCCACCCTCCCATTACCTCAGTAACTCGTTCTTTCCTTATCTCATTAAATCGATGAAAGTATTTATTTGATCCGTCCAGCATCCTTTAGCTTGGCAATACATCCTGCCCAGTTGTATTTTACTTTATTTACATTCGTAATTGCTTCATTTCCAGTCTCCAGTGATCCATTTGTTTTGTAGAGGTGCAGGGCGAACCTGGTCAGTTTAGACACAGTGTGGCCATCGATTATTGGGTTGTTATACCATATGAAGTACGTTTTCTTGAACAAAAATGACGTTTATTCTTTATACGGAGTACATCTGGGAGCACCGAGATTGACTTGCAAGGCGACAGCCAGTCACGGGGTATTACGAGTTGTTAAGTTGGTCATTGTAAGTGGGGGTTGGGAGATGGTAAGGTGCCGTGGAGTGTTTTCGCACTCCCGAAATCAACATGGCTTAAGCACTACAAACACAACCTATATTAAAAGAGTACCAGATCTGTGTTGTACATGTACAGGCAAAGGAATGACTACAGTTTCAGAAAAATTAGGTGACGAATTACTTTATTCATGACTCTAATTTTCAGCAGCTGTAGTATATATTTTTTAGAATAAAATTCACTCGTCGGTTGCAAATACAATAATATGTAAGTTACTGTAATATACTTCTTACACGTCCTATAAACGTATCGCCAAGATCTAAATGTTTGTAATATGCCTAGTTTTGTTGTTTTCTGAATATGACTAATTTGCCGAAACAGGTAAAGAATAATAAAAATGTATTTGCGACAGACCAATGAATTTTATTCTGAAAAAATGCATGATTAATTCAAGGAAAAGAGCTTCACAATTTGAGAAAGTCAGTAACGCATTGGTCCAAAAAAGTGGTTCAAATGGCTCTAAGCACCATGGGACTTAACATCTGAGGTCATCAGTCCCCTAGATTTAAAACTACTTAAACCTAACCAACCTAAGGACATCACACACATCCATGCCCGATGCACGATTTGAAGTTGTTGCATGTCTTTCTGAGGGATATCGTAGCAAATTCTGTCCAATTGGTGAGTTAGATTATCAAAATCGCGACCTGATAGGAGGGCCGTGCCCATAATGTTTCAAATGCTCTCCGCTGGGGGAGAGATCTGGCGACCTTGTTGGCAAGCTTGAAGAGAAACAATAGAAACTCCCGCCGTGTGCGAGCGGGCACAATCTAGCTAATAAGCTAGCCCAGGATGTCCTTTGCATGAAAGGCATCATTACGGAGCGTGGAATGTCTAGACATTCCGCTATGCTGTTAGGGAGCCGTGGATGATAATCAAAGGGAGCCTGCTATGAAATGAAATGGTACTCCAAACCGTCACTCCTGCCTTTAGGTCTGTGTGGTGGCCGACCATCAGGATCGCCTCCACCGTTGTCTGGGGCGTCTCCAACCTGGATTCTCACTGACTGGAGTAAAATTGTCTTCATTGATGAGTTCCGCTTCGGACTGAGCCCCAATGACCCACGAAGACGTGTCTGAGGACGCCCCAAAAAGCTGTGGGATTTCAACCTATCACCATCTATACGACCCGCACTCAGGAGTGATGGTAGTGACTAGTATTTCATTTCATAGCAGAACCTCTTTGGACGTCATCCGCGGCACCCTTACAGCACAGCGGTATCCCGAAGGTATTCTACGCCCTCTTTTGTTGCCCTTAACGGAAAGCCATCCTTAGCTTGAATTTCAGCAAGATAATGCCCGCACTCGGCGAGAGTTACTATCAGAGTCACTGGGTTTCTCTCCATTTGAGAACGTTTGGAGCATCATGGGCAGGGCACTCCAACCAGGTCGGGATTTTGACGATCTGACGCGCCAGTTTGGACAGTATTTGATATCCCTCAGGACAATCAACAACTCGATCAGTTAATACCGAACCGAATAACTGTTTGCGTAATGGCCAGAGGTGGACCAAAGCGTTATGTACTTAATTTCTCTGGAGTAAATCATAAAATTTATCTGAAATTGCAATCATCTCTTTCTCTGTGCATGTGTATCATATCTACCTATTTCCATCCCATTCTGTTTGCGTGTGTATGGAACGATTTCTGTGATAGATTTATGCAACAGGTTGTTTTCACCAAAATAATTTTCCTCTGTGACCGTCCTGGAATAACAATTCATAGCTAGTTATGTTAAGCACATGCACTGTTAAAATATAAGGCTTGAATATCTTAAGTTTTTTTCCTCTCTGTGTGCTTACCATGTCAGAACTGCCCTTAAATATTCTGTAAAGTTACGGAAAAAATATTTGAATTTTGGAAGCTTGGGTCCTGGATTTGTTTCTAACAGGTCGGTAGCTGAATTGACTTTAAATATTCTGTGAAGTTACGAAAAAAAGGACGAAAGTTTTGCAAGTTTGGATCCTGAATTTGTCTCTAACTGGACGGTAGTTATATATTTTGTGGTAACAATATCTACTTCGCACTTACTGCTTTTATAGTGAATTTATATCAAAGATGCATGTTAGTGAAAAGTCCCCGCCTCAGTAATACCTTCGTTGTGGTCAATCATAAGCACGTGTTGACTACTGGCCACCATCTCTGTTTCAGAATCGCCGGGCGACACGGCCACGCCTGGAGGAAGATAACAGTTAAGGAACATACCTGACCATGACCGGGTATTCGAAAACGAAGAGCGTATAACCTAGATTTGTGACCATACACATAGCATTTGAACTTTGTATATAAGTTGTTACAAATAATAAAGTATTTATAATACTTGTCTGACATTAAATTGCTTTCCGGCGAATCCTGTATTGCGAGACTAACGGAAATAGCCACATTTCATTTAGCTAATGAGAAATATATTTAATAATCCAGAACAAATATTAATGAGAATGTTATTTTTTGTATTCACATGTAATATTGCTGGGATTAAGTACTTTTTGTTAATAAAGGCATTACAAATCGACTAATTTTTCTATACTAATTGTAATGTGTTTATTATGTTTTGTGTGGCGAAGAAATCCACAGTCCTCATCTTGAGTATCACTCGGTGGTCTCGCTTTTCTAGGGGCGCAGTCCGGAACCGCGCGACTGCTACGGTCGCAGGTTCGAATCCTGCCTCGGGCATGGATGTGTGTGATGTCCTTAGGTTAGTTAGGTTTAAGTAGTTCTATGTTCT